>NW_027555847.1:172217913-172751060 GCF_003287225.1 Phascolarctos cinereus
ATTATGCTTAGGCTAAGGAGGTTTATGAAGCTTGGTGAAGGGTAGAGCCATTAAACTAACAACCTCCCCAATGTGTGATTCTCTTCCTAACCATCATGCTTCTCCCTGCCCCCTAATTGCAGGAATCTGGATATATACTAAATACCTAATGATAGACCAAATTGTACAGTCTAGCCTGAAGCAAAAGTAAGTACTGGTACATGAATCTCCTTAGGGCATTTTGCTGGAGGCCTGCTCACTTATACATTCTGACAGCTGTCACCCTAACATGAATGTTTTCTCATGTGGGTTGCTCCTTCATTTAGAATTGTTAATACCGAAGTGGCTGTTTGACATTAGCATGAGAGAGAAAAAGTCAGTAGTAATTTTTTCTGGCCCAGGGTAAGTGATACAAAGGCAAATCCTCACCCTTTCAAGAACCTTTTGGCTTGGGGAAGAGTCTGGAGATACTGAGCACTGATAGGTTTCCCAACACTGGGAGGATTACTGGACCTATGAAACAAATGTTACTCTCACTTTTCTTTAATGGCAACCAGTAGACTTCACTCAATAGACAATGGAGAATTCCCTCCTAAATGGGTGAATGAGAAGTTAATTTTGTTAAAATAGAAATAAAGTGCATTAAAACTCTTTCTCAACCAAAATCAATGGAGACTAAATAGCTTTTTTTTCTTTAGGCAATTGGGGTTAAGTGACTTGCCCAGGGTCACACAGCTAGTAAGTATGAAGTGTTTGGTCTGAGGCCGAATTTGAACGCAGGTCCTCCTGACTTCAGGACTGGTGCTCTATCCATTGCACCAGCTAGCTGACTCCTAAATAGCTTTCACAATGGGAGTCAGAAGACCTGGATTTTAGTTCTAGCTCTCTAAGTTCTGAGGGAACACAGATAGGGAATAATAGTACAAGCATTTGAAAGGGGAAAAAAGAAAGAAGGAATAAACATTTATATTTTACCTACTCCATGCCAAATACTATGCTAAATGCTTTTATAAATGTTACCTTGCTTGATCCTAACAACACCAACCTTCTAAGATAGACATGATTAATATTAGCATTATCCCCATTTTACAGTTGAAGAAACTGAGGCACAGTGCTTAAAGGATTTGTTTAGTTTCACACAGCTACTAAGTGTTTGAGGCTGGATTTGAACTAAGGTCTTCCTGACTCCAGGCCTAAAGCTCTACCTACTGCACCACTAGCTGCCTTTAACAGGCTTTATCTTATTCCCAGAAGCCATAGCAAGAGAAAATGTATAGAAGTTGCAGGGGTAGATTTTGGTTTGAATTAAGGAAAAACTTCTGAATGCTTAGAATTGTCCCAAAGTGGAATGAGATACCTCAGGGAGTAGTGGATTCCCCATCATTGGATATCTTTTTATTATTAATTTATTTATTTTTAGTTGTCAACATTCACTTCCACAAGATTTTGAGCTCCAAATTTTCTTCCCATCTCTCCCTTCCCCCCCCCCACCCCATGATGAAGTGCATTCCAATTACCCCTTCCCCCAATCTGTCCTCCCTTCTATCACATACCCCCCTTCTCTTATCCCCTTCCCCTTCTATTTTCCTGCAGGCTAAGATAGATTTCTTTACCCTATTGCCTGTGTATCTTATTCTCCAGTTGCATGTAAAAATAATTTTTAACATTCGTTTTTTAAAACTTGAGTTTCAAATTCTCTCCCTTCCTCCCTCGCCACTCATCCTCATTGAGAGGACAAGCCATTCGATATAGGTTATACATATGTAATCATACAAAACACTTCTATAATAGTCATGTTGTGAAAGACTAATTATATTTCCCTCCATCCTATCCCACCCCCTGTTTGTTCTATTCTCTCCTTTGACCCTTTCCCTACTCAAAAGTATTTGCTTCTGATTGCCCTCTTACCTAAACTGCCCTCCCTTCTGTCACCCCCCCATCCCCTTCCACTCTGCTTTACTGTAGGGTAAGATAGATTTCCATACCCTATTGAATGTGTACATTATTCCCTCCTTAAGACAAATCTGAGGAGAGTGAGGTTCACTTCTTCCCTCTCATTTCCCCTTTCTTCCCCTTCACCATAAAAGCTTTTTCTTGCCTCTTTTATGTGAAATAATTTACCTCATTCTACCTATTCTACCTCTCCCTTTCTCTTTCTCCCAATACATTCCTCTCTCACCCTTTAATTTTATTTTTTTAGATATCATCCCTTCATATTCAACTCACCTGTGCCCTCTGAGTGTATATGTGTGTGTGTGTATATATATATATATATATGTATATATATGTATGTATGTATGTATGTATGTATGTATATATTCCCTCTAACTACCCTAATACTGAAAAAGATCTCAAGAGTTACAAATATCATCTTTTCAGGTAGGAATGTAAACAGTTCAACTTTAATAAGTCTCTTGTGATTTCTCTTTCCTGTTTACCTTTTTATGCTTCTCTTGAGTATTATATTTGACAGTCAAATTTTCTATTCAACTCTGGTCTTTTCATCAAGAATGCATTAAATTTCTCTCTGTCACTGAATGTCCATTTTCCCCCTGAAGGATTATACTCAGGTTTGTTGGGTAAGTGATTCTTGGTTGTAATCCTAGCTCTGACCTCTGGAATGTTGTATTCTAAGCCCTCCGACCCTTTAATATAGAAGTTGCTAAATCTTATGTTTATCTTGATTGTGTTTCCAACAATACTTGAATTGTTTCTTTCTGACTACTTACAATATTTTCTTCTTGACCTGGGAACTCTGGAATTTGGCTATAATATTCCTGGTAGTTTTCCTTTTGGGATCTTTTTCAGGAAGTGATAGGTGGATTTTTTTGATTTCTATTTTAGCCTCTGGTTCAAGAATATCAGGGCAGTTTTCCTTGATAATTTCTTGAAAGATGATGTCTAGGTTCTTTTTTTTTTTAACATGCCTTTCAGATAGTCCAATAATTTTTAAATTATCTCTCCTGGATCTATTTTCCAGGTCAGTTGTTTTTCCAGTGAGATATTTCACATTGTCTTCTATTTATTCATTCTTTTGGTTTTGTTTTATTGTTTCTTGATTTCTCATAAAGTCACTGGCTTCCATTTGCTCCATTCAAATTTTTAAGGAATCATTTTCTTCTGAGCTTTTGGACCTCCTTTTCCATCTGGCCAATTTTACTTTTTAAGGCATTCTTCTCCTCATTGGCTTTTTGGACCTCTTTTGTCATTTGGTCTAGTCTATTTTTTAAGGAGTTATTTTCTTTTTTGTTGGTCTCCTTTAGCAAGCTGTTGACTCATTTTTTCATGATTTTTTTGCATCACTCTCATTTCTCTTCCCAATTTTTCCTCTACTTTTCTTACTGGATTTTCAAAATTCATTTTTGAACTTTCCCATAGCCTGGGACCAATTCATATTTTTCTTGGAGGCTTTGAATGTAGAAGCTTTGACTTTGTTGTCTTCTTCTGAGTGTGTGTTTTGATTTTTCTTGTCACCATAATAACCTTCTATAGTTAGAGTTTTTTTTGTATTGTTTGCTCATTTTCTTAGCTTATTAGTTGACTTTTAAGTCTTTGTTAAAGTAGAGCTTTAAAGTAGAGTGGAGGGTGTCCTGTCCCAAGCTTCAGGGATTTTGTGCAGCTGTTTTCAGAGATACTTCTAGGGACCTGTAAGTTTTCAGTTCTTCCAAAGTGGTATGATCTAAGGAGAGATGTTTACTCCCCTCCTAGCCTGTGCTTTGGTTCATGAGTGACCACAAACACTCTTTTCTCTCCTGGAACTGTGAGGTGGTTTTGCCCTCCACTACCACCACATGCTCTGCCATGCCAGCATTCTTCCTCACTCCAGGACTGCCACCCAGGACTGTGACCAAGATCTGAGTGAGAAGGGTCAAGTAGAGTTGCAGTGGGACATCTCTAAAGAGTTTCAAAGACTCTGGCCAGCTCCAAGCCAATTAGGAAGATTTATTATGGTTTTGAGGTTTCGTGCTCTGGTGAGTGGCTAAGTTCCTTGGAGGAATTAGCAACTTCAGTAAGGCAAGACATACGATTTTATAGAGAATATGATGCTGATTACACAATTAAAATTTACATAGAATATAGGAATATGATTAATATTAAAAGGCAGGAGGGGTTTCTTAAGGCATTAGGTAATGGAGGAGGGGTCTCAGCCTCAGTGGAACTATGCATGCAGAAAAAACCCATTTGGGGGGTATGTATGTATGATAATGATATTAAAATAAACATCTCCACTTTATAAGTTCATTCTAGGTCAGCTTTTCACTATTGCTGTACAGGTGCTATCTTAGGGTGGGCTCTATACTTAGGGTGGGTTTGGTGGTCAAGCGTCCTGCTTTACATCCTGGTGGCACTGCCTTCTGATTAGCTGGCTATTGTGGTCTTGTCTGGTCAAGAGGGATGATGTGGTTGATGTTGAGTGTATGGACATAGCTGTTTCTGTGGGAAATATGTGAATTGGATGTGGGGGCAGGGCCTAGCTAGAGTATTGAGTCTCAGGGCAATGGCTAGCTAGGGGTAATGGCTAGCAAGACACAGTGGTTATATTAAGTCTGGGGGCAATGGTTTAGAGTTTGGGGCCTGTGATGTGGTTAAGTCAAATCAGGATATGCCTGCTGTTTAGTGGGGCCCATAAGAATATTGGAGCTGGGGACAGCTTTATTAGGATTCCATTACAAGCACAGGCAAAGCAACAAAATCCTGCCTCAGTGCCAGGAAAGAGATCCTTGCAATCCTCCTCTGATCAGCCTCTTGATTCCCCCACCATTTGTGGGCCAAGAGCTCGGGAAGCAGCTGCTGCTGCCACCACTGCCACCACCTCCGGGGCTGTACTGGTGCAACGGCCATAATGCGCTCCTCTCTCACCCAGGTCCCACAGACCTTTCCTACTGAACTGCTAAGTTGTCTTTGGTGTTCCTGGGTTGAGAAGTCTGGAAACTGTCAATGATTCAGTTCCCTGAGGCCTGCTCCTGGTTTGCTGGGGCCCAGTCCGGGCTGATGCATTTTGCACTGGACTGCATTCCTCTCTCAGCCTGGTGCAACAGACCTTTCCTATTGATCTTCCAGGTCGTCTTGGGCAGGAAATTTGTTTTACTGCTTTTGTGGGGTCTGCTGCTCTAGAATTTGTTTAGAGTCATTTTCATAGGTATTTGGAGGAGTTTGGGAGAGAGCTCTGGTGAGTCCCTGCTTTTACTTCACCATCTCTTATTGGAGATCTTTTAAGGAAGGCTGGTTGACCCTTTGCTGAAGATGTTGCAGAGGGGATTCTCGTTCAGGGAGAGGTTAGATTATGTGGCCTCTGAACTCCTTTCCAGCTCTGAGGATACAGAAAGGATGTAGCCTTGCTTCAGTAACTCCCTTGCCTCCATGTTTGACATAGTGGTAAGCCCAGTCAGCACAATGTGTCAAGCCTAAGAACCTTCCCTACACCTGGCACCCCTGCCCCACCTCTACTCTTCTGCTAAGCTTTTATTCTTAGTTATTATTGTTCAGTCCTATCTGACTCTTTGTGACCCCATTTGGAGTTTTATTAGCAAAGACACTGGAGCTGGTTTGCCATTTCCTTCTCCAGCTCATTTTACAGATGAGGAAACTGAGGCAGAGGTAAGTGACTTGCCCAAGGTCACATAGCTGGTAAATGTCTGAGATCAGATTTAAGCTCACAAAGATGAGTCCTTATGATTTGAGGACTGACATTCTATCCACTGTGCCACCTAGCTATCCCTCCTTTATACATAGTCAACGAAGAAATTATTTTAACAATCTCAACCTCAATGCCTTGGTGTCTAGGACATATTCATTGCCTTTTAGGGGAAAAAATGAAGGCAAAAACAAATAAATGAAACTAGATTGTATGGAGTAAATATTGCTACTACCACACTTTTCTTACTCAACTTCCAAAAGGTGCCCTTTCAACTTACTACTTGGAGTTCTGGTGAACATGGATTTGTCGCCCAAATCCTTGCCACTGCTCTTTTTGATTTCACCATGCTGTTAAAGAATGAGATGATCAGGCACTTTAACTGGCAGCATTGAAATGTGCTGTCTTCATGAGGCTCATCTCTGAAGGGAGTGGGCCTTGGAGTTTTATCATCACCTTCTCCCCTTAAAAAAATCCTTGACTTAGAGCAGTAAACTATTCCTTAAAGTTTCATGGCAAGGCACTCTCCTAGGACATCCCATGTCACTGTTTCTCATAAACTGGCTGCTATAAATAACCTGTAATTCTTCTATAATCAGAGAAATGGGGCTCTGAGTTGCCTCCTCTACACATTAAAAGCCACCCTTTCCTCTCCCCCAGATTAATCTTGTTAGAAGACTATTTGCTACTAGTATCTTTGCATCATGATATAATCTTATCACTCAATAATCCCATTATGAATTGACACCACTGCCTGATTTTATTAGCGCCCCCAGGAGCATTTGTTTCAACAGGAAGCCAGTGGCAAAGGTTTTCCATTAAGATGCTCTCTTCACTGGGTTTTTTTAAAAAACATTTACCAGTTGGTATTGGGAACCAATGTACCCCCTTTGTAACTGATCCAAGAGACCTCGAATACTGATAAATGGGGGGTGGGGGGAGTGGAAATCAGTCTCTATGGGAAACACAAGGTCTACACAGCTACTGGGTTGAAGGACCTGTAATGACCCTTATCACATCAAGGCTGGACTATTGCAATAGACTTCTGGCTGGTCTCCCTGCTGAAAGTCCCTCTCTACTCCAGCACATCCTCTACTGAGCTGTCATTCTGATCTTTTCAAAGTGCAAGTCTGGCCACGTCTCTTCTCCCCTTCCCTCCCCTCAATTCAATCAACTTCTATGGCTCCCTATTGACTTCAGGATCAAATACAAAATCATCTATTTGAATTTTAAAGCCTTCCATAACCTCTTCTTATCTTTCCAGTCTTTCACAATCAAAGAAATCCAATCTTTTTTATGCCTTACCTCTTCTTTATAGTCTGCAATCCCAGTAAAGGTGGCCCTGTAGTTCCTTATACATGATAGCCCATCTCCTTTCAGTTCCAATGGCTGTCCCTCAAACCTGGAACTCTCTGCCTCTTTGCTTCCTTGGTTTTCTCCAAGGCTCGGCTAAAGTCCTACCTTCAACAAGAAGCCTCTCTCATTCCTCCTTAAACTTCATGTCTTCCTTCCAAATTTATCTCTTACTTACCTTGTATGTATCCTGTTTGCACAACTATTTGCATCTCTGCCATTAGATTGTGAGTTCCTCAAGAGCAAGGTCTGGTTTTTGTTTGTTTTTCCTTATTCCTTTTGTGTGTGTGTGTGTGTGTGTGTGTGTGTGTGTGTGTGTGTGTCCTCAGTGCTTAGCACAGTGCCTGGCACATAGTGAATGCTTAATAAATGCTTGTTGACTGACTCTAAAATGAACACTTTGGACCAGATAATCTCTTAGGTCTCTTCTGGTTCTGATATCATATGGTTCTAAATTAATTTCTGGACAATTCTGGTATTTTAGGATTAGATTCTAAAGTTAGACACTAGAGATTTGGGGTGGAGTCTCACTTCTGTTACTGTGTGACCAGGGTTAATTACTTTTCCTCTTGGGCTTCCTTCTTTGGAAGATAATGACAATGAGCTATAATATTTTCCTAAATAGAAGCAATACCAGGACATCCATATATAATTCTCATCCTCTCCATAATGCTGCATCTCAGAATGACAGAATTTTGGAGTTGGAATACACCTTAAAGGCCATCTAGTCCAACCCATCCCTGAAAGGAAACCCCGTTATAACATACCTGACAAGTGGCCAAATAGTCTGTTTGAAGACATCCCATGAGAAGGGTCTCACTGATCACATGGCAGTCCTTTCCTGTTTTGAACAGCTTTGATTGTTGGAAAGTTTTCCTTTATATAAACCTTAAATTTGTTTCTTTGTATCATCCACTCACTATTTTGTGTTCAGCCCTCTGAGGTCAATAGAACAAGGTTAATTCTTCTTCCCCATGACAGCATTTTGAATACTTGAAGACAGCTGCTGTGGTTATCTCTTCTTCAGGCTAAGCATCCCAAATTACTCCAATTAATCCTCATGTGACGTTAACTTAAGGCTCTTCACCATCCTGATTGCTTTCCTCTGGATACTCCTTATTAGGCCTGTACACCTGTGGCCCACGGGGCTGTTTACAGCCTGCAGACAGTTTGCAGTAAGCCAAAGGATTTCCTCTGCTTACAAAAGATGTTTTCCTCTACATTTTTCAAAGGCCACTGGAAGTCCTTTCTCCTTCTTAAATATCCTTCTCAAACTGTGCCACCAGTATTTAACACACTACCGTAGACATGGTCTGACAAGAACAGAGCATAGAAAGATTACCTTAGTCAGGTATACCTCTCTTAAATGAAGTACAAGGTTTTTTTTTTGGCAACCCTTTCCCATTGCTGACTCAGTCAGTTTGTAATTCATTGAATCACTGAGGCAATTTTTTTTCAGATAAACACTAATTATGCATCTCCCATATTGTACTCATGAAACTGATTTTTTGAACCCAAAGTATAAAACTTTATATTTATCCTTACTGAATTTCATCTTGATAGATACAGCTCAAAGTTCAAGCCTTCCAAGATCTTATTAGATGATGACTCTGTCATCCAGGATGTCACCTGGAACATCAGAAACATGATAAAACGTCAAGACAGATTCAAAATGCATGTGTCACTTTGCAGTTTCTGGGGTTTGCACAGAACCTTAGAACACCATACTGTTTCCATAGAAAAATTCACAGTAATGCATACGAATTCAATTGGCTCATCCACACTAGAAAAACAAAGTGAATGAAAAAATCTTATTGCCCAGTTTATGACATACAATCAGACTGGCATTTACACACACGCACACACACACACACACACACACACACATGTAGGACAAGCATTGCAGACAGATAATTATAATATGAGTCTAGAATTGAGTAGGAGGAAGGGAAAGATCTGGAGTAGCCCAGTATATGGAACATCAAAGGTACTCTGTGTACTATTTTCAATGATACAGACTGCCCATTACAGCAAAAGCTCTTTGAATTAACACTAATATTCTCTAAATGGTTCTGAATAGCTTGAAATAATAAAACATCACAATATCAGAAGAATTAAAATGAGAAATAACCCGAAAGGCAATGAGAAGACAGGTAGGCGTCAGCAGACTGTGGCACATTACCAATGTGTGGGAAAAACATAAAAAAAAACCCCACCAAGCATATGCATAACTGAAAAAGGATGCAGGCTGGTCATATAGGGAGAATGAGAGACAACAGATGGTTGGCCTGAGTGGTACATAAGTACTCCCAAGACATTAAAAGAACAATAGGCAGATCTTGGGCATAGGACCATAGATTTAGAATTGGAAGGGGCTATAGCCTCTAGTTCAACTCCATCATTTTACAGACAAGGAAACTAAGGCCTAGACATGTTGTAGGATCTTAAACTCATACAGCTAGAGAGGGAAGGGACCTCTGAGGCAATCTAGTCATCTATCCTCTCCCTCTTACTTTATGAATGAGAAAACTGGGACCCAGAGCGGTTTCATGACTTGTCCAAAGATATAGGTAGCAAATGGCTCAGCTATGACTGTACTTCATAAACCTCAAACCATTATGTAAGTGCTAGTTATAATAACTAAAAAATAGTAATAAAAATTATTCCTCTAACTCTAACAAATCTAGTGTTTTTCCCATCTTACTGTGCAATTGGGAATATATGGGAATGCAGCAACAAGAATTACACAGGATGAGAAGATGTAGAGGGGTTTCAGTTCATATCGATAGAGGGAAAAAGTAACTACATTGTTGAAATTATGCATCCATCAAAGTGTCAAACCAAAGCAACAACCTTGTAATGAAAATTGTGTAACTCTTATTATGACTATTTTAGGGCAAGGATAAGAAGTGGACTTGTAATATCATTGGTATAGAGAACTTCCAGGTGAGGAAACTCCCTCTACTGACATAGGTCAGTATCTTCTCTGCAAATTCTAGTTTTAGAGAATTTCCTGGAACACTGAGAAGTTAAGGGATGTGCCTTGGGTTACATAGCTAGTATGTGCCTGAGGCATGACTTTAAAAGAGGCCTTCTTGGCTTTGAAGTCAACTCTCTATCTGCTATGCTATGCTGCTTATTGCACTTACTTTATAAAAAGAAAAAATAAAGAGGCTAAAGTGGTAAAGTAATCTGACCAAGGTCACATGCAGGGTATATGGCAGAATTAGGACTTAGGTCTTCTGCCTCCAAGGTCAGAGATGTTTCCATTACATCACAGCTGTTTCATCCTTCCTTGTGATGGCATTTGATATGATTCAGTTTGATTCAATAAACATTCATCAGGCACTCACTAGGAGCATCTAAGGGATGTTACTCACTCCAGTAACCTTATAAAAGGTCATTTTGGGGAGGGAAAGGTTGACATTGTAGGGATTTATAGAAATATAGACACCAAAGATAAAAGATCTGTATCTTCTGTTAACTCTTCCAGATTCTAAGACAGTTAGAAGGAGGACTATGGTTAAAAGCTACCCATCAATTGTTCTCCTTTCCTACTATCTCATAGCTGGTTTGCACCTAGGATTTTGTGAGCTTAGTGAAAAGATCAACCTGCAAAAAGGCTTCCAGATATTGGTGCCTTAGTCATTCAAAAGAAGTTGTACCTCTCTGGATATGTGTTTAGATGATTAGAAACATATCGTGGCTCTATATGTACAAACCTCTTAGAAAAATTGTTTTTTAACTTCCTGATTGATCCAAACTATAATACTTGTCATAGGGATAGATTGATTGTGATTATCTAATATATGGAATTCCTAGATAAAGACACTCCCTCTACCAAGCAGATCACATCTATTCTGCAACTTAACTATCTTAGAAAGTTGATTAGGCTGCTGATTCCATCTCAGCCAGGATCTACAAGGCAGGGGGTCCACTGCCTTTACAGAAGATGACTGAAATATTCTGGGTTACATGGCAAGAGGAGGTCATTCCCTGGGAGATGAAGGATACCTCCATTGTCCATCTTTATAAATGAAAAGGAAACAAGTTGTCCATGACAATCACAGGAGGGGCTCTGCCTTAGTCACTGTTGACAATATTCTGGCCAAAGTCCTCCTTAATAATCTAATCCTTCACCTGGAAAATATGGCTTCAGAAAGGGCCAAGAAATGGTGCACATGGTATTTGCTGCTTGATAATTCCAGGAGAAATGCCAGGAGCAGAACAGAGGTCTGTATAGCATATTCATCAACCTAACCAAGGCCTTTGATACTGTTAGTTGTGAGGGCTTGTGGAAGATCATGGCAGAATTTGGTTGTTCAAAGAAGTTCATCAATATCATATGCCAGTTTCATAATGGCATGCTTGCACAGGTTTTGGATAAAGAATGATGTTCTCATGTTTTCCCAGTCACCAGTGAAGTGAAGCAGGGCTGTGTGCTTGCTCCCGTGCTTTTTAGCATGATGTTTTCTGAGATGTTGTCAGAAGCCTTCAACAAGGATGAAAACGGAACCAAGGTCAGCTATCGCACTGATGGTAAACTAAACTATTTAACTTGAAAAGGCTACAAGCCAAGACAAAAGTGGAGGGAGTTAGTGTGCAACGTTCTGTTTGCAGATGGTTGTTTACTTAATGAAGACACTGAGGCTGAGATGCAACAGAGTATGGATTGATTATCTGCCACTTGTACTAATTTTGGCCTGACAGTCAACACCGAAAACAGAGGTTCTCTACCAGCTGGCACCACACCATCCATATATGGAACCATTGGTTACAGTAAAAGGAGAAATTTTGAATACTGTGGATAATTTCACTTACCTAGGTGGTATACTTTCCAGGGACATCCACAGAGATGATAAAGTTGACACGTGCATTTCCAGAGCTAGCTCAGCATTTGGGATTCTGAAAGCATTCTGAAAGAAAGTATGAGAGAGAAGGGGTATTAGGCTGCATAGCAAACTGAAGGCCTACAGAGCCATTGTACTAACTTCATTGTTGTATGCCTGTGAAAGCTGGACAACATACCAGCGCTTTTATACAAAATTGAATTAGAAAAAAAAACATGGAAAGACTTGCACAAAATAATGAAGAGCAAAATGAGCAGAACCAAGAGAACAGTGTGTATAGAAACAGCAATATTTCTTAAGAATGACTTCGAGTGAATGTTATTTTGACTATTATAAATACCCAAATTAACTATAAAGGACATATGAAGAAAGACGCTATCTGCATACAGAGAAAAAACTTATAAATAGAAGTATATATAGAATAATTTCACACACACATACACCTATTTGTGTCTAATGGTGCCGTCTCTGGGGGGGAAGGCTAGAAAAAAAAGAAGAGAAAGAGATTTACAGGATAATTTTGTTGTATATTTGAAAGGAATAGCAAGTTGTGCTTAGTAGATTTGCAGTTTCGTGTACAATCATCTTTTTAATTTTGCTATGGTAGGGAAATGCTTGTTTTGTTCCATAGATGTGTATTAATGTAAAAAAAGAGAAAAAAATCAAACCACTTCCATTTGAATTGTTTTTGGAAGATTCTGAAGATCACTTGACAAGATAAGGTACTGGACACTGAGGTCCTCTCTCAAGCTGCACTGCCAAGCATTCAAACTCTACTGCAGAGAGTATAATTCCTATGGGCTGGCCACGTAGCCCAAATGCCAAATGTACATTCACCTAAAAGATAGTTTTATGGAGAACTCACACTAGGGAAGTGCTCCCATGGAGGTCAGAAGAAGTAGTACAAGGCAGTCTCAAGGTCTGAAAAACTTTAGCATTGATTGTGAGACATGGAACACACTGGTACAGGACTGTCCAGCATAGCATCCTTCATCAAAAAATGCCCAATGCTGCATGAACAAAGCAGAATCACAATAGCACAAAGGAAATGTGAGACTTGCAAATCTAGAGATAACTCTGTCCCAAATGTTCAAATGGACTATTTATGCCTGACCTATGGTAGAGCCTTCCAAGCTCATAATGGACTGATTAGCCACAGTTGAACACACTGTACCTTGACCTCAACATCGTGATGTCATTGTTCCTCTTCGAGTATGAAGGACAAATGAACAAGGACACAGAGAGGTTAAGTGATTTGCTCAGGGTCACACAGCCAGTATGTGTCACAGGCAGAACTTGAACCCAGATCTTTCTAGTTCTGAAGCCAGTTCTCTACTATACCATACTGCCACTCATTGCTTGCCATAAATCTAAGATTCCTGATGTTTGGGGAATGTGGGATTGCCATCCAGAGCATTGCCATCCATGCTAATGACAGCTCAGCCTAGGACTGCCAGTTGGCTCATCCCTGCTTTGCCTGGAGGCTATGAAAACCCAAGTCTTTGAGCTTAATGTCTAATAGATTTTATTTCTATTTATTTTTTATGAAAACTTATTACAAATTGGGTGCTTGAAAAAAAAAACTAATGAGCTATGATAAATTTGCATACTCATGAAGCCTGTTCATTTATTCATGGACCTTGCACACAGAATGGTAGTATGGAGTGGCATTAATTCTGCTAGAAGTTACTGGAGAATATATGCCATCCCAAGCTCATGACAGTTCACTGAAAGAAAATATAGGTTTGCCTCATTTTTCTTATCCTAACACATCCCTTGGAATATTCTGCTATGGATAGAATATTCTACCATGAAGAAGTCAAAAGGTTAGTTCCTGGGAATGTTCATTTGCAGTGTTAAGGTCTTTGGAAATTCACTGCAAAACCTTGAATTTAAATCCTGAAGGGGAACACTCCAGGCTATCTCTAGTCTGTGCTTAGGATAGTGTCTTCCACAAGGCATACACTCAGTAATATATGTTAATTAATTTGACCCAAATAGATGAGCAATTCTCTCCTGATAACCTTGAATATAATACTCTTTATGACTATAGCATCCAGACCAAAGCAGTGCTGGGCTATAGAATTGTGGCAAGGTCCCTGAACTGGTAGCCAAGAGACCTACACTCTACTACTAAACTTGTGCTAGCTGTTTGACTTTGGGCAAGTCATTTCCTCTTTCTGGTTCTTAGTTCTCCCATATGTGAAGTGCTGCCAGTGAATAAATCAATAAATATTTATTAAATGCTTATTATATTCTAAGCACTATGCTAAGTACTGGAGATACAAAGGAAAATAGTCTGTGCCCTCAAGGAGCTTTCTTTGAGAATAGATTTATAGAGGAATTTAAACTTTGTAAAGCATTTCACATATATTTGCCTCATTTGATCCTCATAAGTATTGCATAAGATGGGTGCTAATATTATCCCCATTTTACAAATGATGAAAGTGAGATTGAGGGAGGTTAAGTAATTTGCTTGTACTCACACAACCAGTAAGTGTCTGAGGCAGGATTTGAACCCAGGTCTTCTGGATTCCCAGGTCCAGCACTCTACCCATTCACCACACCACCTAGCCGTTTACATTCTAATGGAGGAGAGAACATTTACAGAAATAGATATTTATAAGATGCATAGAGAAGATTCTAGATAAACTTAGAGGAGAATGTACTAGCAACTGGGGACTCTTGCAGAAGGTAGCATGTAAGCTGAGTGTTGAGGAAGCCAACGAAGGCTTCACAAGTGGGTGGGGAGGGACTTCCTGGCATAAATGAGAGTCGGTGCAAAGGCGTGGAAATGGGAAAGGAAGTATGGTGTGTGAGGAACGTCAAGTAAACCAGTATGGCTAGGCTTTAGAGCACCTGGAGAATGATGCGTAAGAATGCTGGAAAGATAGGAAAAGTGTTGGACTGTGAAAAGCTTGAAAGACTGACACTGAACAAGAGAGGGTCAAAGAGAGTCCGAAGTTCCGCATAAGAACTCTAAGACAATGGTCAGGTTTTTTCCCTTCATCTAATTAGGATTAATTCCCAAGACTCAACTAGTATCAGCTCCCAAGACTCAACTGAGAAAATGGGCAGAGTAGTCCAGGTTTGTCTTGTTGATACCCTCTATGTAGAGAGCAAGCTGTTGCCCTTTAATGTTTTTCAGAAGATAGTATTGTTTCCTTTCCCTTGAAGTTATAGACCTTCTGGAATTTTTATTAAAAATTCCGTGCATTGCAGCCATGATTTCCTAACAGCAAGATCTTTGTTAATAGTGGGGACTGAAGAAAAATATGGACCATTTGAACTACTGTTGAAATAGTCTTAAGGAACATTGATCCAAATGAAGTGAGTCTGGGCTTCAAATGGACCAACCATGTGATATCATAGTTTACTTAATAAAGGGCAATTGTTGCAAGAGACTGGGCCCTTGGAGTGTGACTTGATCTATTTTGTTGATAAGTGATGGAGAAGTAGACATAGAGACTGATAACTAAGCAAATAGAGCAGTTATTTTAAAATTAAATTTTATTTTTCCGATCAGCAAAAATCTACCTCCACTCCCCCAAATCACACAATCTTTTTCAACAAGGCCATTCCTCCAGTTACAATGAAAGAAAACAGAAGCCCTTTTACAAACATGTATATTCAAGCAAAGCACACTTCTGCAATGGCCATGTCCAAAAATATGTGTCTTATTCTGCACTGAGTCTTTCAACCTCTACTAGGTGTTGGGTATCATGTTTTATCTTTGGTCTTCTGGAATCCTGGCTGGTCATTATGCTGATCAAAGTTCTTAAGCCTTTCAAAATTATTTATCATCATATTGTTGTCAAAGTATAAATTGTTCTCTTGGTTCTGATCACTTCACTCTGTATCAGTTCAATAAATCTCCCCTGGTTCGTCTGAAACCATCCCCTTCCTCATTTCTTACAGCATGATAGTTTTCCATCATATGTATACTCTGTAACTTGTTTATTAGTTCTGCAATTAGTAGGAACTCCCTAAGATTCCAATTCTTTACCACCTCAAGAAGAGCTATACATTTTTTTTTTTGTAAATCTCTATCTGATTTGTTTTGCTTAGAGGTAATCCCTCCTTTATTTTTAGTTTTTTCCTGGAATACTTTTTTTTGCTTTAAATAGTATTTTGTTTTTTCCCCAAATTACATATGAAGAAAATCTTTAGCACTCATTTTTATAAGATTTTGAGTCCCAAATTTTTCTCCCTCCTTCCCTCTCCCCCCTTCTTCTGAAAATGGTACACAGTTTGATTTTACATATATTATCATATAAAACATATTTCCATATTCATCACAGTTGTGGAAGAAGAAACAGATCAAAAAAGAAAAAAACAGAAGAAAGAATAAAGGAAGTGAAAAAAAATATACTTCATTTAGAGTCCATCAGTTCTTTATCTGGGTATGGATAACATTTTCTTCATGAGTCCTTTGTACTTGTCTTGGATCATTGTGTTGCTGAGAAAAGCTAAGTCATTCAGAGTTGATCACCACATGATATTGCTGATATCATGTACAGTGTTTTCCTGGTTCTGCTCATTTCATTTTGCATCAGTTTGTACAAGTCTTTCCAGGTTTTTCTGAAATGTGCCTGTTCATCATTTCTTATTGCATAATAGTATTCCATTATATTTATATACTACAACTTGTTCAGTCATTCCTCAATCGATGGGCATCCCCTCAATTTCCAATATTTTGCCACCATGGAAAGGGCTGCTATAAATATTTTTGCACATGTGGGTCGTTTTCCCTTTTTTTTTTAATCATCTCTTTAGGACACAGATCTGGTAGTGGTATTGCTAGATCAAAGGGTATGCACAGTTTGGTTGCTCTTTCAGGGTAGTTCCAAATTGCTCTCCAGAACAGTTGGATCAGTTCTCAACTCTACCAACAATACATTAGTGTCCCAATTTTCCCACATCCTCTCCAACATTTATCATTTTCTTTTTTTTTGTCAGATTAGCCCATCTGATAGGTATGAGGTGTTATTTCAGAGTTGTTTTAATTTGCATTTCTCTAATCAAAAATGATTTAGAATACTTTTTCATAGGTCTATAGATAGCTTTGATTTCTTTATCTGAAAACTGTATGTTCATGTCCTTTGACCAGGTAATCCCTCCTTTAATCTTCTCCCTCCTCTCCTCTCCTCTTTTCTCTCCTCTTTTCTCACTTCTCTCTTTCTCTCTCTCTCTCTCTCTCTCTCTCTCTCTCTCTCTCTCTCTCTCTCTCTCTCTTTCTTTTTCTTTCCTTCCATTCTCCCCTTTCCCCCCAATTTCCCTACTGAGTGAAATGTTTAATGTACCCAATTCTGTGAGTCTATTCTTTCCTTTGACAAGTTCAGATGACGGGATGGTTTGAGTGTTAGGCACTCCCTCTACTCCTTTCTCCTTGTTTGTATAGACTTCTACTTACCTCCCCTGATTTTGCAACATAATTTACCCTAACCTTCCTTTCCCTTCCTTTTTTCTCAGTTCAGTGTATTTCTTTACCCCTCTTTCTATTCTTCTTTTAAAATCATTAAGACATAACAGAACACAGGCTTTCTGTGTAATTAGATGCCCTCTATAACTCCTGATGATGATAGGGTTCAGAGGAGATATGTATTATCTCCTTACATAAAAATTATCCTTGTAGGATATCATTGCTTAGTCTTTTATCTTTGTTCATTTATGTTTACCTTTTCATATTCCTCTTAGCTATTTTGTTTGAATTTCAAAACTTTGTAAAGCTGTGGTCTTTTCATTAGAAATATGTAGAAATCTTCTATTTCATCAAAGATCTATTTTTTTTTATCAGTAGGTTTATATTGTTTTTCTTGGTAAGTTATTTTTGGCTGTACACTTATAACTTTCCCTTCTGGAATATTATGTTCCAAGCTCTCTGCTCTTCTGTAGTGGTGGCTTTTAAATTAAGTGAGATTCTGAGGGGTGGCTTCTTGGTGTTGAATTCTTTCTTTCTGATTGCTTGCAGTATTTTTTCTTTGACCCAGAAAACTCTACATTTGGGCTATAATGTTCCTGGGAGTTTTCTTTTTGGGGATTCTTTCAGGAAGTGACTGGTAGATTCTATTTCCACATTGCCCTCTAGTGCTAAGAGATTTAGCCAGTTTTCTTTTAAGATTACTTGAAATATGGTGTCTAAGCTTTTTTTTTTTTAATGTGGTAGGTCATAGCTTTCAGATAGTCCAAAAATTCTTAATTTTCTCTTCTCAACCTATTTTCTGAGTCAGTTGTTTTTGCTTTGAGATACTTTATATTTTCTTCTACATTTTCAGTCATTTGACTTTGTTTTTGATATTTATTGCTGTCTCATGGAGTCATTGGCTTTTATTTGGTTTATTTTAGTTTTCAGGGAATTTGTTGCTGGGAGAAAGGATTTGTACTTCCTGCGCCAAGCTGTTAATTTTCTTTCTAATTATTTCTTATATAGCTCTCATTTCTTTTACAATGTTGTCCTATAGCACTCTCATTTAATTTATAAAAAAACATTTTAAAATAGTCCTTTTCTAGGAATTCTAGTTGAATTTTTGCCCAAGCAGTTTTTTTTTTGAGGCTTTGCTTGCAGATGTTTTGTCATTCTCTTCTGAGTTTGTGTCTTGAACGTCCCTGTCACCATAATAGTTTTTTATGGTAGGGTTCTTTGTTTGCTCATTCTTCAGCATGTTTCCTTCCTTTGAACTTTATGTTAGGGCCAGACTATGTGTACTCCTGGAGGGAAGGTCTGGGCTGATTCTGTTGCTGCTTTCTTCAAGGTTATTTAGGGACAGCTTCGACTGGGCACCTGCAAGATTTCAGTTCTCCCAAAGTGGTCTGATACATGGAAAAGTGTAATTGTACCCTCTGTACCTCTTTCTGCCCTCAACTGAGCTCTGGAAGTTCCTGACCTGGGTTTAGATGTGAGCATCAGTAGACTACTGCTAGATTCCAGCTGGGAAGCTCTTCTGGTTCAAAGTGATAGAACTGTAGGCTTCTCTTTGATTTGGGATTCCTGTCTTGGCTATTTCTATGCAGGCTTCAGATTAGTATAGGACGTAGAACTAAGATCCCACTTCACTCCTGGGGTTGGAACCACATAACTACTGCTTGCTTCTGACCTTCCTCCTTGCTTGGTACATAGGGTGCAGCTGGTGACCACCTTGCCCCTAGGTGCAAGTCCCTTATTTAGTGTGCCCTGGAACTGGGTAGCGGGCAACAGAGTTGCTAGTCAGCATCTGTTGCCATACTCTGTACAACAGTACTAGAATGCTTCTGGCAACATACCCTCTGGCCAGATCCTGTCCCTTGTATCCAGAAACCTCTGTGTATTCCTATGCTGACTTGGGCTGGTAAAGATGACACTGATTTTTTTCGTTGGATTTTCTTATCAGGATTCATTCTGAGGATTTTCTAGATTTGTTTGGCGGATATTGGGGGTGGGGGTGGGGAGCTCACTGTACTTACAGCTACTGTACCATCTTGGTTCCACCTCCTCCTAAAGCATTTTTATTAAGTGTTTACTATGCTAAATACTGGAGATATAAATACAAACAAATCAGAAGGTCCTTGCCCTCAAATAGCTAATATTCTAAGAATGCTAAAGACTTCAGGCTTTACTTAGAAGATGGTGGAGAGCCACTGGAGGATTTTCACCTGTGAAATAATATGATCAGATCTATGTAGAAAGAAAATTATTTTGGGCACATTTTTAAAGAGAGATCAGAAGGGATGATTTCATCTATCTATCTATCTATCTATCTATCTATCTATCTATCTATCTATCTGTCTGTCTGTCTGTCTGTCTGTCTGTCTGTCTATCTATCTATCTATCTATCTATCTATCTATCATCTATCTATCTATCTTTCTGTCTATTTATATATATATATATCTCCATCTATATCTATATCTTTCTAACTGTCTATCTATCTATCTATCTATCTATCAATCAATCTATCTATCTATCTATCTATCTATCTATCTATCTATCTATCTATCTATCCATCTGCCTATCTAAAATTTCCCTGTATATGTTTTAAGTCTCTTGGAAGTCTGAGAAAGGATGAGATACACTATATAGAAATGCAGAAATGGCACTATTTTTATTAAAACTCCGTATTTCTAAAACTCTCTTGACACCTTAGAAATATTCTAATGAGTCTCTTAGGGTTTGGATGAAACAAATTGCTATGCAGTTTGCTTTCTAAATTAGGAGACATTATGAATGGCTTGTAGCAGGCCCCAGTGACTCTTTAAATCACTCTAATTTGGCTCTGTGTGTTTGAGTAGCAGGAAGGAGCTATTGGCTTTTGCAGTGAATAATACTAAGGGGACACATCACATATCTCTCCCACCCCTGCCCCCCAACCTAAGCTTCCCTGGGATGCAGAAAATAGGTCTTTTCTCCTCTCTTTTTGAATTTCCCCATAAGCTATAAAAAGGAAACTTTTCAATCATAAAGACTTGATGACCCATCTCTCATCTTCAAAACTACATGCTATAACCAAATTTCAACAACATATTTATTTTCCTTCCCTCAATGCATTCCTCATCCTTGACTAGAACAGGCCTTTTTATGTCTAAAATAGCTTCCTAAATGTAGCAACTGGTAAACACTACCAAAAGAGTCAGAAACATTGGTTAGAAATGTTGTCATTCAAAACTCTTGGGGAGTTCATTGTTGTTGGATAATTGAATATTCTGGATACCTGAGATTTTAAGCACCTAAATTATTTTTTCTTTTAAAAATGTGTGGTGGATTCATGCTAATATTTGCAGGGGGTAAAGAGGAAGATTATGGGTGTGAAATATTGAATGTTGGCTGGTTTTGTTGAACTCTTTTTTCCCTTTATTCTATACTTTGTTACAAGAGATGGCTCCCTGGCTAGAAAAGGGGGAGGGGAGAATACATTCAGAAATGAAGGTGATTTAAAAATGAAAGATATTAACAAATATCTAAAGAATCTAGGGTAAAAATCTTTCTGAAATGTATTTTGTCCCTCCTTGCCTCCTTTAAAGGAAAGAAGACAAGATTGGCAAGGTTTGTTGATGTCCTCTGCTTTTTACTCACATTAATTTCTTAATATACCTTTTCTTCTGTCCTCTACCCATTCGGGGCTTCCTTTGTCACAAATATTTTAAAATTGAAAACATCTTAACAAAATCAGATGATACATTAACTAAGTTTGAAAGCACATGCAACGTTCTACAGCCTTAGTCCCCCACCTCGCCAATGAAGAGAAGTACATTTTCTCATCACTTCTTTAGCTTCCATTTACTTTGCTGTAGCTGTTGTGTATGTTTTTCTGATTACGCTTACTTCACTTTGTTCAAATGTCTTCACTTCACTTTTTTCATATGTCTTGTCATTTTTCTCTTATTCCTAATAGTCTTTGTTTTTCTCTGGCACAGTAATATTTTATTTATCTACCACAATGTGTCTGTCCCCAAATTTATAGACATCCATTTTATTTTTAGGTTTTACTACCACAAAAGCACTGTTATTAATAATCTTGTATTTATGAGACCTTTCTTTTTTGAGTCGACTTCGAGGCATATGTCTAGCAATGGAATCTTTGGATCAAAGAGTACTGACATTTTATTACATATTTTCCCCCTATTTACATAATTCCAAATTGCTTTTCAGAATGTTTAGACCCATTAACAGTTCCACTATGCATTGGTATATCTGTCTTCCTTTAGCCCCTCCAACATTCAGTATTTCTCATCTTTTATCATCTTTGCCAATTTCTCTTTCACTTTTCATTTGCCAATTTCAAAGCACTTAGATTTGGAATGGTATTTCAGGAGATTATTAATAATTTGGGAAATTCTTCTTTTGATAATTATTTGCTCAATTCTTTGATCATTTATCTATTGTGTACCTCTTGTCCTCTTCAACAGTATGTACTGTGAAGATTTTTATCCTTTATGATTGATCAACTCATGATTGATTAGACAGATTGGTGCACAGCGCTAGATTTAGAACAAGAAAGTATTTGGCTCAATTCCTGACTCTGCCATATGCATGGCAATAGATAGGGAAAGGGCAAAGGGAAGGGGAAGGGAATGATCATTTATATATTGCCATTTACATGCCAGATGCTGTGCTAAGTACTTTTACAAATATTATCTCATTTGATACCCTACAACAATCTTAGAAAGTAGGTGCTTTCATTATCCCTATTTTCTTTTTTTTTTCTTTTCTTTTCTTTTTTTTTAGGCAATTGGGGTTAAGTGACTTGCCCATGGTCACACAGCTAGTAAGTGTCAAGTGTTTGGTCTGAGGCTGGATTTGAACTCAGGTCCTCCTGACTTCAGGGTTGGTGCTCTATCCACTGCACCACCTAGCTGCCCCTATTATCTTTATTTTCAAAGGCAACAGAGGCCAAGTGACTTTTACCCAGGGTCACACACCTAGTAAACATCTGAGGTCAGATTTAAACTCAGGTCTTCCTGACTCCAGGCCTGACACTCTATCCATCTTACCACCTAACTGCCTCCAGTCAATTAAATTCTCAATTCAATTTCCTCATCTATAAATTGCAATACTAATATCTGTAATGTCTGTCTCATAGAGCTACTGTTAGACTAAAATGAAGTAAGGTATATAAAGAGATTTACAAACTTTAAAAGATCTATGTGACAATAATATATTTTTCTGGGGGAGGGCCAGACTTTTAATTTTGTCAGCATGGAGGAATACCCAATGTGGAAAATTTTACAACCGAGGTACATAAGACATAACTTCTCTGAAATTCGTAATTTGAAAGAGATGCCTTGGCCATTGGTGAGTTAAATGACTTGACAAGATCACACAGTTAATGGCTGCAGAATGTCAATTATTTTACTGACTGACATGTGATTCTATGCAAAATTATGCTTATTGGAATTCTAAAAATATTTTGGAAATTATTTATTTATTTTTAACATTCTTTGTTTGAAAAAAATTAATTTCCAAATTTTCTCCTTCCCTCCCATCCTTCCCCCCTACCCTCTGAGAAGGCAAGCAATATGCTATCAATTATACATGTGAAATCATGCAAAACGTATTTCCATATTAACCATATTGCAAAAAAAGCAAGAAAAATAAAGTGAGAAAATTATACTTCAATTTGCACTCAGAGTTCATCAATTCTCTCTGTGGAGGTGGATAGCCTATTTCATCATGATAAAAATTGTTTTTTTTCATATTTGTTTTCCCGTCTCCTCTATTGCTGCCCTGTATATGCTAGGTTGTTAGCTGTCATTTCTTGGTATTGACCCTATGTTTGTGTCTAATTTACTTCCTTCTTTTCTTCTAATTTGCTGCTTCTAGCCTGCTATGGGGAAACCAGATGGCCATATTAATTAGAATTGTTTGTAAAACAGTTATAAAGAGGTTCTGAATAAAGGTCTAAGGAGGGTCTTCAATTACTAAAGCTTTGGTGTAAGGACCTGGTGCATGACATAATGAAAAGACCCCTGGACTTGGAGTCAGAGGACATGGGTTCAAATCTTGGCTTGGATACATGGGTAAATAGAGACAAGCATCTAACATTCATAATCATTGATTTTCTCATCTGAACATAAAAGGTTTGCACTAAGTGATTTCTAAAGTCCCTTTCTACTCTTAGCCTTTTGTCATCTACTCTGGATGCCATAAAACCTCTTTTTTTCCCTTACTTGATGGTTCAACAATTTAACAAGTATATATAAAGAATGCTTGCTATCTGTGAAGCACTGTGCTAGGCACTGAGGATACAAAGACAGAAAGGAAAATTGTCTCTGCCCTCTGGGAGCTTATATTTTCCTGAATTCTGACTTTGTTTTAGAAATGTAAGGTATGAAAAACTGCAAAGTAGGCAAAATTGATTTTCAGCACTATCAACTCCCTTTTGAAATCCTTGTGCACCCTATGTCCTTCACCTAATCCCTGTTGTTGTTGTTGAGTTGTTTCAGTTGTGTCTAACTCTCTGTAAACCCATTTGGGATTTTCTTGGCAAAGATACTGGAGTGGTTTGCCATTTCCTTCCTTCTCCAGCTCATTTTACAGATGAGGAAACAGGGTTAAATGACTTGCTCAGGGTCACACAGCCAGTAAATATCTGAGGCCACATTAAATTCAGGAAGATGAGTCTTCTTGACCCCAGGCCTGGCGTTCTATCCATTGTGCCACTCAATTTCAATTCATCCCCAAATATCTCCAGGTTTCACTGTTGTCCATATGAAAGTTGGATGCCCTGGCTTGCCAATTTAATGTCTCTTTAGTTACTCTCTGAGAATCCCCTGCTCTCATTACTTTCCAGGAGACTACGTACTTTCAAATTTTGATCTCCATCATCCTATTTCTCTCCTCCAGAACTGCAGACCATCTATATGGGGAAAAATGACAAAATCAAGTTAATTTAGCCAACTGCAAATTCAGAGTATGTAATTTATCTGGGCCCTCATTGCTGCTTCTTCTAATGAACCCTTATCAGCTCCCTATATCATTCCCCACAGCTGTTCAAAAGCTTTTATCATTCAGTCCCAGTGGCTCTTGTCACAGAAGGAAGCTAATAAAAAAAAAAAAACTAGCATTATGGTGTTAGTGACAGTTTTATCCCCTATATACAGATAGCTGAATTTTAAAAAAGGAATCTTGAATTTTCAAAGTTTAACCCAAAGGAGTACATCTCTAATGGTGGAATTTATTTTTTAATTTTAAAAAAAGTTACATATTTTTTCAATCAGCAAAAATCCTTCTTGTTTTCCTACCCTAACCCTACCCCTTTCCCTAGCTGAGAATGAAAGAAAAACAAAACCTCTATTACAAACATGGATAATCAAGCAAAATAAGTTTCTGTATTGACAATGTCCAAAAAAATGTGTCTCTTTTGTACTCTGAGACCATCTCTCAGAAAGGTTAATAGAACATTTCATTATTAGTCCTCTAGAATCATGGTTAGTCATTATACTAATCAGAGTTCCTAAATCTTTAAAAGTTGCTTTTTGAATTTTTTACCATATTATTGTCATCAAATAAATTGTTCTCCTGGTCCTTCTTACTTCACTCTGCATCAGTTCATATAAATATTTCTAGTTTCTCTGAAACCATTCTCTTTCTCATTTCTTAGAGCACAAGAGTATTCCATCACATTTATATATTTCAGCCATTCTCCAACTGATGGGCACCCCTTTGAGAATCCCATTCTTTGCCACCTCAAAAAGACAATATTGGACAATATTTTTGTCCATCCTTAGAGTTTGTTTTGCTAAGGACTAATACCTCCCATGATCTTCATTCCTTCTAGTGCTTCCTGTTTCCTTTTCATCTTTCCTTTCTATTTCCCTGTTGAGTGAAATGCATTTCTGTGCCCAAGTCTCTCTCTCTCTCTCTCTCTCTCTCTCTCTCTCTCTCTCTCTCTCTCTGTCTGTCTGTCCTGTTCTTCCCTCCTTTGGCCAGTTCAGATGAAATAAGAATGGTTTAAATGTCAGCTGCTTCCCACTTTCCTCCTTATTTATATAGACTTCTAACTTGCCCACCTTAATCGCATGAGATCATTTTCCCCAACTTCCTTTCCCTTCCCTATCATCCCCCACTGTATTCCTCTTCCTCTTTCTGTCCATTTTCTGTTAAGATCAGTAAGACAACAGAAACTTTCCTAGGACTTGTCTAAGTAGATTCCCCTGTGACCTCTGATGCTAATAGGCTTCAGAGGGGACATATATAATTTTCTGATATTTGAATGTAAGCGGGTTGGCCTTGTTTAGTCCCTTATGATTGTTTATCCTTGTTTACCTTTTTATGTTTCTTTTAAGTCTTATGATTGAACTTCAAAGTCTCTGTGCATCTTTGGTCGTTTTATCTGGAATGTTTGAAAGTACTCTATTTCATTAAAAATACATTTTCCCCCTTCAGGATTGTATTTAGTTTTGTGGGGTAAATTATTCTTGGCTGTAAGCCTTTATCCTTTGCCTTCTGGGAATATTATGTTCCAAACTCTTTGCTCCATTAAAGTGGTGGTTATTAAATCATGCGTGATTCTGTTTGTGGACACTTGGTACTTGAATTCTTTCTGATTGTTAGCACTATTTTTTTCTTGGTCTTGGAAGTTTTGGACTATGGCTATAATGTTCCTTTACATGTGAAGTTTCTTTCAGGAAATGACAATTGATTCCTTTTATTTTGAATTGATACTCTGGTTCTAAAATATTTAGTTTCTTTTTAAAAACAAAGCAAAACAAAACAAAAAAACACTGTGACTTTCAGGTAGTCCAATAATTCTTATTTTTTCTCTCTGATTTGCTTTCTAGGTCATTTGTTTTTGCTTTAGGAACCTTGCATTTTCTTCTATGTTTTCACTCTTTTGATTTTATTTTAATATTTCTTGTTGTCTCTTGGAGTCATTGAATTCTACTTGGTGCATTCTAATTTTTAGAGTGTTTTTTGCTTGGGGAAGATTTTTTCCCTCCATGCCAAGCTGTTAATTCTCTTTCCAATTCTTTCTAACATAACTCGAGTTTATTTTCCAATTTTAGTTCTCTTATTTCATTTATAAAAAAAAAATTTAAATTCTTTAAAAAAAAACTATCTAAGGCATTCTAATTGAATTTTTACCCAAGCTTTGTGGGTTGCTTTGGAGAGTTTGTTTGCAGATGTTTTGGAGTCATCCTTCTTTTCTGGATTTGTGTCTTGAGCATTTCTGTCATCATAAAAACTTTTTATGGTGGGTTTCTTTTTTTGATCGCTCATTTTACCAACCTACTTCCTGATTTTGTACTTCATGTTAGAGCTGGATTCTAGGTACTTCTAGAGGGAAGGTCTGGACTGGTTCTATTGTTGCTTTCTTGGGATATAGAGTGCTATTACATCAGGATTTCAGGTCCATTTCAGGCTGAAGACTTGCAAACCTTCAATGTTCCCAAAGTGGTCTGATACATGGCAAAGTATTATTTCTCCTCTCTTGTTCTAAGCTTTAGAAGTTCCTGACATGAGTTTGGGTCTGAACATCAGTAGACTGTTACTGCACTTAGCTGCTATCAACCAGATGGGAAACTTTTTGGTTCAGTGACAGAACTGTAGGCTTCCCTTTTGTCTAGAATTTCTGCCCTGGTTATTCCATCTGCAGGTGTTAGCCTTGGCTAAAAGCTGTAATAGAGACCCCGCTATCTTCCTGGGGTTGGAATCAATCAGCTGCTGCTTGCTTCTGAACTTCCTTCTTGTTTGGTACACAGGGCAAGGCCCACGACCAATCCTTACCCCAGGAACAGGTCTCTTCCATCCATCTGGATCTAACCTGGAATTGGGTAGTGGGTGACAAAATTGCCACTTGGCATCTGTTTCTGTTGTAGTGCCCAGGTATGGTTCTGGGACCTCCACTTGCCCTGGTGCATGGCCTCTCTTTTGGTCATGCATTTCCTATGCATCTGACCAGACTCCTTCTCCCCACCCCTCCATTGGTCTTCTTGCGCTGATCTGGGATAGAAAAATGATTCACTATGTCTTTTTCTTGGGTCTTCCCATTAGTATTCAGTCTGTTGCATTTTCTAGATCTGTTTGGAGGAGTTTGGGGGATGGAGCCCACTGTACTTCTTCCTCTTACTATGCCATCTTAGCCATAATCATGGAATTTCAGGACTGCTACACTAGTTGGATAAATTACTTAGGAACTAGGTGACTATACTTAAAGTTAGGGAGGGTCCTTATTATTGTCACATGATCATATATGTAGAAATGGAAGCAACTTTTAGGCTATTCAATCCAATTCTCTCATTTCAAAGATGAAGAAATTGAAGTTCATGGAAGTTAAGTGACTTGCCCAGGGTCACACAGCTTCATGTATCTGAAACAGAATTTTAACTCATTCCTGATTCCAATTCATCTCCTGTACCAACTAGCTCCCTTTATATCTCTCTTAGATGTCTGCATATAGAAGGCCATCTATACTGCTTGAGCACAAGACTAACCCTGCACACAGACAAAGCTCACTGACATTTTTTTCCTCCTTTCCTAAGGTATAGAATTGCAAAATAGTACCTTTAGAAACTGGAAAATTCTATTTTGTCTTATTTGCCATTTTAAAAGCTCTTACTATTGCTAGATTTAAGGAGACCTCCTCCCTCCCCATCCTTTGTTTTCCCCCAGTGGTAGATCTGAATACTATACAGAATTGCCTCATTTTCTCTCCATCATAAAAGGATGGGAATGATCACAATTAGGTTAGATTGTGCCTTCTCCAGCACCAGGCATAGCTGGGTGACTCTATCAGGATTGAACATTAGCAAGATATATGCTCCATTGTAAATGAGTTAATTGGAGGTAACTAAAGCATAAGGTTACAATTTGTTTGGTGGTTACTTAGACAGAAATAATAGTTAAGATTGAACAAGTTTGCATACTGAGAGTGCCACTAAATCCCTTTATCTACTATGTTTTTTACAATAGCTCAGGCTTCAAAGAGCAGAATGCCAGTTTACAAGCCCAAAAAAATAAATCATAAAGGGCAGATATTCTCTCCTCTGAACTTCACTCACATCTCTCCTGCTGTGCTGGTCTCCCATATGATGATGAGCATGAAATTCTCAAATCCCTTTCTTTTCTGCAAATTCTATTCCCGATGGAATGTCCTTCAAGGTAAAGGGAAGAGTCAGGAGGAATCAGGACCAGATGAAATGGATGCTGGCTTTTTAAAAAAGAAAGTAGTTTGAAAGTGAAGATTATAAAGAAATCTTATTTTAAAGTTGTCTATGCAGGCCAGAAAAATGTATTTAACATAATATGTAAATACTTCTGAGAGAAGGCTAAGGGGATTTCTGGAAGCATGTTACTCTAAGTAGCCTTTCTACGGGGAAGAGATTTCACAGAATAAAGCAGAACAGAAAAGAACAGAACAAATAGAATATATAAAAATATATATGTATGTATATACACACACATATATGAATATACACATATGTACATATACATTCATATATATGTGTATGCTTGTGTATGTATATACACACATTCTTTGCAAGTAGGGATTGCTTCATATATTATTTTTATATGCCTAGTACCTAGTACATGGCATTGTGTGCTTAATAAATACTTGTTGATGAAGAGAAGAGAACTTTTAGAATAGAAAGGGTGTCACAGATCATCCGATTTAATCCTCTCATTTTGCAGATGATGCAACTGAGAACTAAAATTATTATGGTCACATAACTAGCTACTAGCAGAGTTAGGATCATCATTTAGTCCTCATGGGAGGCAAGGTGGTACAATAGAAAAGAGCTCTAGATTTAGGGTCAAACCCTGAGTTTTATCCTTTCCTTTGCTGTCTACTAACTTGTGTGTCCTTGGGCAAGACACTTGTCTCAGCTTCAATTTCCATTTATAAAACGAGAGAGTTGGATTAGATGACCTCTAAGACCACTTCCAGTTATAATTCCATGATCTTATGATGCCTTATTCAGTTCTTTCTGCAGTATATCACACTCCATGCACTTTAAGCTAAAAAAAAATTCTGGCCTTCCTCCCAACCCCAAGCCCTTTATTTTCTCCTAACCAGAAAGTAAATAGTTTAACCCAGCTTTCATCAAGAAAGTTGGAGTCACATTTTTCAATTTGGCAAAAGAATGGTTCCTATTGGCTGAATAATGATGTTCAGATGGTAGTAACGTGGTCTAATGTGAGTTTTGGCAGCCTTTGCTCTGATTTTCACTAGCACATAAGCATAACACCTACCACCCACCACCCTGATGCTTATCTGAGCCACGGGCACTAGTTTGTCAAAAGCTAGTTCATGATACGAATTTCCTGATCTCTACTTCTTCTGCTCAATTTCAGAAAAGGATTAGAAACCACATGACAACCAGTGAAATTGTTCATGAAGGTTGGAAGTTAGGAGTCATGGTTTACAATCCTATCTTTTCCACTTAGAGATTACATGATCTAGGGCAAGGCATTTAACCTGTTTCTATTCCCTAATTTGTCCAATGGAAATAATAACGAATGCCATACCTGTCTTATTGGGAGGCAAGAAAGACTAAGTCAAATGAAAGATGTAAACTGTTTTCAAAGCATGTATGCACCAATATCTAATTGATAAACAACTAATCAGTCAGCAAATGCTTAAGAAATACCTGCTGTATGCAGAGCATTGCTCTAAGTTCAGGGGAATATTGTTGATGAAGAGAACTCAGAATGGAAAGGGTATCAAAGATCATCTAATTTAACCCCCTCATTAACTAAGGTAATGGAACTGAGAATTGAAATGGTCATGGTAACACAGCTAGCTAGTAGCAGAGTTAGGACCAATATTTAGTCCTCATGAGAGGCAAGATGGTACAGAATAAAAGAGCTCTGGATTAAAGGGTCAAATCCTGAGTTCAAACCTTGCCTCTGACATCTAAAATTTAAAAAAAAATATGTAAAACATGGTTCCTACTTTTGAGGTATTTACTGTCTAGTAAGGGGATAAGATATTGACACAGATAGCTTTCATATTCAATATTACATAGTTAAGTGCATTGGGAAGGTGGAAAAAATAGTTTTATGTGAGGTCTGAAAGGGAAGACCTTTAACACATAGGGGTTTAAGGGAGGGCTTTCTGGAGAAGACAGCATTTGAAATGGCCTTTAAAGAGTGAGTAGGATTTCATCAGGGAGGACATTCCAGGCACAGGAATAGCATAAGCAAAGGAATGGAGGTGTGAGAACTCAATTAATTCTCAGGGCACAGGGAGCCATCCAGTTTGACTTGGATGTAAAGTGTATGATTAGAGCAATATGATATAAAATTGAGAATATAACATCACATCAGGTTATGGGGAGCCTTGAATGCCAGACATAAATGAGTATTTGAATGTTTCTTGGGAAGCAATTAGGAGTTACTGGAGATTTTTGAGCACAGGAGTGACCTGATCACGTCCATGCATAAGGAAGATTATTCTGTCTATGGCGTGAAGCATGGATTGAAAGTGTGAAGTCCCATAAGGATGCTACTGCAAATGTCTAGATGGTGTGCAATTATGGCCTGAACTAAGGTAATGGAACTGAGAATTGAGAGGAGCAAATAGGTGTCAGTGTTGTTGAAGAGCTGGGATATAAAGGTAACCATGAAAGGTCAGTAAGGGAAATGAACAAAAGATCATGCTGAGGTCTCACATTTGGGAATGAACAAAAATAAATTTTATTAAGTGCTTATTGTATGCAAATGACTATGTTAAGCAGTACAGATATAAACAGGAAAGTAAGACAGTCTGTACTCCTAAGAAGCTCATATTCTAATGGGGGATAGGCCATATATGCAAAGTTTCTGATGCAAATCAGATGGAAAGGTCCTGTGGTCATTAGAGTGTAATGGCAAAACAGATGGTAATGCCTCTTCTTTTAGGTCATTTCCATTGATAAAATCATATCAGACAATGCCAATGACTTTGGTGGCAAGAATTATTTCACCCCCACCCTGAGTCTTCAAAAGCTATGGATATAGCACTTGCAAGAACAGTTTGAAAGACTCTGTCCCTACAGGAATTGCTTTCTAGGATGATGGCTGGAAAATGCTGGACTGGAAGCATTGCTATTCCCAAAGCTCATGGGTTCAGGGTCCTGATCTGTCTTCACTGAGTTCTGATGGAAAATGGTGGCCAAAAGGGTGGCGGTGGTTTGCCTTGCCTGGCACATGTTACCTTCTGTCCCTCCCTCATAGATGTGGGAAGGAGGATCATGCTTAGGAAGAAATCGAATGAGTTCTGTTTTGACCATATTGAGTTTGTGGCATCAGGTACATCCAAATATAGATGGGCTATAGGCAAGTTAGAAGAGAAGACATGACTAGAGATAAAAATTTGGGAACCATCCACGTAAAAGTGATGATTGAAGATATGTTAGTGAAGAAGACTGTCAAAAGAGAGAATATGTAAAGACAAATGAGTAAATCTGTGGGCAACACAGATTAAGGATCGCAGAAGAAGACAGGACAAATAAAAGAGACAAAGAAAGAGTGTTTGAAGAGTTAGGAGAGAACCAGGAGTACCATCTTTGAAGATGAGGGAGGATTGAGTACCCATTTGGTCAGAGCGGTAAACAATATTCAAAGCTGTGGAGAAGTCACAGATGATGGATACTAAAAGAAAGGTAATTGGATTTGGTGATTAGAGGGTTATTAATGACCATAAAGAAAGCATTTTTAGCACTGTCATAGGAGTTAAGTCCAATTGCAAGGGGCTGAGGTAAAGTCAGTAATGAGGATCTGGAGGCAATGGGCATAGACATTTTTTTCAAGAAGTTTAGCAGTAAAGGTGAGTAGAGAGTTAGGATGGTATTTGGATGGATTTGGAAAATTAGCCAAAACTCTTTTTTGTAGTTGGGAGATATGTGTACATTTGTCATTGACAGAAACAAGCCAGTGCTGAGACTGAAGAAGTGTAAGAGAGGGAAGAGGACTGCTAGGTCTATGTCCCAGAGGAAGTAAACTAGAATGAGATTAAGGATAGAGATAAAGTGTTTATCCTTAGTGAGTAGTGGAACTGTCCCTTCTTCTGTGACTAGAAGGAAGAGGAGAGTATAATGCTCCTGCTGAAGTTTTAATTAATAGAATAGGAGTGGGGCAGGGCCAAATAGGTTCATTTGTATGACTTCAGTCCTCTCAGTAAAGTTGAAGGTTAGTTAATTTGTTTTGAGTGCAGGGCATGGTACTTGGGTGATGATGAGAGGAGAGAAGAAAAAAATTAGAATAGCTTTGAAGAATGAGATAGGGAAGTAATAGTTCAGTAGAAGGAATATGGAACAATAGTGAGGAACTAGATAAATTATGTACCTGAATATATGGTGGGTGAAATCAACATGATCTTGTGATTTTTTTTTAATTGATGTTTTTTATTCCTAGAGGAGTGGAGAGATGGGATGACAGTGATGAAGATTTGGAAATTAGGGGTCATGGAAGATCATGGGATCAGTGGATTCTAAGATAGTAACTAATGAGACACTAGATAGAGGCAGCTAGGTTGCCTAATGGTTAGAACCCAGGTCATGGAACCTATGTTCAAATCCAGCCTCAGAGACATTTAACCTTTCTGTGCCTCAGTGTCCTAATCTGTAAAATGGGAATAATAATAGTACCTACCTTCTAGGGATATAGTAAGGATAAAATGAGATAACATCTGTAAGATGCTTTGCAAACCTTTAAGTGATATATAAATGTAAACTACTATTACTAAAATTTCAAACCATAGCGTCAAGCCTTTGTATGGAAGCAAGTGAAACCAGGAAGGATGAGACAGACTAGGAAAAGAATAAAGCTTCATTGGAAAGAAGGCCATGGTAAGAGTTTAGTATGAGTGAGAGAGTAGGAGAGAAAGATAGGAAGTTATTGAAGGATAGAATTTCAAAATTCTGGAACTTGGATGGGAGTGCTATAGTTGTAATTAGTAAACCCTAGGTTCAAATCCCATCTAAAACACTTACTAGCTCTGTGTCACAGGCTTTATCATTCAACTTCTCTATGCCTTAGTTTCTTTATCAATAAAGTGAAGGAATTGGACTCAACATTCCCTTACAGTTCTAAATCTATGATCCTATGTGATGTATTTTCCAACAATGAGATCTAAGGTGTTATCATAGCCAATGGCTGAAGTGAGAGTGGAGAAGAAGATCATTGAAATTGAGGATTCTGAAGAGTTTTGTAGTCAGGTTGCCTGAGAGATTATCAATGTGAATATTGAAGTCCTCAAGAAGGTTGGCAGGATGTGGCATAAAGAGGACAACTATGAGTCAAATACTACCATCATTCAAAAAGTTGGAAGAATGACCAGGAGACTGAGTGAGCATAGTAACGAAGATTGACACAAGGTGGTGCAAGTATGTTGAATGGATTGCAAAAGGAAAGGTAGTTGAGAGATAATGGAAGAGGAATGGTTTTGAAGGGATAATGGGGAGAAAGGAATATGAACATCTCTCCTCTTAAACCTGTGAATCAGGGAAATTGGGAGGAGTGAACACCAAGTTATAAGAGGGTTAAAAGGAAGAAATTGTCTTTAGGAAAGAAAAAGTCTTCTATTCGTGTGAAAAGGTAGAAAGACTGTTAGTTGAAAATTTGAAGGATATAGGGAATTTTATTTGTAATAGAGTAGAGATTTCAAGGTGTTAGGAGTGGCTCTAATGCTAGTGCTTTCTTAGTTCAGATTAGACAAAAAGAATCACTCACAAGTCATTTAATAGCTAACAAAGGGAATTTTACTTAACACAGCTAGGATAGGCAACTGGGATTACTAGCGTCTATGGATTGAAACTCTCCCTTCTCCATATGGAAATGCATCTGGTCATTAGGGCAGAATATAGGGAAGGATATGATGATTCATGTGGTCTTCCAGAATCCAACAAGTCAGAGATTCCCTGACTCTACCTGGGTAGCTTTATTATACTGCTAGGTGACCAGGAACTTGCATCAGGGAAGTGGGAGCCAATCAATTCTATGGACTTCTCTAGGGGAAAATAAATCTCTAGTAGAGAAGAGAAGGAGGAAGTTTGGGCCTAAGCCAACTCTGTGGCTGGGGAGAGGGGGGAGGCCTCAGCCATGTTGTGGGGAAATCCTGGTAGATAATACTTGTATCACACAAGGTCATAGTGAATTGGGCTAGATGTGGGTAAATTGAATTGAAATAAATTTGGGGAGAAATGGAGGTGATTATAGTAGAGACAGAAGTTCAACAGGAGGTAGTATGGGCAATATGGGCATCCTACTGGCACATGAGGCTGTGAGGAAAGGCACTGGACTTGGAGTGAAGATTGTCTGGTATAGACTTCTGGTACAGAAGTCAAGTCATTTAACCTCTCTATGCCTCAATTTCCTCAACTGTGAAAAAGTTCCATCCAATGGAACTTCTAAGATCCATTCTTGCTTTATAATCTATAATTTTATGTTTTTGCTATATATTAGACTAAGATTTGGAAGCTAGCATCGAATTTAACCAAGGAGGATTTGCATTTAATGTGACAAGAATTTGAGACAGAATTTGGAACCTTTGTGTTTTGGTTTCTGCCTCCATCAAGTATCTCTTTCAGGTATATAGTGGCTTTTTGATTGAGAAAGGGGGTCTTGGTACTTTGTGTTCCATCATCCTTGGATATGGGCAGGAGAAAGGTAAAGGATAGCAGAATGGATATCAGGAATCCTCAAAGAATTTTGGGGTTTCCAGCAATGGCTTTTACAAAGGCAGAAAGAAATATACAAAAAAGGGCCTTCCATGTCTCACTCTAGATTGTCTTCAGGTCCTTGATGGCCCTGTGGGTCTTCCAGTGATGATTACCCAATGCCATCTAAATAAATGTTATTATTACGGCTGTGGGGAGCCATTTATTAACTCATTCAATGCATTTTCACTAAGCACCTACCTATTAAGTGAAGGGCCTTTTGCCAAGCACCATGAGGGATACTAAAAAGAATACAATAGTCTTCCCTCTTGAAACTTACATATTTAGTGATTTTATATATATTCTAGTAGATGGGATAAGATGTAAACATAAATGATCATACTACAAAGTAAAATGTGAAAATTCAATGAAAGACAAAGAACACTATGAGAGTTCAGAAGAGAGATAACTTACTTCTTGCCAGAGGAATCAGAGAGGGCTTCATAGAAGGTCTTGTATTTGAGCTGGGCTTGATGGAAAGGAAGCAATTGAATATAGGCAGAGTGGAGAGGGCAAGGCATTCCATGGAGATGTAATAACATGAAAAAAGACATATTAACAAAATAGCATAGAAAAGGTGAATCTAAATTAGAGCAAAGTGACACAATGGAAGTAGTGGGGTAAGTCTGAGAAGGTAGGATGGGGCCAGTGAAGGACTTTAATTGTCAGGGTCTGGATTTCATTCATTGAATCATGGGGAACCATTGAAGGTTTATGAGCAAGAAAGTGACAAGATCAATAAGTGATATACTGGTAGATTTCCTCTGGTGTGGAGTTCATGAATTTCTGGAGAAAGGAGGCCAATTTCTTTTACTGTTTAAAGATCTCATCCTCATTTTTATAGGAGAGGTGAAGAGCTGTCTTCAGAAAGGACTTGCCAATTGTAATGTTTTTGTGAAATTTGCAATCAATTCTCTAATCTCTTTTAAAAACAAATTTTCATTGAAATCTTTTGTTTTACAACACCCAAATTTCCCAATATATCTCTCTTCTCTCAGTGAGTCATCACTTATAAAAAGAAATAAAAACCAAACAAATAAAAATATATAAGTTCAGTAAAATTTACTTATACATTGAAAATTTGTAGATGGTATTCAGTCCCTTGATGCCCCTGGAAGGGGGTCTTGCAGTGATACTTTCCTAATGCCATATATAGTGGAAGGTGTTATTATTACTCCACGGGACCACTCATTACTTTATTTCACAAACACTAATTATTTATTAAGTTTGGGATATATGCTAGTGAATATGAAGGAATATATGCCATAGTATCTGCCTTCTTGAAGTTTAAATAGCCTAGTGGCTGAGGCAAGATGAGCATACAAATGACCATATTGCAAAGGTAAAATGTGAAAGTTCAATGAGACGAAAACTACTATGAGAGTTTAGAGAAGTAAGTTGGTTTTTGCTGGGGGAGTTTGGGAGCACCTCTACAATCATAGTACTCCACTTCTGCAAAGAGGGGAGGAAACTGCCCTCTTACATCACTTCTTTGGGGTGAAGCTTGGTCATGATAATTTTGCAGCTTTCAGTTCCAATTGTGTTGCTAAGGCTGTTATTTATATTGTTGTAGTCATTGTGAAGTTACTTTGCATTCTCATGCTTCTCGATATATATCATATTCATTATTTCTTACAGTATAGTATTATTCCATCACATTCATGCACCACAACTTGTTTAGCCATTTTCTAATTGATGATACTTTGTTTCCCATTCTTTGCTACTACAAAAGGTCCTTAAATGTTTTGGCTTGTATGGATGGGTCCTCCCTTTTAAATTATTGACCTCCTAATATGTCTAGTGCCCTTCAGTTATTCTAACACAATTGATTTTCCATTTCTTAGCAGAACAGGAATACAAAGGTGCAAGCACAATTCCTCCCAAATAACCCCATTACTGAATTTCTCTTGATGCGGATATACAATAAGACAGAAATGAGAAGCACAATAAGAATGTATGTATATCTGTGTGTATATCTCTAAAGACAAACACTGCTCATATGGGTCCTCATCAAGAAACATTCTTTAGTTTTGGACCTAATCTAGGATTTTATTGGCACAGAAAGCTTCTAGTAAGGACACTTCCTTTACCAAAGCAAAGCAGATTCAGCATCTACTTTGTACCTTACAGTCCTAGAGAGTTGCCTAGAGCACTGTAACTTGCCAAGATCACACAGGCAAGAGGCAGAATAAGCCCAGGTCCTCATGACTCTGAGGATGGCTATCTAGCCATTACATTATTCTGTCTCTCATTTTTTCTCATCAAGAATTGATCCACCAGGACATGAAAGACAAGGAAGATATTTGGGTAGCTTCATAGACTTCTAGATCTAGGGCTAAAAGGAATCATAGAAGTTATCCAAACTCCTCATTTTGCAGATGAGGAAACTGAGGAACAGTAAGGTAAAATGACTTGCCCAAGATCATACATGTAAGAAGTGGCAGAGGTAGGATTTAATCAAAGACATTGTGACTCCAAATTTAGTGGTCTTTCCATGTTAGTATGCTAAGTAGTGCAGTTCAAGTCTAGCCTCAGACATTTACTACCTGTATTGCCCAGGGCTAGATACTTGTCCTCCCTCTGCTTCACTTTCCTCATTTGTAAGAATGGGCATAATAATAGCACCTAGTTCTCAGGGCTGTTGTGAGAATCAAATGAGCTAGTATTCATTAAGCACTTTTCAGATTTTTAAACACTATGCAAATCCTAGCCATTACTACTACTACTGTTATTATACTGCTTCTCTCTCTTTTTTTGTTAAAGGAAAAACCAGACAGCACATATAAACATTGCAAACCTTAAATTAATATATAAATGCTAGCTGTAGCTATTGGTGGGCCTTATGCATCTCATATTGTCCTCATATCACCCCAGAATTATGATATTTGTTTTCCTAGAACATTGTGAGTTTGTGAAAATTTTGTTTTTTGGTGGGAAGGGTTATAAATTTTTGGAAGTGCTTAAAATGACCTGCTAATCGCTTCAATCATAAATATATTGACTACGTGTGAGAAGATGCTGGCTTGCTTTTCCAAGATTATACTTTGACTTGTTTTCTTGTCTTGAACACAGCTGAGTAAATTTTTCTTCCCCATTTCTTGCCGTTAATTTGGCATCTGAACCACTCACCTGGCAGAAGAAAATCTTTAAAGGCTATCATTTCCAGAGAACCTCAGTTTTCAGTTTGTATTACAGTTGACTTGAAGGAAATTATTCATAACTGATAACCAACTTGAGTCTCACCTCCCAGAAAATTCCTAGACTCTGGTTTGACTTGGTTGTGACATTGTGACTCAGCAGCATTTAGGGTCATCAAGAAGGACCATGAGTGAAACTTGAGCCCCAGGAGGTTAAGGCTCTGTGTTTTTATTTTTGTTTTCCTCTTTTCTACCCTACTATACACTTTTCTGTTACCAAGGCTTTAGAGACTGGTATTCAATCAGCTTATATATACTGAACAGACCATTGTTCTAGATGATGAAGGAGGATATAAGAGAAATGTAGGACCTGATTTCCACCCTCCAAGAATTTACAACTTGAATGGAAAGGCAGCAAACACACATGCACACTGAGACAAATGATTATTAATAACCAATTACTAATATTGGGATCCAGGTGTTTTTCTCTTTTTACTTCCTCATCCAAAGCCTAGTTCTTGAAGGTCAGTCAGTCTCTGAAGGACAGGTCTGACAATGAGATTTGACTAAACCTCTGGGAACATTCCCCTCAATCTTGGGCAGAACCCCACCCAACTAGAAGAGTCCTGAAGTCCTTTCTTGAACTAAACTGCCAAGCATTCAAATTCTACTGCAGGAGGTTCAATGATGGCCTGGCCACATTGTTCAAATGTCAAATGTACACAGGACAAGCATTCACATGGTGATCAGAAGAAGCAATGCAAGGACGCTCTCAAGGTCTCCCTTTAGAACTTTGGAATTGATTGTGTGATGTGGGAGACACTGGCACAGAATGTGGCACAAGATGAGGGCATAACCCCCCTCATCAGAGAAAGTGATGTGTGTTAGGTGCTGTGTTCTATGAATAAAGCAGAATTGAAGTAGCTCAAAAGAAATATGAGATGGAAAAATTTAGAGAATCCACCCCAAATGTTCACATGGACTATTTGTGCCCTATCTGTGGTAAAGCATTCTGAACTCATATTGGTCTGATCATCCAAGGTGGGATGCATTATAACTTGATTCTAATGTAGTGATGTCATTTTGGTCCTCTTTGAGATTTCTTAAGTTGTTAGTGTTCCCTGATGTTACTTCGCATTTATTTTGCATTTATTTTTCTGTGTACACATTGTTTTCTTCCCACCCAGCAGAATGTAAGGTCCTAGAACATAGAGACTGTTTTCTTTTCAGCTTTGTATCCCCAGCACCCAACATAGTGCCAGACACTTAGTAGATGCTTTATAAAATACTTCTTGAATTGAGGAATAATGAGGAATAAGATAGATAAAAAATTTTATTTTTGTCAGTAACTTGGTTTGGTTTGTACAATACCATGTAGTTGAGGAGACACAAGACCCCTGGTACAGTATTATAGCCTGGTGTCGTAGTTTGAGATATCAACTACAAATGAATGAAGGAATGAATGAATGGAAAAAAAATTAAATGCTTATTATATGTCAAGCACCAGGGAGAGGTCCAAGAAGTTACAACGATGGTAAGTGGGACCACAGTGGAGCAGATTTACCCATCCCTTTCAGGAAAAATGTAAGAGTTAATTTGTTTTTTTTTTAAATTTTATTAGTTTATTTTGATTTATCAACAATCACTTCCATATGCTTTTGAGTTTAAAATTTTTCTCTCCCTTCCTCCTCACCACCCTCCCCAAGACGGTGCACAATCTGATATAGGCTATACATTTACATTCCTATTAAACATATTTTCACATTAGTGAAATTGTAACTGAAAATTAAAACCAATAGGAGGAACCACCAGAAAGAGGAAACAAAACTCAACAGATGAGAAAAAAAATGATAGTGATTCAATTTCCATGGTTTTTTCTTTGGATGTGGATAGCATTTTCCATCATGAGGCCTCTGGAGATGTCTTAGATCCTTGTAATGCTGGGAAGGGTTAAGTTTATCAATATTAGTCATCGCACAACATGGCTGTTATAGTGTATAAAGTTCTCTTGGTTCTGCTCACTTCACTCAGCATCAGACCATACAAGTCTTTCTAGGTGTTTCTGAAGTCAACCTGTTCATCATTTCTTATAGCACAATAGTATTCCATGCAAGAGTTAATTTGATCATGGTTTCTGGTTAAAGAGCTGGAGAGGATAGGGAGAGAAGGGTATACACAGTTGAGAGGAGGCTGTGGAAGAGGTGGCCAGAGAGAAGGGAGTAAAATAACGCATGACTGGGGCTTTCCTGAAATAGTCCTCCAGGAGAGGCAGCCGTAAATCAAGAGAATGGGGCGCCAGGTTGAAATTTCCCCTGGGGCCACGGTCTCTGATACTGATAATAAAAATGCTAGCAAGGAGGCAACCTCCATCTTGCTATCTTTCAGGGCATTTTTCTGGGGCTTCAAATGTGCCAGAAATCTATTTTTGGTCCCTACTGTTAGAGCTAACATTGCAGAACACAGATACTTCATATGAAGTCCCTGTCCCTTTCCTGCTGGGTGAGTGCTAATATGAAATATTCGTATTCTCAATCATTCATATTGGATCATTTGCCACTGAAAACTTTCTGAAGAGTTGACATTTTACAGTACACATTTATGACTAATTTAAGGAAAGCTACTTATCGTACCCTAGAGTAAGTGAGTGCTTTTGTGATGTCAGATTTACGATGGTCAGACATAGCCCAAGCTGTACACAGGTTATATTTCCTTAGCAATCTGAATGCGACTCTGTTTTCTTAGGAGGCTAAAGAGCCTCAGAGTAACTGAGCCAGCAGGCCCTGATGAGATGCATTCTCTGAAGTCCATTCCTTTATTTATTTTCTCTTGTTCAGTGCCTGGCAAAAGAAATCACCGTTAGGATGTTAATTCATCGGCCAAAATAGCATCTGGTTTCTCAGCTGTGCTGCAGCCCCCAAAGCTTCAAGCCACACGTCTGGGCAAAGCAGAAACATGTCTGTATCTGAGAGAAGGAGCAGAAGGAGCAAACTAAATGAAGCCTGCTAATCCCCTTTTGATGAGGGGAGGTGGGGAACACTTGCCTAACTTGACAGCTCTGCAGATATCTGTCACAAGCACTCTCCAAGTGGAGTGATGGGGTGGCAATGAGCCTTCAAACACTTGATCCTACTGTTTTGAAGGGCAGAGGTCTGTGATGTTTTTATACCTCAACAGTAGCTTTCAGTTTTGCACATAATAGGTCCTCAAGTGATATTAAATTGATGACCCGGTCTTGAAATCTTACTCATCTTTGATTCATCCCTCCTCCTTCATTCCCGAAGTTGCTAACTTGTATTGGGGGACCGTCTCCAGTAGTCCTGATCTATAGCTAGCCACTGGACCCAGATGGCTCTGGAGGAAAAAGTGAGGCTGGTGACCTTGCACAGCCCTCCCTCACTTAAATCCAATTCACTTGCAAGTCATGGCATTATCTTCGTGATGTCACGGTCCTCTTTGAGAATGAAGGACAAGTGGGGCAGCTAGATGGCGCAGTGGATAGAGCTCTGGCCTTGAAGTCAGGAGGACCTGAGCACAAACCCAGCCTCAGACACTTGACACTTACTAGCTGTGTGACCCTGGGCAAGTCACTTAACCCCATTGCCTAGCCGAGAGAGAGAGAGAGAGAGAGAGAGAGAGAGAGAGAGAGAGAGAGAGAGAGAGAGAATGACAAACAACAACTCCTGTTGATTCTACCTTCACAATATATGTCGCCTCTTTTGCAATCATTAAGGTTACTGTACTCATTCATTGCCTTTTTACCTCTCACCTGGCATAGTATATCAGCCTCTTAACTGAGCTTATTTATTTAGAGCTGGAAGGGAACTTAGCGATGTTCAAGCCTAGATCCCTAACCCTTCATTTTGTAGATAAAGAAACAGTTCTAGGAAATGAGATTACTTGCCCCTGATCATAGGTAGCAAATCAGAGACAGGATTTGAACCCAGGTCTTCCTGACTCCAAGTGCAGTACTCTATCCACTACACTCATGACTTGGATTCAATTCCTGTTCTAATCCATCTTTCCAATCACGGCTAGCCTAAGGCATAGCTGAAATCACAACACCCTGCTACTCAAAACTCCAGGGTGGGTTCCCATTGGCTCTAGCATCAATTCTGACCTCTCTTAGTCTGGTGTTTTTGTTCTTCCAATATGACTTCAGAGTTTCTCCCCATCTTAAACCATATGACTGATTCTTATACATTCTATGTTCCTAGAAAACTGGACTATTCTCTATTCTTTGAACTGAATCTGCCCCTTTCTACTTCCATGTCCTTGCCCACATTAGATCTGGAGTGTAGCCTTCCTAACTCATCTCTTCCTGCTCAAATCTCACCTGCCTTTTGAGACCCACCTCCAATGCAACTTCTTTCATGAAGAATTCCTCCCAGTTACAAATAATCTCTTTCCCCTTAATGGTTCTCTAGTACTTTTCTAGGAAAATTAGCATATTATAGTAGAAAATCTGCTGGCTCTGTAATCATAGACCCCGAGTTCAAATCTCAGTTTTGTTTCCCCTCCCCAGCAGTATGACACTTGGCCAGATACTCTGGGCCTCAAGATGATCTCTAAGGGGCAGCTCTATCCTGGCATAGTGGATAGAGTACTTGGCCCAGAGTTAGGAAGATCTGAGTTTAAATTTGACCTCAGACCCTAGGAAAATCACTTAATTTCTGTTTGCTTCAGTTTCCTTAACTGTAAAATAGAGACAATAATAGCACCTATCTCTCAGGGTTGTTATGGGATCAAATGACATATTTGTAAAGTGCTTAGCACAATGTCTGGTAAAAATTCTCTCCTTCCCCTTTTTTTTTTTTGGCTAGGCAATTGGGGCTAAGTGACTTTCTCAGTGTCACACAGCTAGCAAGGGTCAAGTGTCTGGTCTGAGACCATATTTGAACTGAGGTCCTCCTGACTCCAGAGCCCGTGCTCTATCCACTGCACCACCTAGCTGCCCCTTCCTCCCGTCCTTTTCATCTTCTCTACCTGCTTCCTTCTTCACTCCCTCCCTCCCTCCTTCCTGATCCCTCCCAGCTCTAAGGCTATGATTTTATGCACTTAAATTCCATTTTATTTTCTAGATATGACTGCACATCTCTTATTCCCCTTTTTGTTGTTCAGTTGTTTTACTTGTGTGTGACTCTCTGTAGCCCCATTTTGGGATTATCTTGGCAAGGATGCTGGAGTGGTTTCCCATTTCCTTCTCCAACTCATTTATATAATTTCTCTTACCAGACAGTAAACTCCTTAAGGCCAGGGGTTATGACTTCATAATCTCCATAGCCACATCAACCAAAATGGACCTCATATAGTAATAGATTAACAAATATCTGTTGAGCTGAAGAAATGATTGACTTTCCTGCATCTTTCATCAGCCACTCTGGTTCTTTTCCTGTGATCCTTTCTTTCTTGGGTTACAGGCTGTACTACTTACAATTTCTAACAACCCAGAAATGCCAGTATTATGTTTTCCAAGAGAATATTATCTCTAGGCTTCTGAAGAGATGAGTTTTCAAGGTTCCTCCTTCCAATTACTGAGCCCTAGGGACCAAGTTCATTCTCCATGGTCTATAACCTAGGCCAGGGACATATTTCCTGGCTTCATTCCCTCTTCATTGTGAATGCTGACATTGTCAAATTGCCTTCCCATTTACTTATCCTATGGTATACCACCCCCACAAGGTCTCTTCACCATAGCATATGTTCCTTCTGCCTGTTGGTATGCAAAAGTATGTACTAATAATTCCTTGTAGCTCATGTTTCTTTTGCTTCTAAAACCCAATATTTATACCATTTGCAATTTACAAAGCACATAATGTACACTAGTAAATTTCTGAGGCAATATAGCACAGTGGATATAGAGAACTGTCCTTGGAGCTAGGAAGAGCTGGGTTCAAGTTTTACCTCTGATTAATACTTCGGGAAAGTCGCAGATCTCCTCAGTGCTCTAGGTAATTCTCTAGAACCATACATAAGTTACAGAGGGAGTGCCAGCCTTCATTGGTAGAGAGAGTTTTCTTACTCTTACTTTACTGTTAGAGAGAGCAGGGAGCTCACTATATCAGGAAACAACAGGTCCTGTCCCTATCCCTTTGGTATCTCTTTTGATACTTTTCTCCTTCCCCCACCACTCAGGTTCACAACCTGTGCCTTTCTTGACTCTGTTCTCCCTCACCATTTCTTGAGTTTGTATCCAATCAGTCGGTTGTCGATCCTCTTTCCACAGTATTCAAAATCTCTTTTCTGTTTCTTCACAGACACCACCCTAGTTCAAGCTTTTATCACCTATTGCCTGGACTTCTGCAATGGCTTCCTAATTGGTTTCTTTGCCTCTAATTCCTCCTTTCTCCAATCCATCCTTCACATACATCCTCCCCTCTTGACCCTGTTCCCGACTTTCTGACTTCAAACCCATGCTTCTATAGCTGTTTTATCCTGGAACTCCTGTTAGTGTCTGGGGGTCTCCTTACCTGAAACATCCTACTATCTCTTTGGCCTTCTCACTATGGAATATTCTCATCGTGGAATATCTCTCTGCAAGAAATATCTCTCCCCCAACTTTTCCCATTGGTGGGTTCTTCCTTTAGCCTCTATTTTTTGAAACTCCTTTTTTTTTTTTTGGTGAGTTATCTTCCCCCATTAGAATGTAAACTCCTGGAGGGCAAGGATTGTCTTCTTTTGGCTTAACACAGTGCCTGGCACATAGAAGGTACTTAACAAATGATTATTTCCTTCCTTCCACACAGCTACCAAATGGATATTCCTAAAGCATAGACCTAATCATGTTATTCTTCTGCTCTACAAGATTCAGTGGCTCCTTATTCCCTCTTGGATAAAATACAAATTCCCCTGTTTGATATTTAAAGCCCTTCACTGTTTGACTCCATCCAGCTTATCTTTCTACTCCGCTTTCATATTACTCTGCACCACACATCCCCATTTGTGTTTAGTTAACCTGGCCTAATTGTTCCTTATTTATGGCATGGGCTATCTGTCCCCTTGTCTGGAATGCTTTCCTTTCTCATCCCTGTTTCTTAGAATCCCTGGTGCCCTGTTAGTCTCAGCTCAAGTGCCATCTTCTACGTGAGATCTTGTCTGATGCCTCCAGCAGTTTTTAATGGTCTCTCCCTCTGAAATTCTGCTTTGTACACATTTTGTGTTTGCTTATCTGCATGTGTGTTGTAGCAGCCTCCTCTGTCTGAGGAGATCATCAGCTCCAAGAAGGCAAGAATTGTTACCACATAGCATAATGCTTATCATACAGTATATTGTTGTTAAGTCATTTTTAGTCACGTCTGACTCTTCGTGACACTAGTGGGGCTTTCTTGGCAAAGATAATGGAGTGGTTTGCCATTTCCTTCTCCAGGGTTCCCATTTTACAGTTGAGGAAACTGAGGTAAAAAGAGGTTAAGTGACTTGTCCAGGGTCACATAGCTACTAAGGGTCTGAGACTGGATTTGAGCTCAGGTCCTCCTAACTTCAGGTCCAGAGCTCTATTCATGGTGCTGCTTACCTGCCTCATCATATACTAAGCGCTTCAGAAATCTTTGTGGAATTGAATTAAACCTTCTGATGGAGGTAGGGCAGGAATAATTGTCTCTAATTTATAAATGAGGAACCTGAAACTCAGAGACTTGAAGCAGCTTGACCAAGATGATAGGGTTAGGAAGTAGCAGGTTTTCTAATGACTTCAGTGTTCTGTTTGCTATGGTCAAGTGCTGCCCTTGAATCCAAACTTCATAGAACAAATCCAAAGTTTGGATTTAGTCAAAGGGCTGCACTTGAGGTCCTAGAGGGTCACATGTGACCTTGAGGCTGCAGGTTCCCCATCCTTGAATTAAGTCTAACTCAGAATGGAATAAGATTCCCTGACATGTATTCATCCAGGCTTTGCTTGAATACCTCCAACAGATTGGGAACTCATTTCTTTTAAGGTAGCCCATTCCACTTTTGGGCAGCTTTATTAGGATTTTTCTTATATTAACTTAAATCTGCCATTCTACAATTTCCTCTTGTAGTTTCTTGTTTTGTCTTCAAGAGTCAATTTAAGTCAACTACTCTTTCTATTCCCACCTGAACTCTGACTGGATGCTATTCCTCTAGTACTTCAGCATTCTTTATCTGTATTTCTCAATTTTCTCTTGCTTTCTCTAATATCAAATACCCACACTACTTAAACTGTTCATTCTGAAGTCTCATCTTCTTTCTTTTACTTTCTTCACATCTCTTTTTCCCAAAAATAAAAAACAAGATGCTCTGAATCTTCTTCCCATCAATCCCCTCCTGGCAGAATCATACATTCACTGAACTTTTCAATATCCCTTCTGAGGTCACTGTCCTATTATTTCTTCCTTCACTCTCTCCACCCTCTAGCCCCAAATTGGGTATCACATAGATGAGTTATCCACTTCCTGGTTTAATTGTTCTCTTCGCATAAACACTAACATTGGTAAAGCACAATTTACATTGTGATTACTTCCTGGACAACTAGAGAGAGTTGGTTTTAATCCAATGCACATGTGATTCAGAAAGAGAGTTTTCCCTATACTTTGCACATGGCTATAATATGTAGTGACAAGTACATATGTTTCACAATTGATATGTGCATATATTGTCAGAGAGGCAAAAATGGTGAAAGGCCATAAATAAGAGGCCAGATTGATGGATTAACTAAAAGCATGTGGGATTCCAACAAATCTTCATGGAGAAAATGAATCTTGAATAAGTTTTGAAGGAGAGGAAAGACATAATTTTGATGCAGGGAAGACAGGTTTGTCCAGATGGGACAGTTGGCATAACTGTGAAACTCCCATAAATATTTTACTGCCTCTCTATTTAGAGTTTTTTTTTTCACCCTAAGAGATGGGGCAGTTGGTATGAAAGGTGGTATAGGCAGAACCAGCTCAGTCAGGGGCTGGAGAAAGATCATTTTTCAGTGAACAGATGAAGGGGAGCCATGTGAGAATTTTGCTTGGAAATACATTTCTGGAAAAAAAAGTGGAGGTACCAGAGTAATTGAGTGGCAAGATGCAATCTGTCTACTGAGAGGAGCGGATGGTAAGACTGAATGTCCCTACTTTTAGTTTAAAAAGGAACTGTATACGCCAGGAAGAAAGCTTACCCAGTTCAAATAACAATGTCATTGAAAATTCCAAGACCACAGCATCATGGAATCTCAGAGTTAAAAGACACTGCAGAGATCATATAGTCCAGCTATTCTCAAACTTTTTGGTCTCAGGACTGCTTTAAACTCTATAAATTATTGAGTACCCTGCCTACCCTCTCCAAGAGCATTTGTTTATGAGGGCTATACTTATAAATATTTATTGTATTAGAATTTTAAATATCTTAGTATTATTATGAACCTCTGGGACTCCTAGGGGTTCTTGAACTACTTTTGAAAACTGCTGATCTAGTCCAACCCAAACTGGAATAGGATTCTACTCTTTTTTTTTTTTTGGCTAGGCAATGGGGTTAAGTGACTCGCCCAGGGTCACACAGGTAGTAAGAGTTATGTGTCTGAGGATGGATTTGAATTCAGGTCCTCCTGAATCCAGGGCCAGTGCTCTATCCACTCTGCCACCTAGCTGCCCCCAATAGGATTCTACTCATTACCATTTCTGACAAGTGTTCATCCAGCCTTTCCTTGAATACTTCCACTGCTAGTGAACTCACTTCTTAAGTCGTCCAATTCAACATTTAGACAGTTTATTCTAAGGAACATTTTCATTATATCAAGCTTAAATCTGTCCCTTAGCAATTTTCTCCTATGGTTCTTTGTTCTGCTCTCTGGGAACAGCTAAAATAGTTTTCTTTCACATAGTAACCCTTCAGATATTTGAAGAAAGCTATTGCATCTTCCTTAAGTCTCCTCTCTTTAAGCTAAACACTTCGAATTCCTTCAATTGAGTCTCTAATTCAGGGGCCTTTTTCTCATGCTGGCAACACCTCTACCCCATGGCCTCTTCCCTTAACTGGTGAGTTACACCACAAACCTCCACTTGAGGAAGCACCCATGCCAACCATACTCTCTATAAACCTAGACTAGCTCATCACTTCTCAGACTACTTTTCAGCCTTACGCAAACCAACCTGTACCATCCCTCCATCTCTACCCAGCTCCCTTTTATATGTTATCTTCCCCTACTAGAATGGTGACAGCAGGAACTATCTTTTTGCTTATATTTGTATTTTCAGTGCTTAGCACAGTGCTTGGCATACAGTAAGCATTTAATAAATGCTTTGCTTTTATAATAAATGTTCCTTATCATCTATGTATCTATTTGTCCATCTCTATTTGATTCTATTCCATCTCTACTTCTTCCTTTCTTCCTTCCTTCCTTCCTTCCTTCCTTCCTTCCTTCCTTCCTTCCTTCCTTCCTTCCTTCCTTCCTTCCTTTCTTTCTTTCTTTCTTTCTTTCTTTCTTTCTTTCTTTCTTTCTTTCTTTCTTTCTTTCATCCAGAGCTTCTTAACTTGAGGTCCATAGATGATATCAATTTCTAAGGAGTGAGGTAGGGGAGATCTGGGAACTTGGATGGGAAAAAAATGAACACTTTATTTTCACTAACCTTTTACTGAAATTTAATATTTCCTTCTGTTATAAATGTAAGCAACAAACATAATCATGATAGGAGGTCCAAAGGCTTTATCAGATTGCCAGAGGGGCCCATGACACAGAAAAGTTCAAAACCCTTCCTTTAATCGATTGAAACCTACACACACTATTAGCCTGTCTGTAAGCATAAAGCCAGTGTCAGCTCCAGCTAGATTTAGAAACAGAATCAGGATTCAAATCCTGGCTCTGTCACTTCCTGCCTCTTGCATCTTTGGCAAGTGGTTTTCTTTGAAGACTCTCCATGTGGGATGGGGGAAGAAGCCCATGATACCCTGAGGGAGCACATTTTCCTCTGGATTAGTTTTTATTTTTAGGAATCTTTTCCTTACAAATCAAAGCCAAACATTGCCCTTTGCAAGTTTCAGCCTGTGTAATAGAGAGCAAATCTAGTCTCTCATCCAAGTGTCCCTCGTTCAAATAAAGCTATCACTTCCCACCCCATCCTTTTATTCTCCAGGTTAAACATTTCCAATTCCTTCAACTGATCCACATATGACATGAATTCAAACTTGAACCCTTCCATTATCTTCATTGCTTTCCCTCTAGTTTCTCTGTAGCTGTCCACTTTTCAGCTGATGACAGTTATTAGAATCATGGGCAGAGTTCCCAAAAGGAATTAATAAACATATTTGAATCTGATAAGTGTGAATTGCACATCTTTCTAATTTGTAACAGAACCTATCTGTTAATATTTCCCTATAATGACAGTTCTTAGGAAGACACGAGGGTCTCAGTCATTCAACAAGCTCCTAAAACACCCCCCCACACACCCCCACACCCATGCTAGGCACTGGGGATATAAAGACAAAACATAATCCCTGCCCTGAAGAAATTTTATATATATACATATGTATGTATATACATGCATATATATGTATGCATGTATATATATATGTATGCATGTATATATATATGTATGCATGTATATATATATGTATGTATATGTGTATATATATATTATATGTATGTATACACCCATACCCACACCCCACGCCCCTATATATATATATATATATATATATATATATATATATGTATATAATATACACACACACACACACACACATATATATATATATACATATATATATATATGGTCATAGATATATGACTCAAAGTAATTTCTGAGGGAGAAGACATAAATCTTGAAGGAAATAAGGGATTCATTGATGCAGAGATAAAGAGGGCATGCCCAGCTACGGGAGACATCTTGTTAAAAAATATGGAAGTAGTTACATATGAGCTGAATAGCAAGTCAGCCCATTTGGCTGGAATGTAGAGTACACCACCAGGTCTTTGCACAGGTTGTACCTCATGCCTGTAAAGCCTTCCCTCTTTATCATACTTCTTGGAACCCCTAGCTCCCTTTCAAAGCTCAGCTATTTCTTCCCAGAGACCTGTTCTGATCTCCATAGCTGTTGGTGTCTTGGCCCCAAATTACTTTTTATTTTTTGAATCAACACATGTGCATACATATTGCCTCTCCCTGGCTGGAACTGAATTGTTTCCTTTTTATTTGTGTTTCTGCAGCGTCCAGCACAGTGGGTGGCACGTAGTGTGTGATGGAAGAAATGAATGGGAATAATGAGATCAAACTCGGGCCTTTGCCCTGGAGGGGCTTGTACTCAAGTTATATTTCCCAAATGAGTGACTGGGGCTTCTGGCTTGTCAATATCATCTGGGCCAGGGGTGGAGAGCCCAGCCTCAAGGCCACACGTAGTCTTCTAGGTCCTCAAGTGTGGCCCCTCGACTGAATCCAAACTTCACAGAATAAATCCCCTTAATAAAAGGATTTGTTCTGTAAAACTTGGGACTCAGTCAGAAGGCCACACCCAAGCGCCTTGAAGGCCACACGCTCCCACGAGGCCTCAGGTTCCCCACTCATGGCCTAGGAGCTTGCAGACACCTAGAGACCCCGGTAAGAGGCTGGGGCTGCGAAGATGGATACAAACCACGCATGCGTCAATCTTTCCCAGCTGCTTTCCGGGGGTTCCGGGAAGTGAGAGTGATCTTGCGCATGCGTGGGCTTTCGTTGCCTTGGAGACAGGTACCCGAGAAGGAAGGAAGCCTTCTCTCAATTGCTTCCAAACCCACGGAAGCTGGTAATATTTAGTAGAAAACGTGCTAGATTTACCATTAGAGAAACAGGTTTCGAATCCCAATTATGCCACGTGAGCCTGCGCAGATCACTTTAATCACTCAATGCCTCCGTTTCCTCATCTGTAAAAGGGGAGTAACATTCATACGCTCTGCCTCGCAAGGCTCCAATTAGATCGTGTAAACCCTAAAATGCAAACTATTATTATTATTAACAGTACCAGGCACAGGGTCAGAGATTTGGGGCTGAAAGGGACCCTCTAAGTCCAAAGTCCTCATTTTCAAGGATGAAAATCCGAGGTCAAAAGAGATTGAGGGCTTTGTTAAAGAGTCACAGAGCTGACAAAGGTCTGAGACAGAATTTGAACCCAGCTCCCCCTGACCCCTAGTCCAGCATTCGATCCACTACCACAGTCCCTCTCAGGCAAGCAGTAGTAGGCACTTAATAAATGCTTGTTGAGGAGGCAGCTACGTGGTGCAGATAGAGTTCTAGAGATTCAAATCCATCCTTAAAAACACTTCCTGGCATACAGCCTGCCTCAATTTCCTCATCTGTACATACATAATAGCACCTGCCTCTTAGGGTTGTTGAGAGGCTCAAATAAGATAGCATTTGTAAAGCTGTTAAAGCCACTTTACAAGTGTTAGCTATTGTTTAGTTTAAACCAACTTCAGCCACTTAATTGTCCCCCAAGAAAAACTGATCTAACAGCACTCCTAAGTTTATTCCACTACCTGGCAATCTTGGTCACAGGCAAGATCTGATGATAGTGTGAATGGCTCAGTGCAACCTATTTTAACAATCAGTGAATAATAATGATAACTCATTTGGACTCAGGGTGGTTTTGGTGGACAACAGGCTTTGGAATCAGGTCTTACTGCTGACGTGTAGGCTATGTGGCCTTGAACAGGTTATTTAGCCACTTAGTGCCCCAAGCAACTCTCTAGGACTATAATTGCACAGCAGTGGGCAATCTGCATTAGTAAGAGGGAGTTTTCTCACACGAATGAAATCATAAATCTAGACCAAAAATAATTATATATATATTTATATATATACACATACATACATACATGTATAACATTTTAGTCTTTACCGTGTAGTACAGTGACAACATCGCTGTTCTCTGGATCTCAGTTTACTCATCTGGAAAATGAGAGGATTAGACTAGATGATCTCTAAGGGAACTTTGTGCCCAAAATGTGTGATCCTATCACATTTAACATCTTTTAACATTTTCCATTCCAGGTTTTCCATCTCCACTGCTACCATCCTAGTCTAGATTCTCATTACCACCACCATTACATTACATTACATTAATTCCTACCAGATCTTCCAGCCTCCACTTTCCCCCATCTAATCTATCCTTCATATACCAGAACACTCTTCCATATGTATAGAGGTCTGGTCATGTCACTTCTCTGCTCAAAAATCTCCACTGGGTCCTTAGGAAAGCTCAAAATCTTTTGCCTGGCATTCAAGGCAATGTTTCCCCCTTTATGTCTTACTATTCTCCTCCAAGTACTCCACAATATAGACAATTACTCTGTGACATTACTTAGACTTTTTCCTATGTTCTAAATGTCTCCCTCTCTCTCTTCACCTGCTGAATTCCTATCCATCTGTAACACTTCCTCACAGAATCACAAGTCCATTTGGAAGAGAATTTAGAAGTTATTTTGATGACATAATCCTGGCTTTGCTGGAAGGCTTTGAGTCATCATGCTTGTAATCCATCTTACTTTTGGGCAGATCTATTTTCTTGAGAGTGGGGTGGGGAGCAATTGGGGTTAAGTGGCTTACTCAGGATAGGTGTCTGAGGTCAGATTTGAATTTAGGCCTTCCTGAGGACAGATACAATTTTAAGAAAAATTTTTTTCCCTGTGTGGAATCTGCTTCTCAACAACTTCCACTCCTTACTCCTGGTTCTGTCCTCTGGAGCCAAACAGAACAAATCAGATCCCTCTTCCACATGACATCCCTCCAAATACTTGAAAACAGCTATCATGTCTTTTTAGTCTTCTTTTCTCCAGGCTAACCATCCCCAGTTTCTTCAACTGTTTGTTATGTAACATGATCTCTAGTCTCCTTTCAACATTCTAATTGTCCTTCACTTTACACACTCTGATTTCTTGTCTTCCAAAAATATATTTGCCCAGAAATGAACACAGTATTCCAGATGTGTTCTGGTTAGGACTGTCACCTTCTTTGTTTTTAACACTGAATTTAGACCAAGAGTGAGTTTTATTGGTGACCATATTCTGTTGTTGACTGCATGTTGTTAACTGACCTCTAAAGTAACTCAGATATTTTTCCTTTTTAAAAATTTATTAAACTTCATTTGCAGATCTAAATTCTTTCTCTCCTACCTCCCTACCAATTGAGAAAGCAAGAAAAACAAAATCTCTATTACAAACATGTATTAAGTTAACGCCCACTCCCCAAATTCCTAAATTGGCCATGTCTGAAAATAAAAAGAAAAAAAAAGTCAATCTGTTCTCTTAAGTTCATCACCTCTCTGTGTGGATGTGGGTAATATGATTCATCATGAGTTCTCTAGAATTGTGGTTGGTCACTGAGTTGATCAGAGGTTTTAAATCTTTCAAAGTTGTTGGTCTTTACAATACTACTGTTATTGTATACATTGTTCTGTTTTCCTCATTCATTTAAGTTTTCCCAAGTTTCTCTGACATCATCCTCTTCATCATTTCTTAGCTGCACAACCCAGATATTTTTCACAGGAACTGTTGTCCAGATATACTTTTCCCATCCTGTGTCTGTACAGATGGATTTTTGAACTCAAGTGCAGGATTTTGCATTTCTTACTACAAAATCATCTTATTTGATTCTAGCCTGCTAACATCTTTTGGATTCTGACTTTGTAATTCAATGTGTTAGCTACCTGATGGCTTCTTACAATGGGATGCAGCATGATTTAGAGTTAGGAGTCTAAACTCTAGAGAGAAAGATATTTTGGACAGACATAGCCTCAGAGACCTCTCAAGTAAAACTGTGTAGATGGCTGACCTAAGGTTTATGGGTTTTTATCTGTCCCTTTGCCACCTCTGATAACTGAGTCCCATTGAAACAGAATGTAGCAGAGTTGAAAGAGTACTGGATTTGGGGTTAGAAAACCTGAATTCAGATACAGGTTCTTCTTTTTCCTACCTCTGTGACAGGGGGCCACCTCTAGTCATCACCTATATCTTGTTACTGGACCCAGATGGCTCCAGAGCAGAGAGTGAGGCTGGTGACTTTGCATAGCACTGACTCGCTCAAATCCAATTCACTTGCAAGTTCCTGATATCATGGTCATCTTCATGAACAATGAACCATCTGCTAGGTGTCAGAGACAGGACCAGCCATGGGTGATTTAGGGAATACAATGCAAGAAACATTTATTAAACATTTGCTATGTGCCAAGCACTGGGGATGAGGCAGTTGGTGGCTCCATAGATAGAGCGTAGGGCTGCACCTGGAGTGAGGAAGACTTGAGTTCAAATTCAGCCTCAGACACTTCCTAGCTGTGTGACCCTGGGCAAATTACTTCACTTCTGATTGCCTGACAAAAATGAATTCACTGGATCCACTGGAAAAAGAAATGGCAAACCATTACAGTATCTTTGCCAAGAAAACCCCAAATGGGGTCACAAAGGGTTGGACATGATTGAAAAACAACTGAACAACAACAACAAAAAGCACTGCGTATACAAAGATTAAAAAAAATTAGTCCCTGCCCTCAAGGAGCTTACATTCTAAAAGGAAATATTCAAGCCTATTGGACAATCCCTGCCTCCAGAACTTGAAAAGGAGGCTTGACAGTAAATGCTCGCTGGCGATCCCTATTGTGACCTGTTAAATCCCTACCTGCATTGATATCACCTATCCAATGATTTGGTAGGGTAGCCAAAACTCCAAACAGGAATGGAGCTGGGGAGATAGTTGCATAGGGTGGTATGGTCTCTTTGAAGTGTGCACGCCTAGGAAAGAAGAAGGCACGGAGTCATAAATGGATGTCTAAAAGCATCAATAGACAGACCTTTGAAGGTATGGCTCTGACCAGAGATTTTTCCAGCAGCTTTGAATACATTTCAGGACCCTGGCTTCAGCCTGAAGAAGACCCACAGCAAACTTTCAAGACTCTTTCTAGACTTGATGGTCTCTTGTCCTTTTGACTTTTTCTTGGAAAACTTTATGATAGAATCATAAGATCACAAACTTAGAGGTGGAAGGGATCTTGGAGCTATTTTGTAGATGAGGAAACTGAGGGACAGAGAAATTGAATGATTTGGCTACACAGGTAGTGAATGAGGTAGGATTTGAACTCTGGTCTTTCTGTCTCTATTTATAGCATTCAACCTACTGTAATCTCTCAGGTTTTCTTGGTAGAAAGGCCTGGGCAAAGCCATAACTAGAGTGAGACAGATAGGCTTTCTTTTAGGAGAAGACATTTAGAGGGTTCTGATAGCACCAAATCAATTAACTCTGTTTGCCTCAGTTTTCTCATCTGTAAAAATGAGCTGGAGAAGGAAATGGCAAACCACTCCAGTGTCTTTGCCAGGAAAATCCCAAACAGGGTCACAAAGAGTTGGACATACTAAAAAGTACTGAATAACAACAAAGGGAAGATTTCTCTTTTGCCCAGCTCTACCCCAAGCAATGGTGACATACCCTTTCCCCTGGTGGCCACACATTCAGCAGTGTATAAACCTCAGGCTAACTAGGATATATTTCTTGTCCCCCAGACTGCACCTAAGGTGAACATCTCCCTAATACGGCCCAAGTGAAAATATCTCTAGTTATAGTGCTGGGGCTAGAGGACCCAACTATAACCTCCATGTAGACCCAGATTAGTAAGAGTTTAGAGGTATTTATCTGAGGTAGAGCAGTTGTCTTCTTGCTGTAAAACCCTGAAATCTATCTTCCAAGGCTAAACCCTGGAACTGATGGCATCAATCACTGTGAGAGTTTAAATTAAAACCTAGTTTAAAATGCATTGCACTTCATGTCCAAAGAAAAGCTCTATATTTGGAATCAAGGGACCTGGATTCAGATGCCAATCCTGTTCCATGCAACCTATGGGATGTTAGGTGAGTCACTTAACTCCTCTGGGGTTCACTTCCTGATCCATAAAACAAGATCAGACTAGATGATTTCTAAGGGACTTTTCCTTCCTCTAGGATCTTAGATTTTGTTTTATCTTTTTTTTTAAAAGGCAATTGGGGTTAAGTGACTTGCCCAGGGTCACACAGTTAGTAAGTGTCGGGTCTGAGGCCAGATTTGAACTCAGGTCCTCCTGACTTCAGGGCCAGTGCTGTATCTCGCTGAGCCACCTAGCTGCCCCAATTTTGTTTTATTATGGAAAGGAATCTTAAAGTGCAAACAATCTAATGCTTTCATTTTACAGATAAGAAAGCTGTCTCATAGAAGTTAATCAGCTAGTTAGTTTAGTGGATAAGAGCCCTGGCCCTGGAGTGAGTCAGGAAGTTCTGAGTTCAAATCTGGCCTCTGACACTTACTAGCTGTATGATCCTGAGCAAGTCATTTAACCTCTCTTTGCCTCAGTTTTCTCAACTATAAAATGGGGAGAATAATAGCACCTGTCTTAGAGGGTTATTATGAAGATTGAATGATTGAATGAGATAATATTTGTAAAGTGCTTAGCACAGTTCCTGGCACATGGTAAGTGATTAATAAATGCTTGTTCTCTTCCCTTTCTCCCCTTCCCCCCTTCCCTGCCCCCCCCCACCCCAGTAGCCTGTTCAAGGTCACACAGGATATAAGTGTCAAAGTGTCAGAGTCTGGATTTCAATCCTTTGAATCAAAGTTCAGCATGCTTTCCACTGTCTACAATCTAGGTCCTATGTCCTCAATTAGCCTGTGCCTTTTCTAATGTCACCCTTAACAAGTTACCCGATTTATTATTCCACTAGTCAGGACCAGTTACTGCACAGTCACCCACTCTCTTATTCAATTCTCTTATCCAATTTCCTTTCTGAACAATGGACGCATTTGTGATGCAGCAGAGTCAGGCAGCAATACTTGGCTATGACCATGAAGGAGGGTAAAGCTAATAGGACCATACCAGGACTGACCCTGTGACCTTGTTCTAACAAGCAAAGCTAACCCACTATGGAGCATTTCTTGGGAGATATCAGCATCTTAGAGCTTGCTTCCTCTCCCTCTCCCCAGTACCACCCTCCTCTCAGATTTCCACAGGCTCCTGTAAAGGCAAGGACACCATAGCAACAGAAGGCATTTGACTCATCCAATGACATTTTTCCTTTCCCACAAACTGAAAGTGACAGTGGGCTTTAGAGGCAGTAAACACTGGAAGGGGAATTATGGCACTTAGGGAAATAAAATAAGATTTGTGGCCATTGGTTCAAGTCATTCATTACTTCTGCCTCTGGAAGATGCCAAAGCACATAGACACTCTTTTGGAAGAGCTTGGCTAGAAACCATATAATTATTGATTGCAATTAATTCATTAGAGACTGTTGCTTTCATTTTATTAGCCAGCTCAGTCTTCAATACCTTCTTAGACTGAAGTGGGTCGAGTGCCAAGGCATAGGATAAGAGCAAGGAAAAAGCCACTAATGTGTTTTTGGCTGAAGGGTATTGGGTGAAGGGGATTAAACAGAAACAACCACTGTAGGTGAGGTTGATTCCTCCTTGATGGATTAGCTCCCCAATCCCTGAGTAAAGAACAATGCAAATTCTTATTAGCCTAACTAGTAGTAATCTCTTACATTTACATGGGACTTTGCTGTTTACAAAAACAAAACCAAACCACCTATGTGGTCTAGTTTGATTGTCGAATGCTAGGGCATGCATTATTATTATTATCTCCACTTTACATAAAGGGAAATTGAGGTTCGGAAGAAGTTAAAGGACAGGTCCCATACAAATAATAAATAGTAGGGTATAGACTTGAACACAGGTTTTTTGACCTCGAATCTATTATTCTCAGCACAGGATAGTTGTAAAACCTGCCCAGAATATTTTTCTACTTAGCCCCTGAGTCGACATTTATGAAACACCACTTTGAGCAGAAGTTGGGAATTGGTTGGCCTTATATATAATTCAAAAGAGCAGTAGTCGCCTTTATGCTGTGATTTCTGAGGTACTTGTAATGATGATAACAATAGCTTGTATTTATTGTCATTCATCCTTTGTCTCGAAGAGGACCAATGACATCAGGAGGGTCATATCATGACTAGGAAGTGAATTGGATTTAAGTGAGGCAAGGATGTGCAAACTCATCAGCCTCCCTCTCTCCTCCAGAGTCATCAGAGTCCGGTGGCAAGACATAGGTCAGGATGATTAGCAATGGTCCAGGATGCAGTGAGAGACCTTGGCCTTTTTGAGCTAACATCTTTCCTAGGTCTCAGTTTGGCTGAGGCAACACCCATTCAGTGATTAAAGGACAGGCTTTGAGGTTTGCAGTGCACTTAACAAAAATTATCTCATTTGATTCCCACAACAACCCTGGGTGGTAGATGTTATCCTTATCCCCATGTGACAGATGCAGAGTCTGAGGCAGAGGTTAAGTGACTTGCCCAGGGTCACCACACACTACTGTCAGAGGACGTTTGAGGCCAAAATTTGAATTTAGGTTTCCCTGATTCCAGCTCTAGTACTCAATCCACTGAACCACGCTTCCTCACAGTGCCCAAAATTCTACCATTATTAATTTAGTCCTGTAAGTCTCTAAACGTCCTATTTTAAGATGCAAATACCTGTAGAAAGGGCAGACAGATTCTCAAGCTGTTCTCAAGTTCTGTTATCAAATACCTTCCTCTATTGAATACTAGTTGAGGTTAAGGTTATGAAGGGATTAGAGGGTTGGTGGGTAGTACTGAGGACAAAGTTGGTCTGGACCTTGGCAAAATTGTGAAGTAAGCATAGTTTGTCTTTGACATCCCTAAACTCCCTTTTCTGATTTGCCCCTCTAGCTGTCTCCCCTTTTCTTCCAAATCTGCTATCCAAAAGGAGCCTAACCAATTAATTCATATTACTGTATTCAATTCAATTCAATTCAAAAGGATCATAGATTTTAAAGACAGAAATGACCTCATAGATCATTTAGTCTAACTTGTTCATTTTATAGAGATAGAAAATGAGACAAATTGATGAGGTCTCTTACCTACAGTCACACAGATATTATTGACCATAGACATGATTAGAACAGAAGTCCTCTGACTTCAAATCTATTTCCCTTCTAGTTTCTCTAAGACTGGCCAGGAGGAGGGACAGAGTGGAAAACAAAAATCAAACCCCATTGCAATATTGTGTAGCCTGGTAAATATCACTGTTAATGTTTATTTGCATTTTTAGGCTATCTGACTATCAAGAAGTCATGGCATTAACAGTGAATTTTTGAAGAAAGAGGAGGGAGGGAGAGAATTCATAACTCAAAATAAAATTAAACTTAAAAAATAAAAGTAATTAAAAAAAGCTGTTTAGACCAGATGAGCTCTAAGGTCCATCTTTTCTGAAAATTCAATATTCATATCGAACTGTGGTTCTGCTGCTGTGACTTGTCTCTTCCAATAGTGTATCTTGCCATCCATCAATATATAGAGTGTAAAGAATTGCCCAGTTTTGAGACTGTCTATAAACATTAATTAGCTTTTCTAAGAACAAATAAATATCCAAAATCTCTGAGTTTAATTTAAAAAAAAACACCAAACAGCAGTGAATAGTTAAATCCTGTCAAATGAGGGGATCATGCCTGGGTGGGGCAGAATGGGAAAATGGAGACTTGATCCAACCAAAGGGAGATTACACATTTTAATAAATTTTTAATGTATAGAAGATCACATAGTCTAAATTATACTGAACCCGGAGGATGGCAGCTACTACATAATACCTGGGAAAAGAGAAGGCTTGAGAAGAGTGGGACAAAAGATAGTTCTTGTTCTCAAGGAGCCCCTAGTCCTTAACATAGTGCCTGAAACATAGTAGATTCTTAATAAATGTAGTAAGAGTTTAAAAAATGTTTATTGACTATTCACTAATATCACAGATCATGTGATAGCCTCCTTTTTAGGTCTAAAGAAGAAAGAGATCAAAGAAAATTACCATGGTATGATCATCACCAAGTGTACCTCTTAGCACTGACTGCATCTAGTCTCAACCACACATGCTGTGTCACACTATAATATAATGGTCAAGTATGATTAAGTGTTGCAAGAGGAGTCCAAAGGGCTCTGGGGATTCTTGGAAGAAGAAATAGCATCTGGTTCAGGGATCAGAGAATATTTCATGGGGGAGGTAGCATCTGGACTGGTACTTGAAAGATCTGGGCTACATAGAAATATGATAGATGTAGATGGAGAGTTGGGGGCAGGGAAAGATATAGTCTACATATACAGTCATTATAAGTAAAGACACCGAGGTAGAAAAGTACTTGATATTTTCAGAGAATGACAAGTAGCATAATGTGGTGATATTCATTATGATAGGACCCGTTTCTCTCTGATATATCCTTTTTATTCCCACCCAAACAAGAGAAGGCTTTAACCTAAAAAACGACAAAGCTGCCCCTCTGACTTAATTAGCCCTGGCTTCCCTGATAAATCTCCCTGGTCGTCTAGGGGCTTAAAAAGCCTAAGGCACAGGGAATCTAGGTCTCTCAGACTTGGTGGGTGCCTAAGACCATATAAATTGACATATTCTGTTGATGTACTGACCACTTTCATTTCCACTTATAGACGGGGGTGCTACCTCTTCTGTCCAGTAACATTTGGGGAGGAAGGTCAGCTCCTCAGGGCAGTCTTTCAAGAGAACAGATACTGTGAGGTGCTAAGGGCGCATAGACAAAGACCAATCATTTTCTTTTACTTTCTTCCATTGCTCATTACTTAATTAACCAAACTGAGAATTCCAATTAAAGTGCTGGTATTATAATGTGGGCATCCACTAACTGTAAATCCTTCATGTGGATTGCTTTCCAGGTAACAATTGCCCTTTAATACCTTGATCTGAGGGAGTGACTTTAATAGGTGAAGTATAGCCACCAGGTGGCAAACTAATGGAGAGATGTATTTGGGTTCTTTCCAGATATCCCTCCAAACATACCATGCTAATGGCTATCATATTTGTACAAGAAGATTGCCCTGTCTCAGATTCTGTGACTCAGTTTCTCCCATTTGCAAAGTACACATCCTTATCTCTGTGTCCCTTAGAATGCTGTTGTTAGATGGATGAGATCAACACTTAGACTACTTAGTGACCACAAAAGAAAAATGGTATTATTATCCGGAAAACTGGCACAGACAATCTTTGCAAGATCATTTTAGAAATCACATCTGAGAATCTGGAAGAAAATGCATATTGTAAACTGCACTAACAATTGTGTCTTTTGAAAATGGAGTTTTAAATTTCCACTTAAGTGTATTGGCTTTTTTTTTTTAAAGTAGAGTGTATATGTGTGTTTTCCCCAAACCCAAAGTGGTTTTGATTGACTTAAGGTGGGGGGAAATCAAGATACTATGAAGGGCAAGTAGAGAAACCAAAAAAAAGATGGAAATGCTTTAATAAATGATGGATTTTGATAAATTACCCCACTCTGCAGAGTTTCAATTACAGAAACACATAGTTTACACAAGTAATTACTAAAGGAATTACCGTAGAAGCATATTCATCTATTCATTGAATTATAAGGCATCAATTCTCCTCCTGATTGCATCTTCAGCTCCAAGGATGGCAATCACAGTCTCACACATAACTTTAATAACACAATCTTTGTGGAATTAAAATACACCATCAGACAGGAAATGTGAAAGGGACTGATAAGAAAAGGCTGTTGATTCATATTCAGAAAAGAAATGGTCTAAGAGAATTAATTGTAAAGCAAGAACTTTGACAGTTGAAAGTTAATTAAGAAAAGGTTCTGTCCCAAACAAGGCTTTTGATGCTGTTTGGTGTTGCATGGCCTTTTCATGATGCTTGGATAAGCAGAGCTATGTCTAAACAAGTACCAGAGTGTGTTCCTGTTAGAAGTGGCAATATCATGAAACGGTGTTTTAATCCTTCCCATAAATCCAGTCTGCAATGTTCTACCACTAACTTTTGTTCCAGGTCTAATGCGGCATTTAGCAATCTGAGGGAGAGAGCCCCTTGGATGGTGCTAAGGATAAAATGTTGGACTTGGACTCAGGAAGATTTGACTTCATCCTGCCTTAAGATACTAATTTGGGACCCTGGGTAGTCCACTTAACTTCTCTCACCCTCAGTTTCCTCATCTGTAAAATGGGGATTAATAATAGCATCTTTCTCATAGGATTGCTTCAAAAACTTTAAAGTGCCATATAAACTTTAGCTATAATAGTAGTAGTAAAGATAACTAAATTGTCTCAGGACCAAGGGACGCAGGCACTTGACTTTGGAATTCAGAAAGTCTCCCTACCACTATCATCACTCTAAATCAGCAGAGAGAAGCAAAGTTGGCCTTTTATACTGTAACTACAAGGTGCTCTAAGTCAAGTTGCCTCTCCCGAGGATATTTGCATTTTAAGCCAGATCACTCTTTGTGGATTGAAAGGCTTTTTTCCCCTAAGAGAATGATTTCAGGCTCTGGATGGATATAGGGACACTATCTTCTCAGTACTCCTGAAATCACATCTATTACCCACTCTGCCTATACAGAAGTCCAACCCTACCTGTCAGGATAGTTACTTTACCAACACACCAGTTAACCTGGACTTGCTCATATTCTATCCTGTCAGAATTATTATTGTTATCATTGGTGTTGTTTTGTCCTTCTTTGTGTCCTCAACCCAAGGTTAGCACAGTGCCTTACACACAGTAGGGGCTTGTTGACAGTCCCTTAGATTGTAAGCTCTTTGGGGGCGAGGACTATCTTTTTGCATCTTTTGTATTTCCAGCACTCAGGTCAGTGTCTGGCATAGATATTGATTGACTGACTGACTGACTTTTTAGTCAACAATACACTGAGTACTTGAGAATTAGATAAGGAATTTGGGCATATAATGAAAGTCTTTTTGTTTACTGGCTCTTTGAAGAAAAAGCTCTTTGGGTGTAGCAGAGTGATCCTTGAGATAGAAATCATAGTCCCTGCTCTGCCACTGATGTTTGTGCCATGTTATGTATGCACATAACCCTGGGCAAGTATTTTAATTTCCCTCAGTCATCTCTTCTGTAAAATGGGGATAATGAGAGCACCTTTCCTCATGATGCTATTGTGAAGATCAAATGAAATAATGCATATAAAACACTTTTCAAACCTTAAAAAACTGTGTAAATGCCAGCTATCATTGTCATCTTAGAAGTATTCTTATGGTATATTAGAACTGGCAGGGATCTTAGAGGTCAACTACTCCAACTCCTCCATTTTACAAGTAGAGAAATTGAGATTTAAAGTGACTCGACAGAATGACAGAATGCCAGAGTTAGCATGAACCACAGTGGCCAGCCATTTTAACTCGTACCTGAAAAAAGTGTCTCTTGTAACAAATATGTATACGATAAGTAGCAATTCAACTCTTATTTAAGATGTTCCATGTAGAGAAAACTTCTATATGGGAGGCAGCATTTTCCACTTTTGTTATTGTTCAGTCACGTCCACTGATTAATTTGGGGTTTTCCTTGGCCAAGACACTGGATTAGTTTGCCATTTCCTCTTCCAGTCATTTTACAGATGAGGAACAGAGGCAAATAAGGTTAAGTGACTTGCCCAGGGTCACACAGCTAGTAAGTGTCTGAGGCTAGATTTAAACTCAGGAAGATGAGTCTCCTCTATCTACTTCACTCTAGCCACTGCGTCACCTGGCTGCCCTATTCTATTTCTAGATAGCAGTAATGATGGATGCTATATCTTTCTTACCGTAGTCTAAGATTACATGGGCTCTCTTGGCTGCTCTATCATATTGTTCATTCTGGGCTCACAGTCCACTAAATTTCCTGATATCTGGTGGTATCTTTTCCATCTTGTGCTTAGACTTATAGGATAATTGATTTAGATCTGGAAGTTGCCTTAAAGGTTATTTTTTGAGGCTGCTGGTCCAAGCCCAGGTATTGAAGTAGAGTAAATGATGAAGCTGGCAAAAGCCAAGGATAAAAAAGAAGGAAAGAAATAAGCATTTATTAAGTGCCTACTATGTGCCAGGCACTGTGCTAAGCTCTTTACAAATGTTAGCTCATTTGATCCTCACAAAAACTCTGAGAGGTAGCTGCTATTATGATCCCCATTTTATGATTGAGGAAACTGAGGCAGATGGAGATTCAGTGACTTGCCAAGGGTCTGAAGTGTCTTTGAATTCAGGTCTTCCTGACTCCAGGCCCAGAGATCTATTTACTGTACCACCTAACCTCCTGTATGTATAAAGAACAGGACTTACTTAGCTTGCAAAGATACAGTTTTCACACTCAGATCAAGGAAACACACGTTGACAGTCTTGGTGAGGGTTTATTGTTCCATTATCTCCTTTTTGGTTACTCAAAGAGATTGATACAGTGTTTTAGTTGAAGAACCTTTTAGGTTTCAGGAGAGCTAGACCCAAATCTACCATCCCAGTGCTAGGTCCCTTTCTTTTTATTTATTTTAAAATGATTTAATTGAGATTTTTTCATTTCTATATCACCTAAATCCTCTACTTCTCCCCCCCATATCTCAGCCCCTAACCCCTTCTCAGAGAGCTATCTACTAAGAATATTTTGAGTGCATTTATGGGATGGCCAGGGACTACAGCACCAGGGCAAATCTCTCTGGTGTGCTTGAATCTGTCAATGTGGCAGGGTATTCCATCCAGTAATATTCCGTAGTTACAATGAGGCTTGAAATCTATCTATTTGATAGCCTGGGGACTTCCCCTTTATAGGACCTGTGCTCTTCTTATGATGTGTCTAAGTCTAGACTTAGCCTATCATAGAAATCATCTAATTTATTCCCTTAATTTTATAGATGAGCAAACTGAGACCCAGAGAGGATAACTGACATGTCAAATATCACATAGGTGGTAAGTAACTATAGTGGAAAAGAGGAAAGGGAATAAGCACCCAACTCTCATTTGTGGCTCTAAGAAGCTGCAGCATGTTCAGTGGCCACACTCCAGTAAAACTCTCTCAGCAGACAGGCTAAATCACGTTGAGGGTAACCGATAGGTCTCAAACCCATCAGTGAGTTAGGCAGGGTGTCTGTACCAAGCATGTGAAGACCTTGATGATGGAATGGGCAGGTGAGAACAATTTGTTCCAATGGCCGTGAAGGCTGAAACAGATTCCATGGGGTGCTTAGAGCTTGGTCAGATATTGAAGATGCCAAGGTCATCCACTGTTTCCTGGGCCATTGCCAGTCATTTTGACATTTGTCTTGTCGCTGGATTTTCATTAACTCTGAAAGAGAGTGAGACTGATGACTGTGCAACTCTGCTTCGCTTAAATACAATTTACATGCAAGTCAAGACATCACTTGTGATGTCTTTGGTCCTCCTCAAAATGAAGGATGAACAACTATGTCCCAGGCACTCTGCTAAGCACCTTTTTAAAAACAAATATTATCTCATTTAATCCTCAGAGCAACCTTGTGAGGCAGGTATCATCCACATTTTATAGCTGAGGAAACTGAAGTTGAGGCAAACAGAAGTTAAGTGACTTGCCCAGGGTCACACAGCTAGTAAATGATGGAGCTGGAGCTGAATTTAGGATTTCCTGACTACAGGTTCAGGGCTCTATCCACTGTACCACCTACCTTCCTCAAAGAACACTGGCTCTGGGGTCAGAGCATTGATCTAGATTAAAATCCTTGCTCTGATCCTGACTGGGCAGCCTCAGGCAATCGAGTCAATTAACTAACCCAGAGCCTCAGTTTTCTCATTTGGTGAATAAAAAGATTGGATTAGGTGGCCTCCAAGATCTCTTCCAGTTTAAATCTAGGATTCCCTGGCTCCAAATCCAGCATTCATTCCAGTATACCTCACTGCCTTTCATGAAGTTGATATTTTGAACCAGAGTGTAAAACTGGACAATTAACCTGATTTAATTTCATTTCATTTAGCTTGACCCAGTGTTCTAACCTGTCAAAGTCTTTTCCCATCTTGATTCTCTTGTGGAATGTGTGAGCTATCCTTCCTAGTTTTGAATAATCAGCAAACCTGCCCGAGGTCATACAAGGAATAAGTGGCTGTGCTGGAATTTGAACTTTCTGACACTGGCTCTAGTGCACTTTCTATGTGTTACATTCTCACAATGAATGAGCAGGCCTAGATTTACGCAATGGATGAGGAAGCTTCTGAAGATTCTCTTCATCACTGGCAGTGAGGAAGACTCACATCTGTTCCTATCCTACTTTCTCACTTCTCCAATGGATGCAATTCACGAAACTGCCTTGATTGCTTTTCTCTCACACTTCCAGCACTTGGTGGAAGGCAGTCGAGGAAACAGTGTCTTAGTCTTACCCAGTCAGCTGGAGAAATTCAGGGAAGGCCTCTCTCCTGACCAGAACTGAATCAATGTCCTGAAAAAAAACCTGAAAGTGTACCATCATCAAAGATAACTGCCACCCTGAATTAATGTAATTCCAGAAAGCTTAAAGAGCCTCCTCGGATAATTATCATTTTATTTATTCTCATGATACCCAGAGAGGAAATAATTAGACTACAACAGCTTAGGTTTGAGGTTACAGCACATTTCTAGAGATTGATGCCGAACTGAATTGAGAAACCACAGTGGTTGCAGAACTGCTTCAAAATATTATTTTCCACAGCTGTATTTGTTTATTCAACCTCATTTCTTCTTGTCTACCAATGCAGATGGGAGGCACCTATCTGCCTATCAATGTACGTATCTGCCCTCTGCTCCAGCTAGACTGGCCTCTATACTGTTCCCCAGACATACTATAACCTTTCCCACTACAGTTAACCCTTCCACATTGCAGTTTTGATATAATATAAGAAACTTAATGGGAATTTTGAGGGAGTTTTGTGGAAGCCCAGAAGACATACGAAGGCCAGCAGATGATGCAGGAAAAGTTTAGAAACTCAGAAATGCATAAATATATATGTATAGTATCGCATAACATCAACATATTTTATTCAGACTTCTTCCCTGGTATGAAGGAAGGGCCAAAAATTTTAAGTGCATTTTCCAGATTGTGGGGTCTTTGCACCCCTAATCCCAGAAATATGGAAGGAATAACTATTTGCAGAGGGTATGCAGGTAACGACCAAATCCCACACCAATCCATTGTCTGAATAAACTAAAAACACTAGAGTGCAAAATTCTGAGTGTTAAAAGAAAGAATATTTCACACTCCAGATCACTTGCTTCTAGGATGAAGAGGTAATTGACCCTCCCCTCTCCCTGACGTTTAAGCCTAATCTGCTTATCTTCTAAGAATCATTTTCCTCTTGAAGCTTTCCTGATTGCTCCCTCCTACAATAAGCCCTTTTCCCACTAAATTCCAAGAACACTTAGATCCTAGACTATCCATGTGGCATGCTTATAATACATCCTACCTTGCTGTTTTTTCATATCTATCTGTCTCAACTCATAGAGTACCGTCCCAGTTCGGGGCCTCATCCCTTCTTCCCAGACTATTAAATAGTTTCCTAATTGATCTCTGAGCTCTCTTCAGGTACTAACCCTAAGACTTTTGGGACAACCTATATAACATGCACAAGCTATTACGTTCAAAGCTGCAGTAAGACTTTGGGACACCTTTTAGTGCAAATTCCTTTGGTTGGACTAGGTGGCTACTTAGATTTTTTCCAATTCCCAATTCCAATTCTGTGATTCATTTAGTTTTTTGACGATCACTTTGGTTGTGGCAAGGGTAGGCTCTTGCCTCAATGATCTTAAGTACATCAAAAGGTCAGTTTTTGACGCTCATGTAAGTAATTAAAAAAAACCCTTATTTCTTCCATTTCTCATCCAGGTTCCTAAGAACAAATTCATTCTCTCTCTCTCTCTTTCTCTCTCTCTCTCTCTCTCTCTCTCTTTCTCTCTCTCTCTCTCTCTCTCTCTCTCTCTCTCTCTCTCTCTCTCTCTTTCTCTCTCTCTTTCTCTCTCTCTCTCTCTCTCTCTCTCTCTCTCTCTCTCTCTCTCTCTCTCTCACTTTCTCTCTCTCTCTCTCTTAATACATATAACTCTTGTACAATTTGACTCACTGTGTATCTGTAAAAAACTTTAAGTCCTTTGAAATGAGTATTTTCTACATATTTATTAGCTGATGTGATCATTTTAGAAAACTCAAAAAATATGATTGTCAATGGTTCTGCCAAACTTCAACCATAGAAAATCTGGACTCAGGAGTTTGCTTTCCATTAAACAATTTCTTCTGCTTGGCTGTCTGAATCTAAGGGGAAAACATCTGGTACAACATATTTACCTTCAGAATACTAAATGGTATTCTGTGAGTTAAGACTAAGAGAAATTTTGCTGTTATCTTTAGCCAACGGGCTGCCATTATTAACTCTTTAGGCCCTATTGCTTAGCTTCATCTTTACATCTACCAGTAGGTCACAGCACTCAATAGATAGTCTTAGAGAGTTGCCTAAAACATAGAAAAACCAAATGATTTCACCAAGGTTATATGACAAGTAATTGTCAGAGATGGGATTTGAACTCATGTTATCTTGGCTCTAAGTCTGGCTTTCTATTCACTGATACTCCATTCTTTTTCTTTCTTTCTTTCTTTCTTTCTTTCTTTCTTTCTTTCTTTCTTTCTTTCTTTCTTTCTTTCTTTCTTTCTTTCTTTCTTTCTTTCTTTCTTTCTTTCTTTCTTTCTTTCTTTCTTTCTTCCTTCCGGAGGCAATTGCAGTTAAGTGACTTGCCTAGGGTCACAGAGCTAGTAAGTGTCTAAGGCTGGATTTGAACTCCAGCTGTGGAGCTACTGTGCCACCTAGGTGTTCCAATACTCCATTCTTAAAATAGATATTTTAAATGGTTTTGAAAGTGATCATCTCCTTAAATTGGCTTTGACACTCAATATTGTTTTTCCCAATCTGATCACTCATATAACTAGAACATTAAAATAAGGAGAATAAGAGTATCAAGTTGGAGTATGGGTTTCTATAATTTTAAAACAAATCTCCTCAGGCCTAAGGAAATGATGGCACCATGCTTATATAGTTTCTTATGGAAATAGTTATATATACAGACAGACACACAGACACACATACAAAATACATATACACATACACATATACATATACAATGCACAATATATACATACACACATATATGCATACATATACCTACATATAGAAGATACAGCACGATGTAGCAGATAAAGAGTCAAACTTGAAGATCTGAATTAAAATCCTGCCTCTGACACACACATATTATGCGTGATTTACCCAGGTCTGTGAGACCCTAGGTAAGTCATTTAACCTCTTAGTGCTCCACGCAAGTCTTTAAGACCATAATTTGTAGAGCTGTTGTTTATCTGTGTTGGTAAAGGGAGTTTCCTCACTAGGAGTGGTACCCTACACTGATGAAAATACAGGCCCAGTGTAAACACATACATGAAAGCATATACATACATGTATATGTTAAAAACAAATGAAAGTCAGGTTAAAACCAGCCTTGATACTCTTGTTCAATAATTTTTTCAGTCATGCCTAACTCTTTGTGACCCCATTTAGGGTTTTCTTGGCAAATATACTGGAATAGTTTGTCATTTCCTTCTCCATGTCATTTTACAGATAAGTAAACTGAGGCAAATGGGATTAAGTGACTTGCCCAGGGTCACACAGCTATTAAGTGTCTGAGGCCAGATTTGTATTCAGAAAGATGAGTCTTCTTGACTCTAGACTGGCACTCTATCCATTGTGCCACCTAGCTTCCTTTGATACTCTTATGCCGTGGTGATGAGAGGACTGGCCTTCCTGCTTTAAGCTTAATTAAGGATTGACAGAAAGTAAGGAAATCAGACACTTTAAATGGAATTCAGATGAAGCCTCCCCAAGACATTCAAAATTCAGTGAGACAACATATACACACACACACATGTATATATATGCATATGTGTATATATGTACACACATATATGCATATATGTATATGTGTATATGTTTACATATATGTATGTAATATACATAAAATACACACATGTATATAAATATATACATATATTGAATTATAACATAATAGATCCTGATGGAAGACTTTGGGCTCTGCCATCAGGGCTAGAAATGAACATATGTTTGGAAGACTGTTGCTCCCAGTCTGTATTCTTTAAGAGGAATCATAGCTGGATGAGTTATTTTCGTGAATTATAGTCTTCCAGATAAGATATCTGAGCCTTTTGGTGCTTCCAAGCCTCTCTCTCAGGCTCAAAGAGATGAGGTGACTTGTCAAGGTCTTACATAGTAGGTATGAGATCTGAGTTTTGAACTCAGGTCCTCTGACTCTGAATCCAGTGGTCTTTTCCATGTATCACACTGCCTTTATCTTCTGAAGACCAGCTTAACTGAGGGGGAAGAGATTCATCACTAGAATGTTTGCTATCGAGAGAGAAATTATTTTGGACATAAGAAATTAAGAAGGGGATCTTGTAGTAAGATGGGGGAGACATGATCTGAATGGCTAGAGGTAATATTGACTCCAGTGCAATAATGATTCTTGATATGTTAAAGCAGGGATAACTCAGGAGTGGGTTTCTCAATGTGACAGAAAGAATATTTATTTTACACAGATTGGGATAGTTCCCCTTTAAGGAGGCAAAGAAGCTGTCTTCAGGACTTGGTTGGTCCACAGCCCAGCCCATGTGGAGTTGGCTCTAGTCTAGGTACTGGGCAGGTTCCAACTCCTCTACCTCGGGTTTTTCTGTATTGCTGTCCCACAGAATGCAGAGTCAGAGAGGAGCTGCATCTGTTTTCAGTACCTTTTTATAATAAATAAAGTTATCTGTGTTGCATTTTATGGACTACCAGGGTTTTGTTGCATTCCCATTCCGAGCCTGAATCACTAGACATGCCTGAGCTAGGCCTGATCCAGAATATTCTCAATGGAATTATAGTTTAGTGTCCCCTATGTTAAAAAAGAAAAATCATCTACCATTTCAAAATTATAGATTCATTAGTTTGTTGGTGACTTCTTCAAAACCCTGAACAGACTGAAATCCTGGAGCAATTTCATATTATGTATGGAAAGTTAGCAGGTTTCAGCATAATCCATATACTGTTATACACTATTTTATCTCATTGAGAAAATATAAGATTTTCTGTGGCTTCCATCAATTTTTCATCAGCTTTTGACTCTGTAGTTGAGAATGATCTATGGTAGCTAGGTGATGCAGTGGACTGAGCCCTGGGTCTGACAACAGGAAGCCCTGAGTTCAAATTTGACATCAAATAATACTAGTTATGTGACCCTGGGCAAGTTGCTTAACCTTTGTTTTTCTCAAGTTTCCTCAACTCTAAAATGAGGAAAATAACAGCACCAACCTGCCAAGGTTGTTGTGAGGATCAAATGAGATAATATTTGTCAAGCACTTAGCACAGAGCCTGACATATAGTAGGCACTGCAAAAAATGTTTATTTCGTTCCCCTCCCCTCCCCCACCATTCTGTGGACCAAATTGGCATAGATCTTGGTATAGCTCCTAGGCTATATCGTGACACTGCTAAAATTCCAAATAAAAATTTAAAAATTAGAATTAAGTTATCCATTTGACTTGCTTTTGACTCCGTGGGCAGTATTGATTTTGTGGTGGATTAAATTCCAATCCTAAATGGTGTAAAATTAACCAATGAATCAATAAGGATTTATTAAGCATTTTTGATAGGCCATGCAATGTGATAGATACCGGGAATGCAAAATATGAAAATAAAAATGAAATATTCTCTGGGATCAAGTCACTTACATTATATACGAGGAGACAATATGCACCTATATAAATATATGCAAGATATCTAAAAACAAATAAAAGGTAATTCTGGAGCAGACAGCACTAGTAGCTAGAGGTAGGGGAAGGGAAGGCTCAAGCAAAGCCTTACATGGAAGCTTGCATTTGAGCTGAGTTTTGAAGAAAGCTAGAGATTTTGCTTTTTAATTTATATGTGAACAACTTGTGGGGCTTGTAGATGAATTAAATTTTTTTATTTTTTTTTTTATTTTTCCAATTACATGTAAAAACAATTTTTAAACATTTTGACTTTCAAATTCCTTTCCTCCTTCCCTTCTTGTCTCCTCTACCATCACTTTGAGAGGACAAGCAATTTGACATAGATCATACATGCCCAGTCACACAAAATATATTTCCATATTAGCTATGCTGTTTTAAAAAAAAAAACCAAAGACCCTCCCCTCTCCCCAAAACAGGAAAAATAAAGAATGTTAAAGAAAGTATGCTTTGATCTGCATTCTGACTCTGTCAGTTTCTTCTCTATAGATTTTATTTTTCATTTTAAGTCCTTTAGAATTGTTTTGGATCTCTGTATTGCTGAGAACAGCTAAAGTCATTCACAATTGATCATCATACAATACTACTGTTATTGTGTACAATGTTCCCTTAGTACTGCTTACTTCACTTCGCATCAGTTCATCTAAGTCTTTTGAGGTTTTTCTGAAATCATCTGGCCCATCATTTCTTATGGTACAATAATATTGCATCACAAATGCATAGCACGTATTCAGCCATTCCCCAGTTGATGGGCATATCCTCAATTTCTAATTCTTTGCCATGACAAAAAGAGCTGCTATAAATATTTTTGTGCATATAGATCCTTTTCCTTTTTTAAGATCTCTGGGATACAGACCTAGTCTGGTATTGCTTGGTTAAAGAGTATGCATAGTTTATTGCACTTAGGTGTAATTTCAAATTACTATCCAAATTTTTGGATCAGTTTACAACACCAACAATGCATTAGTATCCCAATTTTTCTACATCCATGCCAACATTTGTCATTTTCTTTTTCTGTCATTTTAGCCAATCTGATAGGTGGGAGGTGGTATGTCAGAGTTGTTTTAACTTTCATTTCTCTAATCAATAGTGATTTAGAACATTTTCCCTATGAATATAGATAGCTTTGATTTCTTCTTCTGAAAAATGCTTGTTCATATCCTTTGACCATTTATCAACTGGAGAATGACCTATATTCTTATAAATTTGACTCAGTTCTCTCTATATATTCCTTCATATTTTTTTCATCAATTCCCTTGATATTTTTCACATTTTGTTCTACTAGATGAATTTTGTTATGATTTTTCTAGTTCTACAAAATAATTCTGAGGGGCATTTTGATTTGTATGGCACTCAAGTAAATTTAGGTAAAATTGACATTTTTATTATATTGGCTTGGTTTATCCATGAGCAATTAATATGTTTGCAATTGTTTAGACCTGACTTTAGTTGTGTGAAAACTATTTTATAATTGTGTTCATGTAGTTCCTGGGCTTGTCTTGGGAAGTAGATTCTCAAATATTTTATATTGATTATAGTTATTTTAAATGGAATTTTTCCTTCTATCTCTTTCTGCTGGACTTTGTTGACAATACATAAAAATGCTGATGATTAGTGTGGGTTTATTTTATATCCTGCAACTTTGCTGAAGTTGTTAATTATTTCACTTAATTGATTCTCTAGGATTCTCTAAGTATACCATCATATCATCTGCAAAGAGTGACAGGTTTGTTTTGTCATTACCTATTCCAATTCCTTCCATTTATTTTTCTTTTCTTAGTGCTAAAGCTAGCATTTCTAGTACAATATTGAATAACAGTGATCGTAATGGGAATCCCTGCTTCACACCTGATTTTATTGGGAAGGCTTCTAGCTTATCCCCATCACAGATAATACTTGCTGATGGTTTTAGATAGATATTACTTATCATTTTAAGGAAAGCTCCACTTATTCCCATGTTTTCTAGTGTTTTTAATAGAAGTAGGTGTTGTATTTTGTCAAAAGCTTTTTCTGTATCTACTGATATAATCATATGATTTTTTGTTATTGAAATGGTCAGTTATACTGATAGTTTTCCTAATATTGAACTAGTCCTTTATTTCTGGTATAAATCCTACCTGGTCATAGTGTATGATCTTTGTGGTATATTGCTGTAATCTCATTGCTAGTATTTTATTTAAATTTTTGCATCAGTATTTATTAGGAAAATTGTTCTTTAGTTTTCTTTCTATATTTTTGTTCTTCCTGATTTAGGAATCAGCACCATATTTGTGTCATAAAAAGAATCTGCTAGGACTCCTTCTTTGATTATTTTGCCATGTACTTTTTGTAGCATTGGAATTAATTTTTCTTTAAATGTTTTGTCGGTTGTTGGTTGAATTTGCCATCTGGTTCTGGGGATGTTTTTCTTAGGGAGCTGATTAATGGCTTCTTCAACTTCTTTTTCTAAAATAGGGTTATTTAAATATTCTATTTCTTGTCTAAATCTGCACAATTTATATTTTTGCAAATATTCATCCATTTCTCCTATATTGTTAGATTTATTGATGTAATCAATTATGTTAATAATTTTCCTTATGTTAAACCATCCCTGCATTCCCGGTATAAATCCCACTTGATCATCATGTGTAATCTTTGTAATGTATTGTTGTAATCTTTTAGCCAGTATTTTATTTTTAATTTTTGTATCCATATTCATTAATTTAATCAGTTTATAACTTTCTCTGTTTTTACTCTTCCTGGTTTAGGTATCAGTATCATATTTATTTCATAAAAGGACTTTGGTATGATCTTTTTTTTTTTTACTGGAAATTTCAGGGTTGCCAATCAATTGGGGAATGACTGAACAAGTTGTGATTTGTGATGGAATACTACTGTACTACAAGAAATGATGAGCTCATTTATCTTAGAAAAACATAGAAAGACTTACATGAGATAATGAAGAGTAAAATGAACAGAACCAGGAGAACATTGTATATGGAGACAGCAATATTGTTTTAAGAATGACTTTGACTGACTAAGTTATTTTGATTGTTGTAAATGCCCAAATTAAGCATAAAGGACATAAGAAGGATGCTATCTGCATCCAGAAAAAGAACTGATAATAGAAGTACATATGTTTATATGTATTTGTATTTGCATATGTATATGTACATGATGTATATGTATATGTATGTGTATATGCATATGTATATGTATATGTGTGTGTATATACCTATTTGTGTTTAATGGTAGCCATCTCAAGGGTAGAGGGGGGTAGGAAAGAAAAAAAGAGGAAAAAAGAAATTTACATGATAACTTTGTTGTATTTTTGAAAGGAATAGCAAGTTGTGCATAGAACATTTTCAGTTTCATGTGAAATCATTTTTTATTGTACTATGTTATGGAAATGCTTGTTTTATTTTATAAATTAAAAGTAAAATAAATTTTTAAAAAGGGGAGAAGAGAAGGAACTGTGGGTATGGGGGAGGGCAGATGTGAATGAATGTACAGAGGTTGGATAAGGATGTGTTGAATTAGGGGAACAGTAGTTTGATAAGAAAACAAGGCAGGGTCTTAAATATTCAATATGGAATGTCAGTTATGCCCCTTGCAATTTGATTCAGACCATATGGACCCCTCTTAAATCAGAAAAATGTAAGCACTTACTAAAGAGTTCAACAATGAATGGCCTACAATTTGGCACTTGCCAAAGACTCTTCCCCCTCCCCCCCGCCCTTTTTTTCCAATTGAATTCAGCATTTATTAAACCTCTGCAGAGTACTATGCCAGGTTGTTGGCAAAGAAAGAAATCTGAATGACTGGTTCCCTGCTCTCGTGGAGCCTATAATCTTTAAAAAGTTTTAAAATGCTGCATTTTAAGAATTTTATTTTTTATTTTGAATTTAATAAACATAAACAAGAAAGAACACTTCTTTATGAAAAGCACAACAGAAAAAAGATACTTTACGTGAAACTGGGAATCTCTAATATATAGCTTGCTAAAAACACAATATAATAAATTACTTATTACTTTTAAAGTTGTTCAGCTTATCTGTGTTTTCTTCTGATCTTTTCTGTTCTTTTACGTGCATTAAAAATGTTTCAATGAATCTCGTTTCTTTTTTCTTTTTTACAGCAACAGTATCTCCACTCTCCCACTCAAATCCCCCATCTTTTGCAAATAGATAAACAAAAACACAATCCTTGTAATGTAATCAAGAAAAAACAAATCCATACCTTTGCCATATCCTAAAATGCATATTTTATCCTGTACCTTTGTCCATCACTTTTCTATCAGGAAATGGATAGCATGTTTCATCACTGGTTCATTGGAGTTATAGCTAGTCATTTCATTGGTCAGAGTTCTTAAGGTTTTCAAAGTTGTTTTTTCTTTATAATATTATTTTTACCACGTGCATTGATCTAGTTCTGTTCACTTTATTTTGCATCAGTTCATGCAAATCTTTTGATATTTTGCTGAGGTCATCCATTTCTTATTGTGCAGTAATATTACATTGCATTCATTTATCATATGGTCCTGGTAGTGGAATTTACTGTTTTTGAGGAATAGTTACAAATTGTTTTCCAGAATGGAACAGCTGTACTAATTTACAGCTCTGTCATCATTGCATTAATGTGCCTGTTTTTCCATAGTTCCTTTAATATTTATCATTGTCTTCTTTTGTCATCATTGTCAATCTGATGGATGTAACATGGAACATCAGAGCTGTTTTGTTTTTATTTACCTAATTATTAGTACTTCAAAGCTTTTTTTTTATGTGGCGTTTAGTCCCTCAGATTTCTTCCATTGAAAAATGTCCATTCATTTCTTTTGACCAAAGATTTTTTTGAGACCTTTGATATTTGAAAAGGTAGTTGATTGGCTGCATTAAATATAAATTTAACTATATTATTTCAGTGCTATCCTTATATGAATTTAGGGCATCATGAAGCAATGTAGGTGGACAATATTATCTCCATTAAAATATTTCCACTGAGTTAGTATTTAATGTTATGCTTCTACTCTTCATAGAACAGCAATTAAAGAAACATTCATTTACATAAAGCTTCCCTCTTTTACAAAACCATAGATTTGGATGTTGCATGTTTTGTTGCTCAATGTCCATTGCACATTGTTAATGTATGTTGTACACTTGTTAATTCTGTGCTTAGATTTAGTGCCAGAAAAACACTTGCCTCTACAGACAAATTTGTTCATATTCATTTCCTGGCAAAATTCTAGAATTCGTTGTTGAAAGGATGGTTTGTGAGCACTTAATTCATTAAGAATAAAGAAAGCCAGATTTACTTCCATTATTTTTTTTGGAGGATTGTTAAAGTGCCAGATCAAGGGAATGTTATATACAGAATATGATTGAATTTTCACCAGACATTTGGCAAAATATCATTATAACCATGGAAAAAAGGAAAGATGTGGGTTGGATGATGGTGACATCAGAACTTATTGCATATCAAGATCGAAAAGATAGAGATTAATAATAAATATCAATATGGAGGAAAATCTTTAGTGTAAAAAAGCCTCAAAGAATCTTGCTCTTTTCTCTGTTCTCGTCAACATTTTTATCAATGATTTTAGTTGAGTGCTTATCAAATTGGCCAGTATGTTAGATATTGGAATCGGTATGCAGAACTGTATATGTATATGTATATGTATATGTATATGTATATGTATATGTATATGTATATGTATATGTATATGTATATGTATATGTATATGTATATGTATATATATACATATACACACATATGTGCATTTTATCTAGGTACATGTACATATATACATATTATGGATATGTGTGTATATACACACAGGCTAGAACAATGAGTTGAATATCGTGACATTTAATGTAGTTTTGTGTAGAGTCCTATACTTGGTTTAAAAAAATCTACTGTGCAATTGAAGATTGAGGAAGATATGATTAGAAAGTAACCAGGATGTTTTAATGAATTGCAAACCCAATATGAATTGTTTGACATAGTAGTCGTTAGAGCAAAAATGCATCATAAAAGCTAAAACAACCTTAGCCTGTATTAATAGAAGGGTCTCAATCAAGTTCATAATATCAAAGTATTTTATGCCAGTCAGAACATATCTGGAATATTATATTTAGTTCTGGACACTAGAGTTTAGGGAGAAAATTAACAAGATGCAGCATGTCCAAAATGTAGGGTTCTAGGCTTTGAGGGTACTCAAAATTATACTACAGATGTCTTGGTTGAAAGAAATGGGAATGTTTATTTTAGAGATGATAAATATCTTCAAGTTTTTGAGAGCTGTCATGTAGAAGAGATTTGACTTGTTTTACTTGACGCGGAAAATTACATCAAAATTTGGTTGCCCAGAGAAGTTCGTTATTATTGCATGTCAATTTCATGATGGCATACTTGCCCAGGTTCTGGATAATGGATGATGGTCTTTCGCTTTCTTAGTTACCAATGGAGTGAAACAAGGGTGTGTGCTTGCTCCCATGCTTTTTAGCATGATATTTTCAGCAATGTTGTCAGATAACTTCAATGGGGACAAACATGGCAGCAAGGTCAGCTACCACACTGAAGGTAATTTAACTTAAAAAGGCTACAAGCCAAGACTAAAGTGAAGGGAGAATTGGTGCTTGATTTTTTTGTTTGCAGATGATTGTGAACTCAATGCAGCCTCTGAAACTGAGATGCAATAAAATATGGATCAATCCTCTGAGTCTTGTGCTAATTTTGACCTAAGAATTAACGCCAAGAAAACACAGGTTCTCCACTAGCCACCACCACACCATTCATACATGGAACAAAGTTACAACAAATGGAGAAATTTTTAATACTATGGATAATAAGTTCACTTACCCTGGCAGTTTACTTTCAAGGGATGTACACATAGATGCTGAAGTTGACACATGCATTGCCAGACCTAGCTCAGTATTTGGTAGGCTCCCAAGGAAAAGTGTGGGAGAGAAGGGGTATTAGACTGACTACCAAACTGAGACTCTACAGAACCATTGCACTGATCTCATTGTTGTATGCCTGTGAAACCTGGACAGTATACTAGAGACATACCAGGAAACTGAATCACTTCCATTTGAATTGTCTTAGGAAGATTCTGAAGATCTCCTAGCAAGTTAAGATACTAGACACTGAAGTCCTTTCTCAAACTAAACTGCCAAGCACTCCAAGTGTACTGAAGAGAGCACAACTCTGATGGGCTGGCCACATTGTTTGAATTCAAAACATATACTTGCCTAAAAGACTATTTTATGGATAACTCATGCAAGAAAGGCACTCACATAGTGGTCAGAAGAAGCAATACAAGGACGCTCTCAAGAACTGTGGAATCAATTGTGTAATGTGGGAGATGCTGGCAAAGGACCTCTCAGCATGGCATGGCTGCAATAAAGAAGATGCTATGCTCTATGAGCAAAGCAGAATTGCCGTAGCTCAAAAGAAATGTGAGATGTGCAAATTTAGAGACATCTCCACTCCAAATGTCCACATGGACCATTTGTGCGTGATCTGTGGTAGAGTGTTTTGAGCTCATATTAGTCTGATCAGCCACGGTGAGATACACTGTACCTTGACTCCAACATAGTGATGTCATTTTAATCCTCTTTGAGAATGAAGGACCACAACCAGCTTGACACTAGAGGACAGAATTAGGAACAAGGGCTGAAAATTATAGATAAATAAGTTTTTTGCTTAATAATGGAAAACTTCTAAGAATTTAGAGCTATACAAGAATGGAAGAATGTGGTGACTCAGCAAGTCCTCCATAAATGGACATCTTCCAATAAGAGCCAGATGATGACTTTTCAGGGATGTTACCATCTGCTACATCTGACTGTATTATCATCTTGTGAAGCATATAACTTAAATAAATTATTGGCGTTCTGGTTGATCAATTGATTTTTTGCTCTACATGTAGAACATTTTCCCAAGAGCCACACTAAAAATAATAGCTGTCACTATCAGAACATGTTTTCCCTATCCAATGTTCCAATGAGTTTCTATTGAATTCAACAAAAACCAGAATCAGATTGGGATTCTTTTAGTGTTATTGTTCACCAGATTTAGAGAGAAATTATGCATTGTTCACAACCTGGTGAAAGCTTCTTACACTATCAGTTTTTTGTAATCTTATTGTACTCTTATGACCAAGGAAAGCTGTGTTATTTATTCTTCCCTTTCCTCTACACCACCCCCTTGTCTCCGTTTGTTTCAGTATGCGTGGCTGGATTTACTCCACTTCCCTAAACCAAGGTGGAAGATCCTAGCTGGCTCCTTTCTTAGAAGAAATGGTAGATCTAATCTCTGTTGCTTAGAGTATATTGGATATCAGCTAATTCCTTCATCTTAAATGCAGAGTTTCTCTGACATCTGTGGCTGCAGAATCATCATACTTTCAGCTTCTGAATGAGTGTCTGAATCTGTGCAATGATCCATTTTACCTTTTAAGTGGTAAAAACTATTATAGTAGACATAATAAGTCCCTTATCCTGACAACCAGATACCCACACTGGAAAGAACTAGTGCCATTTCTGTTCTCTTCTAGAAACAGCCCCACATCTTGAATAACTTGGTCCAGCTGCCCAAAGGAAGATGAGTGAGGAGAGACAATTGTGGAAGAAGAAATGGGGCTCATTTGCTTCAGGGAGAGGCGCTGAAATGAGTAGGAGATGCACCTCCTGGGATACTGGAAGAACAAAGGAGACCAGTGCCAGTGACACCATTAAGAAGCATTAAATTAGAAACAAAGACTTCTTGGGCTGGCAGAAGAAGTTACCTTATGTTCTTTCACTTCATACCAAATCCTACTGTGTGAGCTTTGACAGTATGAAGATATCACCACTAACAACAAGAATAACAGTAGCTAGCATTAATATAGTAATTAAAAGTTTGCGAAGTGGTTTGCAAATGTATCATTTTATCTACACAGCAACCATAGGAAGTAGGTGCTATTATTGCCCGCATTTTACAGATAAGGAAACTGAGACAAAGGTCAAGTGACTTGCCCAGCGTCACACAGCTAGTTAATTTTTAAGGCCAGATTTGAGCTAGTCATTTGGGAAAAGAACAAGCCACATTTTCAGGAGTAAAACCAAATTACAGAGAATGATGTGCTAAATTATTGAGAGTGTGGAGGGTCAAGAAAGCAGAGAGATGATGAGCACCACCTGTTGGAGGAGAGCCAAACTGCAGAAAATAGCAAGTAGAGATCGGAGCAGCAAGTTTCAGAGAGCAGTAAGACCGAATGAGAGCTGACAATTCTGCAGTGATACGACCATCACCTGCTGGGAATGAAAGATCTAGCAGAGCATAGAAGGAGGGGGGGACTGATAAAGAGGAGAAACTGGTGACAGAGTTTGACAGGAATAGAAGAGAAGCTGGAGATAAACTATACCTTAGGGGTACAGGGAAGTTGTAAAAGGGATTGCTTCAACAAGCATTTCTTAAAATGCTATTTATGTGCTAACCACTATGCTACCATGCAGATACAAAGAATGGCAAAAACAAAGTTTTCTCAAGGAGTTCAAGGTCTAATGGAGGGTAGCACAATAATTAAATACTTAGACCAAATATACAGCATAAATGAAAAAAAATAATTTTAATAGGAAGGCACTAGCCATCTGGAGTCCTGGGAAAGTCCTACTAAAGAAGATCAGATTTGAACTGATTCTTGAGGGAAGCTAAACAGTAGAGGTGAGGAGAGAGAATGTCTCAGGCATGGGGGTCAGCCATTGAAAAGGCATGGAGTTGGGGGATGGAGTGAAATTTGTGAGGAACAGCAAAAAGGCCAATGTTATTGGATCATAGGATGCACGGAGGGGAGTAAAGTATAAGAATGAAAAGGTAGATTGTAGGGGTATTTCTTTTTTAAGCTTATAAACTTTAATTAGTAGTTGTTTCTGAAAAATCAAAGTAGTTAGCAAATTACTGTAGATTTCATCAAGATTTTTTTTTAAAATTTAGGCTTTAACAATGTACAACGCAATACAAAACCAAAGAGATGGATTGCTATTACTAGATGTTACCAAATGTGTTATTCTAAAGCAGTGAATCTATTTCTCAAGAATGATGTGGGAAGTAAAACTGGAATAAATTTGTGAGTTGGGGCTGGGCTAGTGGATTGTGGACTCATTCCCCCAACCCATTTGAAAGTGCTTGCAAAGAGCTTCTTGTTTCAACTGAATATTAAAGCATCAATTGAACAGTTTGCTAGTGGAAACTTAAATCCTGGGGAAGGTAGTCAAGGGCTGGAGTTAGATGCCCTGCTCCAACAAGATCCGGGATTTAGCCAAGACTTGAGTGTGTGTAAGCACAATGGCTACCTAGCAGAAGAAGCAAGACACAGAGCTAAAACTCAATGGCATTCTTCATGACTTTAAAAGTTTAGGAACCAGAGTTACATTAAGTTGGGGTCAAACATAGAGTTCATTTTTTGAGGATAGAAAAAGCACAATCAAATACACACCCTAAAAACTCTTTCCATTTCACTAAACATGGATTTCAGTTCAACAAGTCTAACAGTGAGGGATGTCTTGGTCAAACACATGATGTTCAAAGCAGCACTAGCAACTTCAGAGTCTCTTCCCTCTAGAACAACCTTGTATCTCCTGCTCATAGCGAGGGTGAGAACATATCAACAGTTTGGTCTTGAATATATATGTATACATACATACATACACACACATACAGATAGACAGACAGACAGATAGATAGATAGATAGATAGATAGATAGATAGATAGATAGACAGACAGACAGATAGATAGTACCCCAGAAATACCAGGGCCAAGCCGAGAAGAGCACTTCTCAAAATACAAATAAAATTAATTGGATAGGTAGAGTGGGGTCAGGGCTTAGGGGTACCAACATTTCTCTTGCTTTACCTTCTTCCTTCCCATAAGGATCAAACTCTCACACAAACCAATGTGTGGCAATAATTCTCCAGAAGATAAAGAAGTACCCTTCCTGTCTCTTCCCTTCCCACTCCCAATAGCAACAAATCCAAAACATTCTCTCTTCTTCCTAAGGAGAATATGAAGCTACAGGATAGGGAGGGGACCTCCAGGGACCCCCAAAAAGAGAGATGCTCCATGGCAGGGTGGAGGTGGGCAGGGAGCCTATTCTCAGCTGGCTTCTGCTTGAGCCATGAAGTCTTTCAATCCTTTGACATCGTTGTTGTTGTATAATAATAAAAATTCCTTAATATCTTTCAGTTTAAAGTCCATTTCCTTGAATTTGCTCATTAACTGAAGACATTCTATTGTCTTTTCCTCTGCATAAGATCAAAACCCTTTTCACAGAGCTGTCCATGTGCAAATAGTCAAGACTTCTCCTTTCTTCTTCACAACTTTCAAGATGCAATCATATGACTAGCTCATGTTGAACAATGTCTCCACACGTTGCCATTCACTGAGGGACAATGCTTGCAGGTTGGTATACTTGAATTCTGGGTATAGCTGGGGATGTTGGGCACCTTGTAACATCATGACTGTCAGCATTGTGTTTGGAGGTGATAACTCTTCTGCATATATGGACAAAACAGTCAGGGAATGAGCTGGGATGAGGAGGACAGTGCTTGTATCTCCTTGCCACTGTCCAAATTTAGAGCTGAAAGTTCCACCCCAAGATGTTCATTGAGTTCACTAATGTTGTTTTGGGAGCAAGACTTTAAGGAATTCAAGAAAGTGCCATTGAGGGGTCAGACAGTGCTGTGAAAAGTGCTTGCATGTTTTGCTGCTTTCTCTTATGTGAATCAAGTTTGGGGAAGGGAAGAGACTTGATATTGCTCACAGTAGTGAGAGGGAGGGATACTTTAAAAGAACTGACATCTTTTCACAGTTACCTAACCGTGGTAAAGTGATAAAGCCATTGGGTTTGTGAAGGGGCTTGAAAGCCAGTGCAGCCCATTCTAGGGATGCCAAGACTTCCTGGTCTTGTAACACAGACCCAGAACCCCCTTTGGGCAAATTATTGTCTAAGATCTGTGCCACAGGGGGCCCACTTGTACCAACAGGAATGTTTCTCAGTTCCTTCTCATCAATAATTTTTAATTCTATGTTGTCAAATGGGTTCTCTTCACATTCAAAGTCAGCGGCATTGAAGTCTGCCTTTGTATGGGTAGGCTGAGAACCTTCTTTTTTTTTTTGGTGAGGCAATCAGGGTTAAGTGACTTGCCCAGGGTCACACAGCTAGTAAACGTCAAGTTTCTGAGGCTGGATTTGAGCTTAGGTCCTCCTGACTCCAAGGCCGGAGCTCTATCTACTGCACCAACTAGCTGCCCCAAGAATCTTCTATGTATGGCACTGCTGCTCATATGGGTTAGGGTGAGAATATTGCCTTGGTGTAACCTGGCAAGGATGGGGTTAATAGGAGGTTGTCACTTACGAGGTCACTGGTAACGAGAAAGAGAGAGAGAGAGAGAGAGAGAAGAGAGAGAGAGAGAGAGAGAGAGAGAGAGAGAGAGAGAGCAGTTTTAGTTGAATAATGCCAGATTGTATAGGCTTTGGAAGTGAGATGCTGATAGGACCTGGAGAAAATCTAGAAATTGTACTAATTAGGCTTATTGCAAATTTATGTTACATAATCTAAAGTGGGCCCTCGGTGCAGCAAGGCAATGTTTAGACCTCCCTAATGCATTTCCTATCCTCCAGCCTTCCATGGTATTTCCTCCCTTACTCTCTCAGCTAAGGACTTTACCACATATTCCACCAAAACAACTAAGGAGTAGAGGAGGTAGATGGTGGAAATAAACCAAGGTTGGGGTTTGGCATGGCACCATCTTCAGGAGGAACAAGGAGGAGCGAGACTTCTGTGTAGAGCTGAATTGATTTGCAAAGGGAAGGAGGGAGGGCAGGGAGGAGAGGATAGCCTGTACAGGGGAGATAGCTTGGCAAAGAACTGAGGTGTGGAGGATTGCCTCAAATTCAATCTTCAGCAGTGGTGATGGTTAGATACGGTGATTTCTTCCTCTTCTCTTTCTGTCTTCGCCCTTTTCTCTTTCTTTCTCTCTCCTTCACTCTTTCTTTCTCCTTTCCTCTCTTTCTCCCTTTCTCTCTCTGTCTGTATTCTCCCTTCCAGATTATATTCAGAACACAGTTAAATTGGTAACAATGGCTGACTTTCATTTTATTGATGTTGACAGGGAGATAATGGGTCAAATTGGCCCTAGTTTTCTAACAGAGACCTTGAACAAAAATATAATTAAACTTCATAGTGGCTAGAGCAGAAATAGAAGCTATTCCAAGTAAAGTGAGGATTCCTTTCCATTTCTTCTTGAAGTCTTCCCCATCTCCCCACCTCCACTTTCATGTTATTATCAAATGAGTTAGAGTAGGAAACTCTCTTATGAGAAGAAGGCATGAAAATGCCCAAAGGCCATTATATTTTTTAATAAGCTTTAGGGAGTAAAATAATCATTTCTTATTCAAAGATTTTTTTCTTCATATTCCCCTTTTTAGGGGTCCCGAAGGGGCAGTCTTTAATGAGGGCCTTGGTCCATTTTTGGTCAAAGTACTACTTTTTTTTTAGTAAGGCAATTTTTGATTCACAACATTAAGGCTTTCTCTGCAATGAGCACTCTGTGACCTCTTGCCCACATCTCCTTTAACTCAGACACTTTGAAGTATAATATCTAAATTGGCCACCCAAACCCACCTTTGACTTTGTAAGGTCAGAACCACTGAAACATGGAAACTGACTTCCCAAAGACTGGCTATTAGACTTTACCCGATCCTTGGGTGTTTGTTATTCAGGAGACAAAATAGGCAAGTCTCAGGTACCTTTGATAAAAGGGTTGGGGTGGGCATTGATGAGAATGAAAGTCATAGATGATTTAGAAACTTCCTTTTATCTAGTCCCTTTACTCTCCAGGCCTTCTACCAGAGTTACTGGCAAGAAATCAAAGGGACTGATCTGATTTTCAATTTACCTTCCCTCCCTCTTCCTCCTCTTCTCTTTCTGTCTTCCCCCTTTTCTCCTTCTTTCTCTCTCCTTCGCTCTTTCTTTCTCCCTTCCTCTCTTTCTCCCTCCCTCTCTCTGTCTGTATGTCTCTCTCTGTGTCTTTCTTTTACAGATGAAATCATAGAGCAAGCAGATCAGCATCTGCTTGTAACACATATTTTGTATATATATGCCCAGTATACACATATGTGCATTTGTAAGTATATACACACACATATATGTACATATGTGCACGTAAATAATAATTATAATAATACTAACATTTATATAGCACTTACTCTATCAGGCACTATACTAAGCACTTTATAATTATTATCCCATTTGAATACATATGTATATATGTATGTGTGTGTGTATATGTGTGTGTATATATATATATATATATATATATATTATATATTATATATATATATATATATATATATATATATATATGTTGTAAAGCAGGTGCTGATTTGGACTTGATCCAATATTGCACACACGGAATATATTTAGAAAGCAAAGAGCAAGGGAGAGCAAATTAAAAATGCACATTTACGTGTGTACGGATATATGTGTGCGTGCATATGAATATGAATATATGTATACATATATATGTTACAGAACAGGTGCTGATATAAATCTGATACATGATTTAATCATTAAAATGATACATATAGGCTTTCTCTGAAGTGAGCACTCCATGACCTCTTGACCACATCTCCTTTAACTCAGACACCTTGAGGTATAGCATCTAAATTGGTCACTTAAACCCACCTTTGGCTTTGTAAGGTAAGAACCATGGAAACATGGAAATTGACTTCCCCAAACCTAGCTATTGGACATTACCTGATCCTTGGGTGTTTGTTATTCAGGAGCCAAAACAGGCAAATCTGAGGTACCTCTGATACAGGGATTGGGGTGGGCATTGATGAGAATGACAGTTATAGATGATTTAGAAATTTATTTTTATCTAGTCCACACACACATATATGTATACATATACATATATGTATACATTTATATCAGTATGCATATCTATATAGACACAGGTGTGTTATAGAATTGGTCCTAATCTGAACTTGATCTATGATTTCAACACTAAAATTATATATATATATATATGTATATATACACATACACACGTATACACACACATATATACATATACATATATGTATTATATGGCATAGATAGGCATATCTACATGTATGCACATACACATACCAGTATACATATATATGTAGACTGTATCTGTGTGTCTGTGTGAGTGAGTGATTGGTAGATTGAGTTTCCTCACTGAGCATTCGTTCATGCTAATTAAATCATGAGTCTAGTTCTCTAAAGAAGTATATGCATACATACCTCTACACATGCATATACTCTCTGCATACATATACACAATACATAGATATTGATATATTTATAAATATATACACACCTTTTATTTGGACTGGACTTATGAGTTCAGGTACAGGGAACTCGTAGGGAGGTAAGTCCCTCTACCAATGTAGACTGATACTTGCTCTGCATGCAATTTGAGGCTACTTAGCTGGCCTATGATTTCATCACTGTAGGGGTAAGGAAACTTCCTCTGACAATACTTACTGGCGACTATTCTTTCCTTGACCTCAGTACTTTAAGCAACTCTCTAAGATTAAGTAATTTACAGAGAAGGTTCCAAACTGAATTGGTAGACAACATTTCCTTATCTGAGAATTTCCTATACCTATGAAATCAGAGATCTAATCCTTACCCTTATCCTTTTCCTTACAGTCTCAAAGAATTTCCTGGGTCATTGAGAAGTTAACGTACTTATGCAGGGTCACTCCAGCACTTTGCACAGTGCCTGGCACAGAGAAAGCACTTAATAAATGCTTATTGACTGAGTTATCCAGTAATATCAGATTGAGACTTGAACCTGGTATAAAGGACATAAGAAGAAAGATGCTATCTGCACTCAGAGAATAGAAGTTTGGATAGAATAATTGTACACATATGTGTATATGTATGTATGTGTAGGTGTGTATATGTGTATGTGTGTGTGTATATACACACACACACATACACAGACACACAGACAGACACACACCTATTTGTCATTTAATGGTGGCCACCTCTGGGTGAGGGAGGGAAGAAAAAAAGATAAAAAATTTACATGATACTTTCATTGTATATTTGGAAAGAGTAGCAAGTTGTACATGGTAGATTTGCAGTTTCATGTGCAATCATCTTTTTATTATACTATGCTATGGAAATGCTTATTTTATTCCATAAATTAAAAATAAAATTAATTAAAAAAAAAAAAGAAAAATGTCCCCAACATTTACATTTATTCAGATGATATTTCCTCTACTGAAAAAGATAGTTCTTATTCTAGGTTACGTTTAGTAAGGGAATGGGGTTGGCCAGAAGCATCCAGAATTGGGAATCCATCTAAGCAGGAAAGGGTCTAGTACAGAAGTTCTCAAACTTCTTGGCATCATACACCCCTTTGGAAGACTGGTGAAACCTATGGACCCCTTTGGCAAAATAATGTTTATTGCCTACATTCACAATTCAAGGAAATACTAAATTTCAGAAATTAGTGAAAATAAAATTACAATTTTTCCCAAGCAAATTTATGGATCCAATAAAATTCACAGCCCATGAACCCCAAATTAAGAACCCCTAGCTAGTAAATACTAAAGATTTTAGACTGGTTAAGTCTAGGGAGGTCAGTTAAGTCAGATAAGAGCAGTTACTTTTGGTTAAGACATTTGAAGAGGGGCCAGAGTCCAGTAATTAAGGAATAGTGTTAATCCAATAATATATTGAATATGTATTGGATAATATATTGAAACTGGATTCCAGGTCAGGGAGTGTTCTCATCCTTATCTAATCTACCTCTTGGGGTCGAGGTGTATGTGGCTGTAGGCCTACAAGTTTTGATCATAGCCATTTAAAAACCTGCAGGTGAATCCTGCCCCTGGTTGAGGTAGGGAAAGATATGCTAAGGTTACCACACAGCAATATTTCAAGCTGTGTAGAAGTTCTGGGGCCCATAGAATGACTCAATTTAATGGGAATAGTGGTCCTGATTAATTGATATGGCAGTATCAGTTAAGTAAGCTGATCATAGGGTCACAGCTAGAAGGCTTCCTAATCCTAGCCTCTTGCTGCATAGATGAGGAAACTGGAATCCGTAGAGTTAAATGTCTTGTCCACAGTTAAGCATCAGAGGCAAGACTAGAACCCTGGTCTCATGCTTCCAATGCTCTTTCCCCTGTACCACTCTTGTCCCAGTCTCATATCTCCAATGCTTTTTTCTGTGTACCACTCTTGTACCAATCTATCACTTCTTTCAGGTCACTCAGGCCTCCCTTTCAGCCACAGAGGGAAGGATGTGATGAATTTCAGTAGCTATCTCCTTGCAGCTGAGGTGCCCCTTGTGATTCTGCCCAGTGCAGAACCTTCACTTTATAGGTTGCAATGCATCCTGAGTGAGGAGGCTGGCATTTGGGAAATGCCAAGAATTCCCAATAACGTAATTCTCTCCCCTCCTTCAGTCTGGCCAGCTAGCAAAGTTAAGATATCATAACCCCAAAGGTCTCCTTGATGAGAACAAGAATGTATTGCTTCCTGTCTGACCTTGACCATCTCCATTGCTTCAATATCTCTGCCCCTGAAAACCACCTGAATTGTTAGGACTCCTAAGAGTAAATGGAATGAGACTTTGTAGGATATTTTTTTTGGTAACCTGAGGCTCTTATGTGATACAGTCTATCTTGTATTCAATTGACTCCCTCAGTGTCTGCCAGTACTTTGCTAAACACAACTTGCACAGTGCTATTCTGACTGCTATCTTTTCTTACTTGATTTTTAACTATAGTCTATACTGTCCAGGAAGTGAGTTTTAAACAGAAAGACTAGTCATCAGTAAACAAAAGTTGTTCTTCAACATTTACATGTTCATCTCTTCTATTTGTGTTCTCCCTTGTCCCTTTTCTTCATTCTCTTCTTTACAGGATACCCCATAGTCTCTTTTCCCTGGATCTTTCCCATCACTAAGGAAAACATTGATAATAAACTAATTCCCACTAATGTATTAGGAACTTACAGACTTAAAGCTGAATGGGACTTTAGAGGTCATCTAGTCCAATATTCTCATTTTATAGATGAGGCTGGAGTAGAGAAGTGACATGCCCAAGGCTTTTAAAGAATTGATGAGAAGGAGAAAGTGGTGCTTAAACCAAAGGAATAAATTACTAATGGAGAAATTTCAAGCATTAATAAGGGAGGTGCTTTTGCTTTTGTTTGTTTTTGTTTTTGTTTTGGTTGGGGTGTGCTTGACTGAAGGGTAGTGGCAGTGTTGACCTGGCTTCCTTAAATCAAAACAGAAGTAACCACCTTTCACTTGGTTTCAGAATGTTGCTGTTCTATCTCTTAATTGCCATATGATCCAAGTTTCATCACTTGACCACTCTTTAAAAGGCATATCATTATATTTGCACTAGTTATCATTATTTTTATTCACTTATGTAAAAGGCCAGCCCTGTACATTCTATTCTATTGGTGCAAAATTCCTTTGCATCAAAGCTGTGGTGTGGATGGAGGTGAGGAGAAGAATGATCATAACAATAACTAACATTTGTATAGAACTTTAATGTTTGCAAAGCACTACATATATTATATATATTATCTCACTTGTTGAGAATAATGGTGACGGATTTGCCACTTTAGTTGGTGTACTTCCATAGATCTTTCTTCAAGAAATCCAACGCATTCACTTCTATCATTCTGTCCATCCTCCTAAATTGTGCCAGATAGAATCTTGATCAGGAAGTCCAAGAAAAAAATAGTCATTTTTCCAGCCCAAAGGGAGACAGAAAGGACTGTGGACACTGGGAACATGATCTATCCAGGTATATACATGAGGCATTCTGGCACAGGGAGTGACTGTTCAACTAGGCAAGACGAGGTCCCAGACTGAACAGATAGGGCAGAGATCTTGTGCAGAGTATAAGGATAGTGCCAAATGACAGCATTGTTGTTAACTACCCAGTTCAGGGTCACAGATCCAGAATGAGGAGGGGACTTGAATTTCAGGGCAGTGATCTAGAACGAAAAGTAGTCATGGGCCTTACACTGTGCATTGAGCAATGAGAAAGTTCAGAAGCAAGAGCTGGGTAGCTCTCATCCTAGGATAGGAACAGGGAAAACTCAAACTCAGACCCCCAAGGAAGCAGTAACATAAGCAGCCCAGACCTCTCCTCCAGAAGTACATAGAGCATAGCCCTAACATCGAGTCTGAAATCAGAAGCAGGCGGGACAATGAGCAAACAAAAAAAGAATCCCACCATAAAATGTTATTATGGTGACAGGGCCACTCAGGACATAAACCTAGAAGAAGAGAATGACTCCAAGGCATCTACAAGCAAAATCTCAAAGTAAAACACAGTGTGGCTACAGATTCAACTAGAATTCATTGAAGAGACAAAGTAAGAGTTTCAAAAAGAGTTTAAAATGTTCTTACAAATTAAATGAAAGTATTAAATAGTAAAATAAATGAGAGTTATAGAAGAAAGAATTAGAAAAGGAATTAACAGCTTTCATAAGAGACACACAATCCTGCCCAAGCAACAAAATCCCTGAAAATTTGAATGGATCAAATAGAAGCTAATGGCTCCAAGACAGCAAAACAAACAAACAAACCAAAAAAAAAGGCCTAGAAAACAGATCAAGAAGAAAAAAAATTAAGTCATTTTAATACTTGAATGCTATTAGCAAAAAAGGAGCTCAGAGGGGGCAGCTAGGTGGCATAGTGGATAGAGCACCGGCTGTGGATTCAGGAGGACCTGAGTCCAAATCTGGCCTCAGACACATAACACTTACTAGTTGTGTGACCCTGGGCAAGTCACTTAACCTCCATTGCCAAAAAAAAAAAAAGGAGCTTAGATGTCACAGGAAAGAAAATGACCAGATATTTTAGAACTAGAAAACAAAGTGGAAACCAGTCATCTCCTGACAGAAACTGCAAAATGAAAATTCCAGGAACATTATAGTCAAAATCCAGAGTTCTCAGGTCAAAGAAAAAAAAATACTGCAAACAACCAGAAAAAAAAATTCAAGCACTGAGGAGCCTCATTCAGGATCACACACAATTTAGTTGCCATCACTATACAGGAGCAGAGAGCCTGTAATACAATATTCCAGAATTACTTTCCCACAAAACTGAATATAATTATATGCCAGTGGGGTGGGGTAAATACTGATTCTTAATGAAAAAGAGGACTTCTGAGCATTACTGATGAAAAAAAAAAACCCAGAGCTGTATAGAAACTTTGAAGTTCAAACACAGGAACTAAAGGATACATAAAAAGCTATACATGAATGAACAATGATAAAGGATCTAAAAAGGATATACTGTTTACATTTGAATACGGGTAAATGATACATGTGTCTCCTTTGAACTCTATCATTGTCAGGGGTCACAGAGGGGGTCTAATTAGACAAGGCCTGGGAGGGGTTCTGTTAAGTCTTGATGATCTTTAAAAAAGAATGGAAAGAGAAAAGAAGAGGAATGCACTGAATGGGGGGAGAGGGAAAGGAAATGAAGGTTAGGGAAATTATTTCAAGTATATATCTATGAAAACAAAAGAAAGGAGTCACGAGGGAGAGGTTGACCTGAATCTCACTCATCTCAACAGTTCAAAGGAGGGAAGAATACATATACGCATGCATACATGCAGTTTTTGCATAGAAAATACATTCCCTGAATAGGGAAATAGGAAGGAAAGAGGGGAAAAGAAGATGAAAACAAACTCTACTAAGCATATACAAAAATATTTATAGCTCTTTTTTAGGTGGCAAAGAAAAGAAATCTTAGGAGGTGCCCATCAATTGGTGAATGGCTGAGCAAGTTGTGGTATATAATGATTTATTATTGTGCTGTAAGAAATGACTAAGGGGATGGTTTCAGATAGAGAACAGAATCAGGAGAAAAATGTATGACAACAATATGGCTAACAAACAAAATGGAAAGAATTAGGAATTGATTAGTGTAATGACCAACTTCCAGAGTGCTAGAAACATGCTAACTATACACACTCAAATGTACTGTTCACCTTATAGACATATAAACATGCATGTACATGTATGTATGTATTTGTGTATATATATCTATTTATTGTCTATGTCTTTTGGACATGGGAATTTGTTTTGCTTGACTATGCATGTTTGGAACTGTGTTTTAGTTTTCTTTTATTCTCATTTGGGGGAGGGTTAAGATAGGAGGGGGAGAAGGCAGATTTTTGCTGATTGAAAAAAATATAATAAATTAGGCATAGTTAAAACACATCTACATATTTCCTGCATACAAAAACACAAGTCTCATTCTACACCCTGAGTTCATCACTTCTTTGTCTGGAGGTGTGCGGCATGCTTCATCATGATTTCTCTGGGATCATGGTTGGTCATTGCATTGATCAGATTTCGTAAGTCTTTCAAAGTTGCTCACTTTTTACAAGGTTGCTATTATGTGGATTCTTTCTCCCGACCATTCCTATGGTCTTCTCATCTTGGAATATCCCTCTGCCAGGCTGATCCCCTTTTCCTATTGATAACTTCCTCTGTGCCCTCCATTTTGTGTAAAGGTCAAAGCTGGCCCAGCCTTCATTCCCCTCCCATCTCTGTTCATGATGTTCAGGACTTCAAAGCCATGCTTCAGCTGCTGTCTCATTCTAGAACTTTCCTCAGTGTTTAGACTCTCTCTACACTTTGGAACATGTGATCATCCTTGTGGCTTTCTCATCCTGGAATAACCCTCCTATAGGCTGGCCCTTTCTGATTGGTGAGTCCCTTCATTTTATGGAGGGGCCCAGACTGGCCAGCTTTCATTCATTCCCCTTTTGACTGCTCCAGAATCTCTAGACTTCAAAACCATTGCCCCTGCACTGGGTATCTTCATTCTATCTCCCCTCCTCTTTCAGCTTGCTTCTGTGTATAGTCTTTTTTCATTAGAATATAAGCTCCTTGAGGGAAGGGATTCTATTTTTTGTTTGTTTGCATTTGTATTAACAGTACTTAGAACTGTGCCCAGAACAGAGTAAGTGCCTAATAAATGCTTGCTTGACTCCCTTCCTTCCTTCTTTCTCTCTTTTCGTTCTTCCTTCCTTCCTTCCCTCCCTCCTTCCCTCCTCCCTCCCTCCCTCCCTTCTTCCTTCTTTCTTTCCCTCTTTCCAGCCCTCCTTCTTTTCCTTCCTTTTGTAAGGAAAAGGTGCACTGTCTGGCTTTCTTCTTTGTCCTATCACCCTCTACCTTGTGTTATAGTTATTTACATATGTTTGATCATCCTTAAGGCAATGTGATACATTGTTCTGGGTGTGGGGTCAGGAAAAACTCAGTTTAAATCCTGACTTAGCTGCTTACTAGCTACATGACTTTGGGCAACTCACTCAAACTTTCTGAGTCTCAGTTTCTTCTTCTGTAAAATGAGGGGTTTGGACCCAGTGACCTCAAAAGTACTTTTCAGTACTAAATCTAAGATATTATGATCTTTTGTAGATTGTAAGACCCTTGAGGACAAGGACTGTGCCATTTTCATCTTTGTATCTCCAGTACAAAGGTCACTATGACTTTTATAGTGCTTTTGGGGGGACCACATGTGTGATTTTATTGATGTGAGGAAACTGCTTTCACTTATACAGGTTAGTAGCTCACCTTAGAGAAGCATTGAGAAGACAGATGACTTACCCATAGTTACGATACATATGTCAGAGGCATCTTATAAGATACCATTTCACAAGATACCAAAGCAATCCAGTTTTATTGAAGAGAAATACTCATGAAATGGAAGGCAGTAGGGGACAATGATGGAAATGGGTCAGGACCACTGGGTCTCAGTTGGAATTAAGCACTTTGGTGTAGCACCAAAGGTAATGGTGTACACTCTCTCCAAACCAGTAAAGTCAGATGAATTTTCCCTTACATATGTCAATTAGAACTAGGCTTTGGAGAAGGGAGCAGAAGCCTGGACCTGGGAAATGGTGCTAATCCATGCTAGCAAGGGGAGAAAATACTCCTGGGCAATGGGCTACAAACTGATATTTAAATTCTCCACTGGCAGGAAAGGGGCTTTGGGTGATTACCACTGCTCTTACTTTGACAGTATGGCTCAGAGGTTTTTGAGTTTTCCTGGAGCTTCTTTGTTAGTGGGGTTGGATAATTCATTTTAAAGAAGCACTGGGAGGACAAGGACTTACTCATAGTCATGAAACTGGTATGTGTATGAGATGAATACACTACTCTATACCTTACAGCCTTGTATGTAGTAGGAACTTAATAACTGTTACTATTTCTGTAAACTGGCTTCTGCAGCAAATAGCCCTTTCAGGGTATAATTTCTATATGTATATGGTGCATAAAAGAATAAAACTCACCAGTCCTTTTATTGTAACTTAGAAGTTGAGGGATGATAGGAGACCCCCATTATCCAACAGTGTCTCACGTATCAGACAGTGGGCATTCAGAAAATGTGGGCTGAATGATATATCCTAATGGGTTAATTCACTAAGGGCAGAGAATAAGGTTGACTGCTCATTGGCACAGGGTTTGAGGAGGGCAGCTATGGGAATTGGGGGTGAGGTGAAAGGAGAGCATAGAGCTGTCACTGAGCCAGGTAACCTTTGGTTAAAGGTTAAATGCAAAGTTCATATTTTCTTCTATTATATTTTAAATGACAAGCAGCTTCCCGAAGAGCTTATGGATTCGAGGAGTTGGTGCTGTCAGGAAAAGCTAATGTGTGCTCATGAGCAGACAAGAGAATGGTATATTTACAAAAGGAAGGCACCAGTGCACGTGTGGAAGGCCCCAAGGTAGAGGCAATTAAGGAACATATCCTGACATTTGATTAATTTAAAAAAAATTATAAGAAAAAAATCTGAAACTCAGGTAGATCTTGTTAATGTCAAGTAGACTCTTATCGCTTCCAATTTGTTTGGTTCTATGTATTTCTCATCTTATATTTGGAGTGATTTATGTTGCCTATTAAGAAGAACCTTCAAAGACCTGAGGTGAAGGGGTTAACAGGCTGACATGACAGTTAGTTGAAATCGATTCTAACTTTAGTCGTGTAAGTGGAATGAGAGCACATTGAATTAGACAGGCAGCATGCTTCAGTGCAACCAATAGGATTTGAAATCACAGGAAAATTGATCAAGAGGTGGAAGGGACCTCAGACCACCTATTCCAAGGAAACTGAAGCCTAGTGACATTTCTAAGGTCACATAGGTAGTAAGCATCCAAGTCAGGATTAGAACTCAGCTCCTCTAACTCTTGAACTGATGCCAAAGGACCTTGGCTCATATCAAGGATATGCCATTTACTACCTGTGTGACTTTGGGCAAGTTATTTGAACTCTCAGGGTCTTAGTGTCCTCATCTATAAAATGAGAAAATGGAATAAACCACCAATATTCTGTCATGTTAGGCTGCAACACTGGGAAGGACCACCTTAAAATGTAATTGGAAAATATTTAACAAAATAAAAATACAATAGACTGTAGATAATGTTCAGATGTGGTTTTCTAAGTCAATAAGTGCCCTACAGGGATCTTTATGTACCATTTAGTTCCTATTTGAATTTGACACCACTGGGGTAGATGACTTCTAAATTCCCTTCCACCTCTTAATCTAAGGCCCTATGAACTTCGTTAAAGGTAGGACAAGTATGGACTACCATAATGAAGATGTTATATATGACACCATCACAACATGCTTTATTCACAGAGATAATGCTACCGATTCACTGTTAGTAGGACATATACCTTAAGTTGTATGTTCAATGGCAGGGACAGATTCTCTGAACCAGTTTCTCCTTATGATCAATGGCACACATGACTTAAAGACATGGTGTATGGCTATGGGATAGCATGATGCTCCCCAAGAGAAAGAACCCATTCTAGCTGTGAGATCAATGGTTCAATTCAATTCAGCAAAGTTTTCACTGGACATTTGCTATGTACACCTGAGAGGCACAGTGGGACAGTAGATAGCCAGATATAAAGCCAGGAAGACCTGGATTCAAATCTTATCTTGGACATACACTGGCTGTGTGACTCTGACAACCTCTCAGTGCTCTAGGCAGCTAAGAGTATAAGCTGTTGACCCGCATTCATAGAGGTCCCACCTCGTTTGGGAGTTCTCTATAGGAATGAAACCTCAAGTCTATCCCTATCCTATCTATGGCACTAGGGAGAGATACGACAAGAATGTGTAAAAGGAATGGCTTCAATTTAAATATTGTTTTCTCTGAGGCTAGCTCATTATGCATCATGCTATGCTGTCTTGGTGTTTGCAGCATAATATTCTTAAAAAAGAATAGTGTGAGACAAAGTTAGAAAAGTCATCTGGGATCAGACTTTAGAGGGTGCTCAATGCCAGCCTCAGGAGCTTAATTTTTTTCCCCATTACACAAAGAAGAGCCACTGAAAGTTGTTGAGCAGGAGAATGGCATGATTAGAGCTGGACTTTCTGAATCAAGCAAAAAGGTCCTAATGTATGTATTCCCTCAATCCAATCCACCAATCAAGACCCAACTATTCTAAGGAGCTATCTGAAGTACCTAGTGATGAAGTGACTTGCTCTTGAAGTGACAGCTAGTAAGTGTCAGAAGTGGTATTTGGACCCAGGTTATGTCAATACCAAGTCTAGCATTATCACTACTATGCTATTTTTTCTCTACGCAGAAGAGTAGTCTGGGTTAATTCTTTGAGGTGATACCATCTCTACTTTGTCAGGCCAACACTGGCTACAAAACCTTGTCTTTGTGGTTTAAAAAAAAGAAGGAAAAAAATGACCCTCACATTCTTCCCTTAAATCCTTAGAAAGACAAATAAGACCTTGAAACCAAGTTTATTTTTGTTTTAAGCTGTAGAGTTTAGAGGCCTGGCTTTCAGATCAAGCCCACTATGGTGATGACTTCTTGGGAATGGGAGTAGCAACCACAGGAGGCCAACATTATTATCCATATTTTTTTTAAATTTTTCCTCTATGTAATCAAATAATGGTGGGAAGAAGGTGATAGCTGGGAGGTAAGCAGTATTGAGTCTTTATGCCTTGCAGTTCTTAGTATTACTATCTTTCTCAGAAACTTTAAAAAGATTTCAAAAGAGATTTCCCAACTTATTTCAAGTTCCTCCCTCCCTCCTTTTTTCCCTACCTCCCTTCCTCTCTCTCTCTCTCTCTCTCTCTCTCTCTCTCTCTCTCTCTCTCTCTCTCTCTTACACACACACACACACACACACACACACACACACACACACACACACACACGTCTCTCCCTCTCTTCCTCTTCCATTAGTCTCAGAGCTTCATAACGTGAAAGCTGACAGAACTCAAAGAAATAACAACTTAAAAATTCATTTAGATTCCAACACCACCCTTTGGATAACTCCTTTATCTCAATGTGTGGAATTATTGGAAATGAGCTTTTGACATGGTTTTGTACAATCTTCTTATATTGTGGAAGAATAAAAACCTACTTCAGGGAGTATCAGTCAGATTTTTCAATTAAAAGTCTTCTGTTCATGGACCTCCACGCTTCCCTTCAGATAAGGTACAGCTGTTGTACAAAAAATAATAAGGTGACTGTGCCCTTTGACTTCTTCAGAGGATTCATTTCATGAACAGGTTTTCAAATAATTATTTTCTTTCTGACATTGGAGGGTGGGAATGTGAAGTGTGGATACACGAGGGCTCTTACTTCCAAGGTGGGAGTTGGAGGGAGGAGTGATGTTTTGGCTATTCACACTGAATACCAGCTCTAGGGAAGACATTCTTAGCAGCTGAGAAACTGAGGTTAAGGTTTGCTCACAGAAATTTTCAACTCCATCCTATGTCACTGTCCTAAATGATAATGCCTTCCTCTTCTTTTTGGAGATGAAAAAACAGTGGCTTAGAGAGGTTGATTTGCCCAAAATTACATAGTTGGCAAATCTAAGAGCATAAGTTTAAATCTATACCTTCTGACTACAAATCCACTGATTTTTCCACCACAGTGCCTGTGCTTGGGGGGAGGCACTGTCTTTATATACCCCAGAGCCTAGGACAGTGCCTCATGATAGGTACTTAATAAATTGTTGAGTAGCACTATAACACACTGCCTAGTTTTTGAGATACAGCAAATTTTATTGCTCTGTTTCCCTAACTAAGGAAGGAGGTTTTTTCAACTGTTTTGAAATCTTTACACCAACTTGACCCATTTTTTGGGGGGAGAATGATGGGGAAAGAGAATGGTATGTAACTCAGGCTCAAGCGGAAAAACTGTTTGAGAACAGTTGGTGACCACAGATTGTTTTTCACAAAGGAGAGAACCAAAGAAATAGCTTTGCATTGAAGCCAGAAGGATTCATTATAGATTTGTCTAGATTTTCTTTTAGAAGTAAAGAACCCTTTTGACCCCTGCCTATAACTTGGAAAATAATTCTTGTTAAAAATTTAAAAAGCAAAAATTTTCTTGGATAGTATATTCGAGTTTATCAAAAAACATCTTACCAATTTTAGAATTGTCCTATCTATCTGTCCATCTATCACGGATGGATTTAATCAAAGAATTAAAATTAGAATATGCTTAAAACACAAACTAGAAGGAACATATTTTAATTTTTCTTTGATTATTCTGGAGGCCCTTTGAGACTTTTATTTATATCAGAGTTATTATTTTTTATTTTGACTTTTTTAGGCAATTGGGGTTAAGTGACTTGCCCAGGGTCACACAGCTAGTAAAGTGTCAAGTATTTGGTCTGAGGCCAGATTTGAATTCAGGTCTTCCTGACTTCAGGGCCAGTGCTCTATCTATTTCACCACCTAGCTGCCCCTCCCAGAGTCATTATTATAGACATTAGGGAATGATGAATAATAGACATTTCTATTGGGTGGAATAATGTTTCAATGAGAAACACAAAAATCTCAGAGCTGAAGGTGACTTAATAGGTCAGTTTGTATCTATTTTGCATATACTTATTCTTGTATGTGTTGTCTTCTTTGATGCAACACAAGCTCCTTTAGGGCAGGCACTTTCATTTTTGTCTTTGTCTGTGCATCCACGCACCAGGAATCCAAACACAGGCTTAATACAGGCTCGGATTGAATGATTAGTCTAACTCAATCTTAACCTTGAACAAGACCCCTTTCTACAACCTATTCAACAAGGGGCTTTCTAGCCTCTGCATGACCACTTCCCTTGAGAGAGAAACCTCTGCCTCCCATTAGAACCTATTCCATTTTGTGATAACTCTAATTTTAAGGAAATTTTTCATTACTTCAAGTCTAAATTTGCCTCTTTCAACTTTTACCCAATATTTCTAATTTTGCTTCCTTGTCCAACCAGAATAAATTTATTTCCACAGTGGAGAGGGGAGTAGAAAGGCTAACAAGCATTATTAAGCACCTACTACATGCTTTACACTTTCTAAATATTATCTCATTTGATACAGTGCTGTGCTTAGCAGTCAGGAAGACCTGAGTTCAAATCCTGACTTTGACACTTGGCTGTTTAGCCCTGCGAATGCTCTCTCAACTTGTAAAATGGCTATAGGATAGCTAGATGGCATAATGGATAGGGTGCCAGGCCTGGAGTCAGGAAGACTCATCTTCCTGAGTTCAAATCCAGCTTCAGTCACTTATTAGCTATGTGACCCTGGGCAAGTCACTTAACCCTCTTTGCCTCAGTGTCCTCATCTGTCAAATGAGCTGGAGAAGGAAATGGCAAACCACTCTAGTATCTTTGTCAAGGAAACTGCAAATGGGGTCACAAAGATTTGGACATGACTGAAATGACTGAACATAGGACTATTCTTGGTTCAGAGTATCATTTTCTCAGTTTTACTGATAGAGAAACAGGTTTTGGGGACCTACATCTCTCTGTCCGGGATCATAGGACTACTAAGTGTCTGAGACAGATTTTGATTTTAGGTGTCTTGAATCAAAATCTAGGAGTATAACCACTCTCTGAATAATGTACCCGGTTTAGAATGCATTAGTGCATGCATAGTTTTTACATTTTGTTGTTGGTGAGTTGTTTTTTTTTTTTACTTCATGTCTTACTTTTCATGATCAATTTGGAGTTTTCTTGGCAAAGATACTCGAATGGTTTGCTATTTCCTTCTCCAGCTTATTTTACAGATGAGAAAACTGAGGCTAACAGGGTTAAGTGACCTTTCCAGGGTCACACAGTTAGTGTTTGTGTAAGTGAACTCACAGAGATGAGTCTTCCTGACTCCAGGCCTGGCCCTCTACTACTGTAGCTGCCCCTGCTTTTATATTAGCATAGCAATGAAAATAATGCTATTGAAATGTGGATTATCTGTTAGGCCAATCATTCTAAGAATGTAAACGTGTGTAGTCCCTTGGATTCTCTCAGATGATACTGAGTAAGATCATAAAATCTCTTTCCTAGAAAACTTTGAGAATCAGGGACTAAAAACAATAATCACAATGATGACAACAATGTGAATTTGAAAGAACAGCCAAACACATACAAAAAAAAAATCAAAAGTCAATGTTGACAAGATACACTTACCCATTTGCAGAGGTGTGAAGGTCACAATTGTTGCACATTGTATATATTGTCAGACTTTTCTGATGTATCAATCAGTTATGTTTAGTTTTCCTCTTTTTTTTTTTACAATACTATTTGTTATACGGGATGCCTCTCTGGGAGAGGGGGGAATACTGGGGAAAATTCTGGTGACATAAAAAAAAAAGATATGAATAAAAGCTTACTTGAAAAAAAGAATCAGTAACTGAACATTGGTGGAAGTAGATGTATAATTGCATCACTTAGAGACAAATAACAAGACCAGGATGAAAGCTTTAGAGCTGGAAGAGACATTAGACTCCGTCTAGTTCAATTCTCTCATTTTCAGATGAAGAAATTAAAGCCCACAGAAGAAAAATGGTTTGAACAAGGTCACATAAGTATTAAGTGGCAGAGCTGGAATTTGAATCCAGGGTTTGTTGACCCCAAATATACTGTTCTATTCACTCTGACAAGACATTTCCTTGCCAATTCTAAGAGTCTAGAATTTGCTTTAGGAAAATCGAGAGTTGGTATTTGTGTTTGGGTTTTTCTTTTCTTTTCTTTTCTTTTCTTTTCTTTTCTTTTCTTTTCTTTTCTTTTCTTTTCTTTTCTTTCTTTCTTTCTTTCTTTCTTTCTTTCTTTCCTTCTTCTCTCTCTCTCTTTCTTTCTTTCTTCTCTCTTCTTTCTTTCTCTCTCTCTCTTTCCTTCTTTCTTTCTTTCTTTCTTTCTTTCTTTCTTTCTTCTTTCTTCTCTCTCTTTCTTCTTTCTTCTTTCTTTCTTTCTTTCTTTCTTTCTTTCTTTCTTTCTTTCTTTCTTTCTTTCTTTCTTTCTTTCTTTCTTTCTTTCTTCCTTCCTTCCTTCCTTTCTTTTCTTTTCTTTTTTCTTTTCGGCAATAACATTCATCCATTAAATCCCCCAAAATATATTCTCAGAAAGAGTTTGCTGCTCAGGGAAATTACTTTGAAATGAGATTCTTCACACACACACACACACACACCCCACACTAATTTTGTATGTTTTCCTAAACATTTCCCTTTGTCCTTCATCTGCAAAGACCTGGTGATAATCATGCTTTGATTGTGAAGTCTCTGCTGTTTTTTGAGAAAGAAATCAGCAATGTCAGCTGAGGAAGTGTCTCAGATCATTTCCCATACCCCTGCCTTTTCACCAGTTTCACAGGGCTCTAGGAAGTAAAATCTATTAGAATAATATGACATTTCCCCATCCTTCCCTTTCAATAATAACTTGTCCTAGATGTTCATCTGCATTGTAGCTTTGCAATGGATAATCATGCCTCAGTAAGTGAGGCTCATGTGTAGAAGCAGGCAAATTCAATACGTCTTAATGCTTTTGATCAGAGGCCATGTAAATAGGAGATAAAGAAGAACACAGGAAATAAAAGAGAAATGGGAAAATGGGTTATTTAGTGAGGGAGATGTATTGCATCTTACCTATTGCATAAAGATAGTCTTAGCTCATGAGTTATTTTGATATATTTTCAGAACAGCAAAGACTAGATAGTCTTAGGGATGCCTTTGGGAATTCCATACTAAATTAAACCTACCAACCAAACATCAATTTTTTTCATAAATATATTCTTGGGTTCTGATGTTGTTTCTTTAGCATTCATTTTCCAAAAAAAGTCAGCAATAGCTGTACGCGTGACAATCCCTTCTGATTCACTTGGGTATACTCACAGAAGAGGTTGTGGGTCCCTCGGCCCTCAGTGGTTGTGAGATGCTGACACCAAGTATGGGTTCAACTAATTGACCTCTAAGGTCCTTTCCTGTTCTAAGATAGTATGTCTCTGTGCAGATCCATAATGAGGGTGAAGTGATGGGGCTGTACCCCAGGTCACTGAATTTAGAGGACAATGAATTAAGAGTATCCTGTTAGCTCTTGCAATTCTTCAACAACATAGAAACAACAGAGCTTAGCACCTACGTAACAAGAATAATTAATTAAAATAAGAAGCTCTTAGTTGGCAGGCAGGGCTAAGTGCCTCTTTCCTACCCCACGGCCTTTCCAACAGCAACCATCATGCTACATGGAGTCTCTGTCTCACTCCAATATACTCCTGCCCCTTGTTGTTGGCATGGTACTTTCTCCAGGAAGAAAAAATATCTAGTTTTGGCTCTGGCCCTATTATAATAATTGGGTGATACTAGGCAAGGCGTCTAACCTCTAGGAGGCAGTTAGATGGTTCTTCAAATAGAGGGCTGGGCCTGGAGTCAGGAAAATCTGAGTTCAAATTTGGTCTCAGACATTGACTAGCTGTGTGACCCTGGATAAGTCATTTAATCTCTGTTTGCCTTAGTCTACCGGAGAAGAAAATGGGTAAACCACTCCAGTATCTTTGCCAAGAAAACCTCATAGACAGAAAGGTCCACAGGCCACAAAGTGTCAGACATGACTAAATAGCAATATGGCAAGTCATCTAACCTCTGGGCTTTATTTTTCTTGCCTGAAAAACAAAGGGGTCTCTAAAGTCCCTTCAACTCTAAAAATTCTATGGTTCTGTGACTATTTTGGGTCACACTGATCTCTCTTTCCTCTCCCTTTTGACACTCTTTGTCTACTCTACATCACACATTGAAACCTTGATCAGTTGCTGTCTTTCATTGTTCTCTAGTTATGTCTGGTGTGCTAGTAGTGTCTTCCTATCTATGTGTCTAAGTCCTTCACGTCAGGAACTCTGTCTCATACATTTTGTTATCCCTTGTGGTGCTTACCATTGTGCTAAACACTTACAGAGCAGATATGCAAGAAACACATTTGATATAAATTATATCATGTTGCTCTTTTAAGATAACCCTTGGCTCTTTGACCCTTAATTGGGAATCAATTATTTGAAGATGTTTCTATGATGGCTCAGTTTGCAACATAATTCACATCATGGGCAGGGCAACAACCGTTGCCATTTGTGAGCAAAGACTTTGGATAAATGGAAATCTAAAAGTCAGGGCTGCAAATGTCAAGAAGACCCTTGGAAACAAACCAGAAATGCCCACTAAAGGAAACCTGTTCCATCAAAATAGAAGACGATTGGTCTTACATCTTTAGCTACGGATCTCCATTTAGTATAATCACTGTCCGTTAGTGTCATCTTTGAAAATAGACATGTAATAAACATATATGAGAAAAGACATGTGTGACAGACATCCTTCCTCTCTCCCCACCCCACCCCAAACAACCAAATATTATATCCCATCACAATCATATACCACAGCTTTTTTTGCCATCCCCCGATGTATATATCTATTCTTAAAGAATATTGTTAGACAGTGCCAGGGTCTTACTGAAGCTAACAATGACTACCTTCTCAACACATGTATGAGCAGGTCTCTCATTAATGAATTCATTAAGATCCTATTGTTCTGAGGTAAAGATCTAAGGGTTTGTTTGTTTTTGTTTTAAACTCCTGATAGGCAGGTGAGTAAAACACTGGTTAGAGTGCTGGGCTCAGAAAGAACTGAGTTCAAATCCAGCCTCAGACATTTACTAGCTATGTGATGCTGGATTAGTCACTTAACCTCTGTTGCCTCAGTTTCCTCAACTGTAAAATGGAGATAATAACAGAATTTACCTCCCAAGAATTAATTATGAAGATCAAATGAAATAATATTTGCAAAACACTTAGCACAGTGACTATTGCACAGTAGGTGATTAATAAATACTTCCTTCCTTCCTTCCTGACATACGACATAACCGTATGATGGAAGCTTAAGCAGCTAAATCATGCTGTGTTTTTGTGTTTGATCTTATCTCACGACCACAACACTTGGGCTTACCCAGTATGGCACCTTGTCATTTGGCCTGCCATTGCCTCTTTTTCCAACCAGAGATCAGAGACTCTTCAGATTTGTAATTTCAGAGACCCCATTCTGTACCTCAGGGGAGCTAATACACTCAGATTTGGGATATTTTCCTGGGGATGAGCTGTCCTGATTGGTGGATGAGATGAGTAACTACTCATCTCATCCACTATATCTAGCCAGTGTAATGCATGGAATGCCCAGGACAGTAGACTATCATTTCTTTTCCGGTAGCAAAGAAAATGTTTATTTGGTTATTTGGGGTGGGGTGGGAAGAGAGGAAGAATGTCTGTCCAACTGTTTACTAGGACACAAGGCCTGCCATGCATCTGTCTTACTAACACACTAACCCTCTCTCATTTTTCTGTCTCCCCTCTTACCCCTGCCAATAGCAGCAACAACAAAAAACCATCACTACTGGAAAATAAAATGATGGTTTATTGCCCTATGTTTCTATTCACAATGATTGTGACTGCTTAGAACAAAACTATTCCCTGGTTACCACTCCCCTATACATTTTTCATTTCCCTATTGTATATATAATCTCCTAGAAGACAGAGGTTGTCTTATTTTGTTTTGTTTTGTTTTGTTTTGTTTTGTTTTGTTTTGTCTCAGTATCCCCAAGCACCTAGCATAGTGCATGGTGTATAGTCAGTCCTTAATAAAGCTTTGATTATTGATTGATAGGGCAAGTCCAATCACTTGACCTACACAGCAAAACCAGGAATAGCTGTTCACCTGCTCATAGCTTCCAAGATCACAGACACAGTCCATGGCAGGTTTAAGAGAACCCAAACTATGCAATGATGGCAAACTTTTGAGAGTATATAACCATTCATACTGAAATCTTTAACCAGAAAAAAAAATGTCCTTCTCACTATAGCATCGACACATTTATCACCAAAGCCTTACTGCCTAATGCTTCTCTAATAGGTCGCTGATTGTGGAAATTATTTTTCCTCAAATCCTCTCTGTAACTCAGTGTTAACTTTAATTTTTATAGTTCAAGTTCAAAGTTAGGGATACACATACTTTTCTATGCCCATTATCATGTTTTATTAGCCTACAACCATCCAATTTGAAATTCGCATGCACCAAAGTCAATTTGTGTCTGAGAAGTACCTTTCCATAAAAACCTGGAAATATTATGTGAAATCCCTTTCCTTCCAAATTTTTAGCAATTGAATCCTTGATAATTAATTGCTCATCAGTCTGCAGGTGATGCCAGCGACTGTTGCTGCAGGTAGCAATCACTGTGTGCAGTTGCCACAATTATCAGCCCCCTTCACATTGATTGGAATTTATTAATGGGGGCCAGGGAAGTAAGAGATTGTTCAAGATTATACATAATATTAGAATCTCATCAGTTGAAAATTGTGGCCTTGCTTTTGAAAATGGCCTCTCAGCAGTGAGCTTCTGGTAGAAAATATATCCATGTTCTACAGCTTCTCTTTGGTAGCATCTGAAGGGCTAAGGAAAAAGGTATTGTCAGGCTCAGAGGACCACAGAGTCAGAGCTGAGAAGGATCTTGGGGATCATTTAGTTTAGGGATTATTAAATCTTTTTGTGTCATGTCCCCTTTGATATAGATCTTTTTGCAGAATAATGTTTTTAAATGCAAAAAATGCAAAAGATTAAAATAACCAAGATTACAAAGGAAATCAATTAAATTTAAATAAAGATGCATTTTTTTTCATCCAAATTCACAGATCCATGGGGTTCTGTGGTTCCCAGGTTAAATCCTCTGGTTTAGTCTATTTGTTTTCTAGATAGAGAAATGAAAGCCTACTGGCTAAATGACTTGCCTAAAGTCGTGGAGTTGGAAGTAAAATAGCTGGGATTTGAACTCATGTTCTCAAACTTCAAATCCAGAGCTTTCTGTCATATTGCACCACTTTGTCTTAGTATGGTTTGATGTCTTGTTTGAACCCAAAACTCCCTGTTCCTTGAGAACTCTTATACGTCATTGCTATATGTCTAATGAGCCCTCAAAAAAAAGTTTTAGGAGGACTCCTCCTTGCATATAAGTAAGTGTGAAATGAAAGCCATGGTGAGTAAAAATGTATTTGAAAGGTGAGAACTGGACTCTAGTGCCAACTCTACCACTAGCTATATGGGTAACCTTGGATAAGTCATTTTACCTCCAAAATTTCAATTTCCCCTTCTGTAGAAAGAACTGGATGATCTCTGAATAAATTCTAGGTCTTACATTCTATAGGTCTGTGAAATTGTCAACTTGCAATATAGGAGCTACTTAAGTAATACCTCTCCCTACAAAGGAAGATGAAGAGGGCAACTGGCAGACCTTGTCTCTTCTGTTCTATTTTATCTCACTCTACTTTGCCCTTTTCCATTTTATTTTCTGTGTGGATAAGAACTTTTCCACTGAAGTCTTATTCTGATGCCCCTCATGGTATGGATGTGGTACTGACACCTACTGGAGCACATACTCTTATAAACCCCACTATCATTTTGAGTATGAGACTGGAAGTGTCCTCTGAGAACCAGCTTCATCACTAAAACGTTCAGAGAAACTCATCACCAGGTTGGCCAAAGAGTGAAGAATTCTTTGGCCATATCAGCTGTCTCAAAAACCATCTACTAGGTTTGCAAAAAGGCTGCAGTATGAATTGGTGGAAAGATGATTCATAACAATGAAATCCTGGATCCATGAAGTATTGAAGAGTAACATTAGAACTCCATGAGACAACCTCAACAGGTTGGTTACTTTCTATAAGTACATAGAATTTCACTGAAGGGTATATTAAAAGTGAAGGAAGCACTTTAGATAGGTACCTCAAAATATACTTTTTAAACATCTTAGTAGGTAGGGCAATTCAACTATTGTCTGTTACTGGTTAGTCTCTTGGAGTAGTTCTAGACTGCAGGATGTTAGTCCCTTACAGGAGCTATTTAAACAGTAATTAGCTCCATCCATATCACCACTGTGATAAAGTAAAGTTTAGTAAATGTTTGCTGAATTGGGTGATACAATGGTTGCTTCACAAGCAATCTCTTCCCCCTTGGACCTGAACTGTCCAAGTAATTTGCTGTCTTTTTCTTCCCAAGTAGGATATTGTGTGGATTTAGTCAGATGCCCTGGGTTGAATTCTCAGCTCTGCCATTTATGGCCTTAGGCATGTCACTTAATCTCACTGGGCCTCAATTATAAAAAGAGAAATTTGGAATAGGTGACCTTAAAGTCACTTCAAAGCTCTACATTTATGGTGCTATGCTATGAATTGAGTTTACCTCAATTGAGATTATTTCCACTTCTCCTGTTATACAATTTTAATGGCATTTATGTAAAGTTGCTCTATCCATGTAAGCTTTCCTTCCCCTGCCTCCTACCCCCAACAGGCATGATTAAGAAATGGCCTTGATTGATGGAAGCATATGTTCGAAACACCACATGCATATAACAGAAAAAAGCCTTTTGACTCATGCTCCAGATGTTCCAAAGACAGTGCTATTCTCCAAGGGTTCCTCAGCATGGCACCTCAAGGCAAGGAAAGAGCAGGTGATGGCTAAGGAGGAGGCAGTGGCAGGGGTTACTTCATATCATCATCTTTGCTGACCAGGTCAGTGTCTCCTTTGACCCACCAGGTCAAAGAATAAGGAAGGGCATCCTGGGCTTGTCCTGGAAGATTCAAAGAAACACAGAATATTGGAGCGGGAAGTGACTTCATATGCCATACCAGTTTTACATAAATAAGAATCCCTTCTAAAACATTCCCAACAAATGGTCATCCAGCCTTTGTCTGGAGACCTTCTGAAAAAAAGAATCCACTACCTCCTGAGGCCATTTTATTTATGGATAACTTTAACTGTCAGGAAAATCTCCTAGTTCAGCACTTAGTCCACCATGTTACACTGTTTCTTTTAGATCATAATTCTCCTTAACCCTGATCTTCTGACCCAATCTTTAATTCCTGATCCACCAGCCTATTAGTAGGACAAAGTACCCTGACCATATTTGCTTTGAATTCAGCCTAGATGATGAAATCTAAGGCATGCTGATATAGTCAATGGGTCACAAGAGACAAGGTCTGTTAGGTAACAGAAAATTTGAGGTTTTCCTCTAACTGACTCCTGGGAACGGTGTTTTGGATCATGTTTGAAAATTTTATTTCTTTCTCATCTGAATGAAAGGAGAGAACTGAAACCTCAGAGATTTAAGAATGTGAGGTGGGCAATGCACTTGGGGTAGGATGGGACTTTCTCAAGATGGTGAAAGATGAGAGAGAAAAAGAAAGAGAGAGAGAGAGAGAGAGAGAGAGAGAGAGAGAGAGAGAGAGAGAGAGAGAGAAAGAGAGAAGAGTGTGAGACTGACAGAGACAGAGAAAGACTGATATACGCAGAAAGAGACAGAGACACAGCAAAAGAGAGAGACAGAGACACAGAGACACAGAGAAAGACAGAAAGAGACAGACACAGACAAAGACACACACACACGTAGATAAACAGAGGCAGACAGAGAAAGAGAAAGAAGAGACAGAGAGATTCTTTCTTCAAATCATCAGGATTTTCTGGCTAGGGGTTTGCCATGAATCAAAGAGATTATACTGACAAATGATATTATAATTACCCTCAAAACAAGGAAAAGAACAAACCATATGAATGAGCAATGGTGCATAGGGAAATGGAGTCTTAGTAGGTAGCTTCCTTGAAGGCAATGGAATATAGTGTAAGGTGTTGATATAAGTAAGTCTAGTTAGTAGGTCTAGATTACTTTCCAGTTTTTCCCAGCAGTTTTTAATCAAATAAGGAGGCTTTTTCCCTAGGCAATTTGTCTTTTCCCTTTTATCAAACACTAGGTTATTGAGTTCCATTGTTTCTGATTTTTTTCTTATCTAGATAATTATCTAATTATCTCTACTTTTTGATCAAGAGATATATACCTGGACTATTACAAGAGTTCCCCAATGAGTTTTCCTGCCTTCTCTCTCTCCCTTTTCCAAACTAGCTATCTTTAGACTACTGCCAAAAAAATTCTGTTATGCATAACTTTGCTTGTATTACTCCTTTGCTTAAAATTTTTCCATGGCTCCCTATTGCTCACTAAGTAAAGTTCAAATATCTTTGTCTGGCATTGAACTATTTCCATAATGTACTACTTTCCTCCTATTGGGGCTTTCTTCTTTTTTAGACTTATTTCATATTACTTCCCTAACATACCATATGCCTTAAATTGCCTCCCAGAAATGTCCTTTCTTGCCCTGAGAGGCAACGTGATGTCACATACAGGACATTGTACATGGAGTCAGAAAGACAGGTTCAAATTCTACCTCAAACACTTTCTAGTTTTGTCACCTTGGGTATGTCACTCAACTTCTCTATGCCTCAGTTTCTTAATTTGTAACATAAGGGGGTACAACTTAATGACTTCTAAGTTTCTTTCCAGCCTTAAATGCATGATCCTGTTGTGCATGCCATTTCCTATGCTTAGAATGTCTTCCTTTCCCCTCTTTACCCATTGAATTTCCATCTACCTTTTGAAGCCCAGCTCAGTCTTTAGGATTGCAACTCTCCTATGAAGCCTTCCCTAATCCTACTCTTGGTAATTACTATCCTTATATCTCACATAGAACTTTTTTGTGCCTCTCTAACACACTTACCAAACTTTATCGTGTACTACAGTTGTCTTGGTAATATTTATAATCCCTCAAATAGAAGATAAGGTCCATGATGACAGGGACCTCATCTTATCTGAACTTTACCTTCTACTCCTACTCCCTAGCACCGTGTCCTACATACAACAGGTGTTGAATAAATATATATTGAATTGATTAAATCATGTCTTTATGTTATGTCATATGTTGTGTTTTTATGCTATACTTTCCGTCACATTGTGTATATTGACAGGAAACATATTCCACCATTAGTACGACTTAATCGCTCTTTGTTACTTGGAAGAGAAGATGATGCTAAGGGAAGGAAGTAGGCATACCTAATTCAGGGGGAGAACGTGGAAGGATTCTTGGGAAACACAGTGCTCTGTCAGAGGAAGGCAGACTGCAGTCAGGTGCCAGAGTGTAGAGTCATGAGACAGTAGCTTGAGGACATCAGGCACAGCTGGACTGGAGTGTCGAAAGGGGTCATAGTGTGGCACATGCCTCCTTTGTTATTCAGTCCAGAGCTCTTTCTTCTTTACTCTGAAAATCCCCACACATAGTATAAAAGTGTACTGACAAACCTAATTGTGATCAACTAATGGCTCATTGCCATACTGTTAGAAAACAAGTTTCTTTCAGCCGGTCTTCATTTGTCTGAACTTTGAGAATCCAGTCCATCTCTCCCTGTGGCCCTGTCCCTGATCAGCAGACCAGCCAGCCACATAATCAGCAAATACTTACGGTGTACCTAGCAGGGCCCAGAGCTGAGCTGGGGGACTGAGCCATTAGTGGCTTCTTGGAGCAGCTTCTGATTTTTCCTGGAAGCCCAACTCCATTTTAAGGATCTTTTGAACTATTTTGTCCAGCAAGACCTTGGTTCTCAGCTTTATGATTTCAGAACAGGAGGCTCCTCTCTGTCTGGTTTGACCATTTCCAGAATTTTATAATGAAAAATGTTAACTCCAAAGAACTAGAATGAATGAATAAAGGCATTCATTCAGCACTTATTGCAATAAAACATTTATTAAGTACACTGTGCTAAGCACAGGGGATACAAAGACAACCTCTATTGTCAAGGAGTTCATACCATTATCAGGGGAGACAACATTTATAGGAGTTTCAGCTGCAAGACAGATGGAAAAGCTCAATAGTCTTGGGGTACAGTGGCAAAGCAGATGCTAATGTATTTTCTTTAATGCCATTTTCATTGATAAATCTTTCATCTGGTTTTGATGTTGAACTATTTGACTATTCAAGGACTTTGATGCAAAAGCTCTCTTTTCTGGGTCTACGTAATTATGGCTCCTGAGGAGGGAGGGTCTGCAACACTCATGGAAGAATTTGGACATTGCATCTCCACAAGGATTGCTCCTCTGGGAATGATGGCTGTGGAGAAGGCTGGAAACAGAATTGGTGGTCTCGGGTGGGGTGTGAGGGTGTCTGCTGTTTCCAGTTGTTCAATGGTTAGCCCTGTTGGCAGCCAAGATGGTCAGACTTTTCTTCACAGAGATGATGACTATGAGGGCCAGGCTAGAATCAGGGCCAGTGGTCTGGGTGGCACTGCTAATTCCTGGGGCTTTGGGGCTGTCTCCATTATGTTCTGAGGAGAGTTAGTGGTTGATCTGGTGATAGTGGGCTGAATCACCTGGCAATGCAGACTCCTATTTCTCCCTCAGGGTGCCTTACTTCTTCATGTAGGTTGGCTTGGCTGCCCCAAAGGCAGAAAATCTAACTATTGGTACTTTATATTATAATGTGGTGTAGATACTCTAACGTTATGCACTTGTTCTCAGTCTGAGAGAAAGTTTTATGAGATTGTGGAAGCATTCTGGGATGTAAGCAATTTCTGCTCCCTGAAGAATGGACAATTATTATGGACAAAAATTCCCCCTTTGTCCAGGCCAACTTTCCATTTGGAATTCTGGAGCCCTCTTGGGGAGAAGGCCTTGATCCTGGAGAAGTATAGATTCCATAATCTTCAGTTCTAAGCTCTTCTCTTTCTCAATATTCTGCACTGATGGTTCTTTTCCCTCCCCTAGGCTTAGAGTCTCAGTGATAGCAATGATTTCCATAATCATGTCACCTTAATTGCTGCTGTCACTGCAAGTATTGAAATTAATTTTGATTTCTTTTTGTTTCTTCTTAGCTCTTCGAACGTGACTAATGTGATTATTTTTGGATTCAGCTCTAACAGTGTTCCCAGCAATTTTGTGAGCATTTGAAACCTTAGTTTTTGGGGTGGGGCTGCCTGCTGCTCCACACCATTCAACACAAATCTTGAAAATTTCAGAGAAGAGAATTAGCGGTCTTCATGCCATTTCTGTCAACTGGTGCATGAAATGCATGAGCTTTCTAACTCCAGATTCCATTTTCTGTATCTCAATTAAGCTCTGGGCTGATTGTTGGTTTTATTGTAAGGTCTTCACAATGCCAAACATCCTCAGGATGATTTAAATAATTGGATTTTTGATATGTGCTCTGATCTTAGCCCCACTTGGAATTATCTCCTTTCTTTCCATTAATTCTGATCCTTCCTTCAAGTTCCACCTCAGAACTCATCTCCTCCATGAAGCTTTTCTTGATTAATCTCCCTTCATGGTCATTTTCCCCTTCTTGGACTCTCTCAATACTTATATAGTTTGTGCCTTACAAGAGTGCATGTGATGATACACTGTCATGGATTTTTTTCTCTAATTGTCTAGATTAGGGACAGAAGTGGACTTGTGATTTCATTGGTGTGGTTGTTTGTCCTTTGTGCTTGAAGAGGACCAAAAGGACATCTCTATGGTGGTGTTAAGGTATAGTGTGTCCAACTGTGGCTGACCAGACAGATATGATCTTAGAAGACTCTGTTACAGGTCGGGTACAAATAATCCATGTGAACATTTGGAGCGGCGATATCTCTAAATTTGCACATCTCACATTTCTTTTAAGCTACTGCAATTCTGCTTTGCTCACAGAGCACAGCACCTTCTTTGATGCAGGCATGCGATGCTAGGTGGTCTTACGCCAGGGTCTTCCGTATCTCATAATTGATACCAAAGTTCTTCAGAGAGACCTTGAGGGTGTCCTTGTATTGCTTCTTCCGACCTCCATGTGACTGCCTGCTTTGTGTGATTTCTCTCTAAAATAGTCTTTTAAACAATGTGACCAGCCCATTGTAGCTGTGCTCTCTGCAGTAGTTTGAATGCTTGGCAGTCCAGTTCAAGAAAGGATTTATTTGTAAAGTCTGGCACCTTGTCTTGCCAGATAATCTTCAGAACCTTCTTAAGACAATTCAAACAAAAGTGATTCAACTGAAAATGACTGACAACAACAAAAAGCCCAGTGAGGTAGGACAGATATTATTGTTGAGTTGTTTCAGTCTTATCTGACTCTTCATGACCCTATTTAGGTTTTTCTTTGGCAAAGATACTCTAATGGTTTTCCATTTCTTTCTCCAGTTCATTTTACAGATAAGGAAACTGAGGCAAACAGGGTTAAGTGACTTGTCCAGGGTAACCCAGCTACTAAGTGTCTGAGGCCAGATTTGAACTCACAAAGATGAATCTTTTTGATTTCAGGCCTAGGACTCTAGCTACTGCACCACCTAGCCACCCTCTATAGAAGAGGTATAATATAATGAAAAAAATGTTGGATTTGTAGTCAAGATTATAATTTAAAGCTGTGAAAGAACTTATAGATCATTAAGTCCAACAACATTGTTTTATGGATAAAGAAATATCCTGTGAGAAGCAAGAAGATTTGCCTATGGCTACACATGTAATATGTATCTGAACCAGGATTTGAGCTTAGGTCCTTTTATTTCAACTTCAGTAGTCTTTCTCCTGCACTACTTCTAGTCAGAAGACCTGAGTTCAAATCTTGGCTCTGCCACTTAATATGTGTGAAATCTTGGGCAAATAACTTAACTTCTCTGGGCCTCAGTTTCTTCATCTGTAAAATGAGGGTTTTGGACTCAAAGATCTCTAAAGTCCCTGCCAGCTCTAAATCTATAATCCCATAAATCATGTAATCTCCTTCAAATTTCCTCAACCTGTAAAATGAAGGAGTTGAGTCGGATGATGTTTGAATTTGCTTCCAGTTCTAAATATGTCATTCCATGTGCTTAGGATTATCAGCCCACTCTACACATGAGGAAGTAGAGATAAAGAGAGGTTAAGTGATTTGTTTCAGGTCTTGAACACAGTTACGACCAGCTGGCCCTACTCATATTCCAATATTATTTCCATTACGTATGTGGCCATCTGGGTTGAGGGAAGAGGGGAGTGACATCCGAACTTGTAGGGGGACAGTTCTCAGAACACCTTATGCAGGAAACACAAAGATCCTAAGATTACTCTCATGGGTAGAGACTCTTGACTACCACATTAGGATCCCCTGTAACAGATGTGGCATGGGTGTCTGAGCCACACAGGACACAGAAGACAGTAGGGTGCAACAGTGCTTGGAAAGGGGATAGACAATCCCCTAAAAAGTCCTATTTGTGCCTCCCAATAAGTGGCGCAATGGTACAATCAACATATAGTGATTAGGTGGTAAACAAAGTTATGTCCTAGGAGAAGGGTACCATTGTTATAGATACTTTGGAATAAAAGTCCAGGGCTAAGCAAAGAGACTGATATAGAGTGGTTGTGTAAAGGTGTAGGGTTGGCAGAGGACCGTAAGGTGTGGACATGGCTAGAGAACTTTTACTGGGATCAAGTGCACCCCCTAGACGTTAGCACCCTGGGGAAAAGTCCTAGTCATTCCATCTTAGTTACAACTCTGTGTTTAATTTAATCCTTTCATTTTACAGATAAGAAAACTGAGACTTGGAGGGGAGATATGACTTTCTTAAGGTCAAAGAGTCGGTAAAGAACAGAGCTAGGAATAAAACCCAGGTCTTCTGATTTCTGATATAGCAGAGTGGTTTTTCCATTCTGCCCTTCTGACTATCAGGATGTCTGTTTTCAAAGGCTTCACTTTGTAGAGATATGAAGTCTCCCATGATGAAAGTGACAACACTCACAAGGCAGGAAGGGGAAGAGACCTCATTGCTGTGAATAAGCCAGCACAGGTTCTAGCTGGTCTGCTCTTCTTTGTGCAAGTAGTAAATTACAACAAGATGGAAAATAGGAGAATAAAACAGTTGAGGAGAAAGCTCTGTGGTGGTCCTCCTGATTTTGGGAAAGAAAAGGAAACATGAAGAGAAGTAGACTGTCAAAAGGAAAAAAAATGAAGCAGTGAAAAGAAACCATTATACCATGAGGACTTCAGCTAGCCTGACATTAATCATGAAACCTGGGTGTAGTAGAAATGGACATGATGGGTAGTAAAGATAATTGATTCATGATCCAACTCAGTAGGCCAAGAGAACTGCCTTCGAACTTGGGATAAATACTGTGAAAGACATTCAGGACAGAGTCCATTGGGGAGCAACTAAAGGAATCTGGGAGATTTCAAGTATTTAATCAATACATTGCTTTGGTCAATTTCGGCCTGAATGCAGATGATTAATGAACATGTGAGCTGGTTCTGTTTAGGGGGAAAAATAAAAGAAATCAATTTTTTTTTTTTGTGAAGGATGGTTTTCTGCAAGGCAAAGAAAGCCAGGATATTTTTAAGAAATGATGGAAAACCAAAAAATAGTAGTAGAAATTACAGAAAAAAATAAATCAAGCATTTGACAATCTGGAATCATCTGTAAGAGCCAAATTAGATGTTACTACTAATGAGCCTTTTAACCTCCTCAGAACTAATGGGAATGGAGGAAGATAGTATCCTTGGAAGACCTAGATCTGAATCCTGGCTCTGCTCTTTACCAAATCTGTGATCTTAGGCAAATCCTTCCTCCCATCTGGGTCTTAGTCCTTAGTTGCTTTATTTGTAAAGTGAAGGGATTGGATTAGATGTCTAAGGTCTTTTCTAGCTCTTACATTTCTGGTCTGATCCTTGCTACTTATGTGATGATGGCAAGGGAGCTAATCTTTCAGAGGCTCAGTTTCTTCATTTGTAAAATGGAGATAATACTACCTTTAGTTAGAACATACCTCCAAGGGTGGCTGTGAGGATCATATAAGAAAATGTAAACCTGAAAGACCAATACAAATACCACAATATTTGCTGTTGCTATCCTTTTTACTTCATTCTTCTCATCTTATTTGATGAATTCAGATAGAAATTATCCTAGATACAAATCTCTCTCCTGCTTTTCTTCTTTTATATTTCAGGTTCTATTGATTATTGCACAGGTGGATAAAATAACTGCTTTTTGTAGTTGAACAAATGATTTCAGATGTGACTTTATTGTCTTTGGGCTGAAAGCCTCCTTAATACAACTCCATAAGCAGACAGGATGACAGGCATGAACTGTACCTCATCCTGTTCCCATGATATTTTGGTCTCTATGTTTTGAAAGATTTTTGTTTCATGTAGCTTGGAGATTATGAGTATTTGGCATGGCATTCTTCAGTCTTTATTGGTCAAGTTAATACCTGAGTGACTGTGTGGGGGAAACTGAGCAGTCTGTAATAATGCTAACCGTGCAGTGCAGTTTAATGCTTTTGTCCCAACCTGTTAGATGGAATTAGGAAGGTCTGAGTTCAAATTCTGCTTCAGAGACCTTTTAAAATATATGAGCTTAGGCAAGTCATAACCTCATTTTCCTCATACCTAAAATAGGGCGGGGGAATAATACCATCTAACTCCCAGGATTGTTATAAAAATCAAATGAGATAATATTTGAGAAGTGCTTTGCACAGGGTTGTCAAGTACCTGAAAACGGCTTAAAATGTAATTGGGAAATACTTTAAAAATAAATAAAATACAACACAACATAGATAATGTTAATGTGTGGTTTTCTAAGTCAATGCCCTATAGGGATTTGTTTCTGCTTAAGTTTGACACCACTAACTTTGTAAACCTTAAAGTGCTTTGTAAATGCTAGCTGTTACCATTATAGATCAGGATATTTTGATGTCTTTATAGATAAGGATATTTTGACGTCAGTGTTTCTAAAGTCTTGGTGCAGTTTTAAATTTTCGCTAGGACTTTTGGGATGTCTTGTATTTGCAATATGGGTATTTACTGTCTGTCAGTCCTTAAAAGATAGTGAACTTCTGATGGATAATTACAGCCATCAGATCATGTCTTGCTAAGTATTTGACAAGTAATAAATTTTTGCACCTAGAAGTGATGTGTTGCAGCATTTATATTTGCATGGTAGAATGCAAATGGTTTCAAAATCTGCAATGATCACTAAGTTTGGGCTCCTCCTTTTATGATTTCTGGTGGTAATGACCTGCTCCTGAATTGCCATCATAAACCTTTCTATCACCAGAAAGAAATCTATGTGATTTAACCATTAGTTTTATACTTCTTTGTTGAAAACCTTGGCTGGGTTCATGTGTATGTCACTATTAAAGAACCTTGTGATTTCATCACTGGCTTTTAGAAGTAGCTATATGATAGAATGGATAGAGACATGTAGTGGAGGCAGGAAGTTTGACACTTACTAGCTGTTTAACTCAAGATAAGTCACTTTACTTTTTGAGCTTCAATTTCTTATCTATAAAATGAGATAGTAATAGTAACTCACTGACTTGTTTTGAGGATCTAATGAGATAATCTATGTAAAGTGCTTTGCAAACATTACAATGCTATTTTGATATTAGCTATTATTACTATTGTAAATTTTATATTGCAAGTATCACAATTTTATTATTTAGTGATACAATTAATTAATGATTAATTATATTATTACATTATAATTATCTTATTCTTATTTTCTGGATGGTATTCATATAGAAATGGAGAATGTTGCTATGTTACTGTTAGTGTCTATAATCAACGGTCTGAAGATTATCTTGCAGGTGGATGAAATGATTGTTTTTTGTAATTGAATAAAATTATTTGGATTAAAGTTCATCTTCTAGGAACTCACTGAGTAGACAGGGTGACTGTAATAATGTCTATCTTGTCCTGTTTCCACATAGTTTTAATTTCTTCTGCTAGGTCTCTATATTTTGAAATCATTTTGTTTCATGTAGTTTGGAGAGTTTGCATATTTGGCATGGCAAATATCTATTAAAACATTGCTCTTAAGTTTTTATGCATCAATATTAATGTCTGAGAAGTTAGGTGCAAATGGTTTCACCTGTAACAGTGTTCCAGTTTCAATACAGTATATTTAATTCTCAGACATATTTAGGTGATATTCACAGAAAAGGGATTTGTCATCTGTAAACTGCTAAAGGATAGGGACCTTCTGGTATATGATCTTAACCACCTGATTGTACTTTTTTTGAGATTTTTATTTACTTATTTTTGTTTTCAACATTTACTTCCACAAGATTTTGAGTTCCAATTTTTTTCCCAATCTTGTCCCTCCCCCCACCCCAGGATGGCATGTATTCTGAATACTTCTTCCCCTAATCAGCCCTCTCTTCTATCTCCCCCCTCCCTTCTCTTATCACCTTCCCCTTCTATTTTCCTGTAGGGCAGGATAGATTTCTATACTCCATTGTCTATATATTATTTCCCAGTTGCGTGTGAAAACAATTTTTTAACATTTTTTTTAAAACTTTGGGTTCCAAATTTTCTCCCTTCCTCCTTCCCCACCCACCCTCAATGAGAAGGCAAGCTATTTGATACAGGTTATATACGTGTAGTCATACAAAACACTTCCACGGTATCATGTTGTGAAAAACTAAATATATTTCCCTTCATCCTATCCTGTCCCCCCCTTATTCTATTCTCTCTTTTGATCCTGTCTCTCCTTAGAAGTGTTTGCTTCTGATTATCCCCTACCCCTATCTGCCTTCCCCTCTATCATCTCCCTGCTCTCTTATCTCCATACTCCCTATTTTCCTGTAGGGTGAGATAGATTTCCATACCCCTCCTTAAGCCAAATCTGATGAGACTAAGATTCCCTCATTCCTTTTCACCTTCCCCCATTTCTCCTCTACTGTAAAAGCCTTTTCTTGTCTATTTTATATGAGATTATTTACCCCATTCTACCTCTCCCTTTCTCCTTCTCCCAGTATTATCCTCTCTCACCCCTTAATTTTATGCTCCAGATATCACCTATTCATCTTCAACTCACCCTGTGCCCTCTGTCTATCTATCTACCTACCTACCTACCTATCTATCTATCTATCTATCTATCTATCTATCTATCTATGCATACACATATTTTTTTCTCTCCAACTACCCTAATACTGACAAAGGTCTCATGACCTTACAAATATCATCTTTCCATGCAGGAATGTAAACAGTTCAACCTTAATAAGTCCTTTATGATTTCTCTTCCCTGTTTACTTCTTCATGCTTCTCTTGAGTCCTGTATTTGAAAGTCAAATTTTCTATTCATCTCTGGTCTTTTCATCAAGAATGCTTGAAAGTCCTCTATTTCACTGAATTTTCATTTTTTTCCCTTGAAGGGTTACACTCAGTTTTGCTGGGTAGGTGATCCTTGATTGTAATCCTATCTCCTTTGCCCTCCAGAATATCATGTTCTAAGCCCTCTGGTCCGTTAATGTAGAAGCTGCTAAATCTTGTGTTATCCTGATTGTATTTCCACAATACCTGAATTGTTTCTTTCTGTCTGCTTGCAAAATTTTATCCTTGACCTGGGAACTCTGCAATTTGGCTACAATATTCCCAGGAATTTTCCTTTGCGAAAATTCTTTTAGGTGTTTTCAAAGAGAAACTCCTCTTTCAGGAGGTGATTGGTGGATTCTTGCAATTTCTATTTTGCCCTCTGGTTCTAGAATATCAGGGCAGTTTTCCTCGATAATTTCTTGAAAGATGATGTCTAGACTCTTTTTTTTTTTTGATCATGGCTTTCAGATAGTCCAATAATTTTTAAATTCTCTCTCCTGGATCTATTTTCCAAGTCGGTTGTTTTTCCAATGAGATATTTCACACTGTTTTCTATTTTTTTCATTCTTTTGCTTTTGTTTTACAATGTCTTGATTTCTCATAAAGTCACTAGCTTCCATTTGCTCCATTCTAGTTGTTAAGGAAGTATTCTCTTCAGTGAGCTTTTGGACTTACTTTTTCATGTGGCCAGTGCTGCTTTTTAAGGCATTCTTCTCCTCATTGACTTTTTGGAACTCTTTTGCCATTTGGGTTAGGCTATTTTTTATCGTGTTATTTTCTTCAGTATTTTTTGGGGTCTCCTTTAGCAAGCTATTGACTTGTTTTTCATGATTTTCTTGTATGACTCTCATTTCTCTTTCCAATTTTTCCTTTACTTCTCTTACTTGCTTCTCAAAATCCTTTTTGAGCTCTTCCATGACCTGGGACTGATTCATATTTTTCTTGGAGGCTTTGGATACAACAGTTTTGACTTTGTTGTCTTCTTCTAGTTGTATGTTTTGATCTTCTTTGTCACCAAAGAGAGATTCTATGGTCTGACTTTTTTGCACAGTTTGCTCATGATCCTAACCAATTACTTGAGTTATAAACTCTTTGTTAAGGTAGGGGTCTGCTTCCAGTGTGGAGAACATACTATCCCAGCTTCAGGGGTTTTGTGCAGCTGTTTTCAGAGATATTTCTAGGGACCTGTAAATTTTCAGTTCTTCCAAGGTGGTACAATCAAGGGTGAGGTATTTACTCCTTTCTTGGCCGGTGCTCTGGTCTATGAATGACCACAAGCACTCTTTTCTGCCTTGGAACTGTGAGGAGGATTTGCTGTGCATCACCACCACAAGCTCTGCCATGCCAGTGCTCCTCCTTGCCCCACGACTGCCATCCAGAACTGTGACCCAGATCCAAGCAAGGGCAAAGCAAGAGAATCCTGCTTTAGCACCAGCAAAGAGATCCCTGTAATCTGCCTCTGCTCAGTGATTTGATTCTCCCTCAGTCTATGGTCTGAGCTCCAGAAACAGCTGCCATCCTGGAGCTGTACAGAGATTGGGGCTGGAACTGAGCTTCTTTCTTACCATGGTTACAGACTTTTCCTACTGACCTTCTAAGTTGTCTTTTGTGTTTGTGGGTTAAGAAGTCTGGAAACCACCATAGCTGCTCAGTATTCAGTCCCCTGAGGGCTGCTCCAGGTCCACTGAGGCCAGATCTTTTCCTGTGTGGCCCACATTGAACTGTGTTCCTCTCCAGCACAGCACAATAGACCTTTCCAATCAACCATCCAGGTTGTCTTGGGCTGGAAATTTCTTTCACTCTGTCTTTTTTTGTAGGTTCAGCTACTTTAGAACTAGTTTAGAGCCATTTTTACAGGCATTTAGAGGGGTTTGGGGGAGAGTTCAAGCAAATCACTGCTTTTACTCCCTGATTATATCTTTCTAGGTAACTAGCCACTGCTGAATTTTTGCAATTGCAACCATGTATTGTACAGTTTTCATTTTTTTCATTGCATAATCTGATCAATAAATCTTTGCTGTTTTAGCATAACTGTTCTGTTATTTATGGTGACAATGACCTGATTCTGAGTCAAGGGTTTATCCTACCATAAACTCTCAATTTCAATTAACAAATCTGCATGACAGATATTTATTCAACACTTTCTCAGCATATTGCTAGTTGAGCTCATGTGGTTGTCATTTATGGAATGCCTTTTGATTGTACTCTTGGAACTTGGACTTTTCATGGGCTCTACCAGAGATAAAACACTTTCAGTTACATTTACCAAATGAATTTTATATATATGTACACACACACATACACACACACCTGTTTACTATTGCTTTGTGAAGTGAGATCTATTTTCCCAAATTATTTCTGTACAAGTTTAACCCATTTAACATATGCTTTGAGGAAATAAATCAATCCTTGTCCTTCTTTTATGACAAGGATATGTTCATCTTTCTATGGCTGCCTTAGGATGATGAGTCCTTTGTTTCATTAACTGATACAGGTTTTTGTTATAGCATCTTCTAGAGCCATTTTCTTACATTTTACTGTGCCAAAAGTGTATTTTTAGATTGATATTACATAGATACTAATTGCTCCAAATCTGTTTTTATTTTATTGTATTTTAATTATATGTATCACATTTGTATCTATTTTTATCTTATACTCTCAAGTTTTGCCTTCAGGATGCCATTTAGTTTCTTAACATTGTACATTGCCTTGGTTTTCTCCTTGACAGTCTTACTTTCTATGTATCTTGCCTGGAGAAGAACAAGGTATTTGTAAATATCACCATCATCCATTGGTTGAATTTGAACTCTAACTTCAAACTCAAAGGCTTGGCTTCTATTCATCTTTGGCACATATTAAGAATTTTATACTTATTGAATCCAAATGTCACTTTTAATTGTATAAAGTTTCCACAACATGAAGTGGCAGCTTAATGTGGTTTTCAATGTAGTCTTATAATTTGATAATATTCAAGTTACATCAAATGATTAATCCAATGTTTTGGTATTACTCCCTCTTTAATGTGAACTCCATATTCATTTCTATTCAGGAGTGATGATAATGGATTTAAAGCTTGGCAGAACCATAGTGGGCTTAAACAGTCTCACTAGAAGATGTCATATTTTATATCAATTATTCTTGACATTTTGTGTTGGTGGCATGTTTTAAACAAAGAACAGTTTCCATATGGATATTAAATAGTGTGGTTTTTCCCGCTATGTTTGGGTTTTGTATATTTGTATATGACTAATTCAGGAGCTAAAGGCTTTGTGATATTAGATAAAGATGCCATAGATGTTATAGAACTCTTGGGTGGCTTGTTTAATTATTCATGAATCTACAATAAATTGCTCTTTATATCCCTGTGATTTCTTGGCACATCTTATTTGCTCCTCAGTCAATATATTGTTTTCTTTTAAGTGTTTACTGGGCTTTTTTTGAGTGACACAAGCTGTGAATGCTTTGTATAAAATACAGAAACATGTAATTGGTCTACATTTAGAGGGGACCTTGGCTTTCCCATTTTTTGGTAAGGAATATGTAATTACTTCTGTTAAGAAAGAGGAGATTAAGCTTGCAATAGAAGGGAAGCTGCAGAGGTTCTTTACTAATAATCATGGACCACTTTGTGCCTTTTAACCTATTAATGCATCTTAAACAGGCCAACTGCTTTCCAGTTTCTCAGAGAAGCTAGAGTTTTAGTTACTTCCCTTGACATCACTGTTCTATCATTCATTATGTTTATATATCATTATGACATCTATTTTGAGTTTCATTCAACTCGTTTTTGTGGTGTTAGACTTCTTTTGACCATATAAATGGTCTGGAATTTTTCACAGTCCCCTTCTTTGGGAATACTTTTCACTAATTTATTTGCTTCTCAAGCCTCTTTAGTATAATTTTAAATTTATGTTGTTTATTACTCATGTTTTTATTTCTTCAAATCACTTTTACTTCTAATCTTTTGGTTTTCACTTTCAATTATTGATTAAAGATATTAAGAATTTCTGCTATTTAAAAAAAATCTATTCTGGTTGTTTTTGTTGTTGTTGCCATTAAGTTAGCTAAATGGTGTTTAAGTTTTCTGCTGTGCTTACCAGGTAGATATTGGCATGATTTCTCAATGTCTTTCATAGTTTTCTCAAGACATTTCTGCCAAATTTCTGTATTTAATACTTGTCCTTTCAGTATATCTAAGCAGCTCTATCTTTCTTCTTATGATCTTTGCCATGACAATAGCACTATACTTTTATATCATACCTATTTGAGTATATGTCTTATTAGGTCCACTTGACTATAAACTGCTTGAGGGCAAGGTCCAGGTTATTCACCTCTGCATCCTCTTCAATGCCTAGCACAGTGCCTTGAACTGCAAAGGCACTAAAAAATTGTATTAACTTTGTATATACTTCATGTTAATCCATCTATCTATGACAAGAGCTTCTTAAACTTACATAAGGAATCTATGAAGAGATTTCAGGAGGGAGTATGAACTTTGATGAGAAAAATTAAGGTCAATTTTCACTAACCTCTAACTGAAATTTAACATTTCCTTCACTTATTTAAAAATATTATTTTGAGAAAGGGTCTGTAGGCTTCACCAGGCGTCCCTAAAGGGATCCATGACAGAAAAAAGGTTGAGGATCCCTGGCATACAAGCTTGAGACCTTCTAGTAGGATGTAAACTTTTTAAGACAGGCTCTGATCTTTCGGTCTTTATCTTCCTAGGGCCTAACACAGTGCCTTGTATATAGTAGATAGTGGGGGTTTCATAAATGTTTGTTGATTGAATTACATTGAAAGATCATATAAGAACAGCTAGAAATGGTAAGTTATCATGTTATCTGGCATCTGCAAGTGGAGCAGCTGGGGCCAGGGGATGGGTATGGATCATGGTATCACTAGCATGGTGACAGGTTCTGCCATAGAAGAGTCATGGAACTAGACTGATGATCAACATCCCCAGCAGGAAGAGCAGAACATGTTTCCACTCAGAGGAGTGCATCTGCCTGATGTTTGCAGAAGAGGCTTACAAACAAGACTGGTGGCTGCTGTGCACAGAACCTAAATTGTGCAGATCTTGATAAACCTTTCATTAAGTCGCACAACATGTTGCTTTGGCTTCCGATCTAAATTGCAGGGATCTATGGATGGGTAGGACATGACGGCTGTGGCAAAGCCAAAAACATAGCATTTGCTAAGAAGAGTGCAATTGAGATGCAGGAGATGTCATGGACTTGAATAATTTGTTTTTGAAAAATGAGGAGTTAGTCTCTGATTCCTTAGAAGTGTGCCATGTTGGAACTCCTAATAGACTGCTCATATCACATAACACTCTATTCTTAGTAGGGTTGCTGCCAGTCAAAACACATGAAGGCTATCAAGGATCTTAGGACCTTGTTAGCAATTTCTCCTGTGGTCTTTAGGAGAGTTCAGAGCCAAAAATCTGATGTCAGGCTTAAAATGACAGAATCATTAATATTGCCCTTAGTTTCCCAAGTGAATTTGTGGTCAGCAGGTAATAAAACCACTTTAAAACATACACGAGACTGGCGTACATCCATACATACATAAACATTTGAAGATTATTTGTATAACATGTTAATATATACATCATGTTAATACATACATGATGCTCACTTTAATGTGTACGTAAAGATAGCATACATATGCATAAGAGAGTGGTTTGCTTCTAAAGGCCACTCCTTTATATAAAAATATATGTACATATCTCATGCTGATATAGCAACATATAGAAACATTATGCAATTGCACACACACACACCATATATATACACACACACATACACACACACACACACATACACACAAACACACATATACATACACACATATATACATGGATAAAGATGCAGCTAGGTGGCACAGTGAACAGGGTTCTTGGTCTGGAGCCAGGAAGACCTGAGTTCAAACCCAGCCTCAGACACTTGCTGGCTGTGTGACCCTGGGCACATCACTTACCCTCTGTTTACCTCAGTTTCCTCATCTGTAAATAAGAATAATAATAGCACCTACCTCCCAGGGTTGTTGTGAGGATCAAATGAGATTATATACACATCAGTTGTTATTATTATCATTACCATCATTACATATCCCCACACATTGTGTATATATATATATATAATATACACACATGTATTAATATGCATATTTACATATGTAATATACTTTACATGTATACCGCATATACACATATGTGTACACACATGGGACCTAATTAATACCTGCCAACCAGTAGTGAGGGAGACAAGACATGTGCAACAACCAAAACATGAGAGAATGAGATGTTAAAAAGAGACAAGGCAGTACTATATCTCTATCTTTGGCTCTATGTCTATATCATCAATCTCTGTCTCTGTATCTTTACATGTACACCTCTATCTCTATCTACACACCTATACACACCCACACATACACATCTATATAAGATTTACATATGTCAATATCAAATATATGGTAAAGTGTCACTCTGTGTCTTGGAATCCCTGGTGTCCTTCAAGGCTCAGCCAAAGTGCCACCTTCTGCATGAGGCCCTTGATTATCTCTTCAGCTACTAGTACCTTGTTCCATTACCTGCTCCCCCCATTACTTTGAATTTATCTTGTGTTCTTGTATTGTATTGTTCCACATATACTATACCTGTATATGCACATGCTTTCTCCTTTGTTAAACTAAAGCTTCTGAAGGACAGGCACTGTTTCATTTTTTTTTGTCTTTGTATCATCAGTTCTTAATACAGTGCTTGGCAAACAGTAGGTGTTTAATAAATGCTTGTTAATTGGTTGATTGAACTAGAAATTATAAATATAGTGGTTAGAATCAGAAAATCAGATTTAAATCCTGACGTGACTACTTATTAAAAGGTGACATTGGGGAAGTTACTTACTTTTTTATGCTTTAGTTTCATCATTTATAAAATGGAGGTAATGATATTTGGATTAACTAATCCTTCAAAGTTTTTGCCAGGATCAAATGAGTTAATGTTTGTGAAAATGGCTCATCAATGGCTATGCAAATGTGATTACTGATAATCTTATGACATAAGATAGCAATTTTTCAGGAAAGGAAAAAAAAACACGTAAAAAGTTTAGAGAAGGGAAGAAGGAACATTGGCCAGAATCACAATAATAATTCAATTTTGCATAGTATTTTATGGTTTACAAAATACTTTCTTCACAGTAATATTTTGAAATAGATAGAACAGACATTAATATCCATATTTTACATATGAGAAAACTGAGGCAAAATGATTTGTCCAAGCTCTCAGAACTAGTGAATGGATGGAACTCAAACCTAGATCTTCTGAGGCTAAAATCTAGAGGTCATGGAAGTGTGGACCTTAAGCTTCAAATAGTACTGAATCCAGCTCCCTAATTTAAAGATAGGAGAACCTAAATTGAGAGATATCAAGTCACTTTCCCAAAGTCACATAGGGAACATATATCAGTGGTGGGGTTTAAACATAGATCTCTGAATTCAGAGCCAATGTTTTTGTTTGTTTGTTTGTTTTGTTTTGTTTGTTTTTGCCTTGGTTAACTTTTTAATGAACTGCCCTGAGCACATGACACTTAAGTGTCTTGGGAGATGTATGCACTATGAATTGGCAAAGAAGGTATTCCATTCAGGCAGATGAGCATGAAATAAGATAGGGCATGGAAGTGAGCACTGTGTGTGTGAGGAAATCTACCTGGCTGCCTGACAAAGGATTTGTATTTGAGAGGAAATCCACAAACAATAGGAAATATGTAAATACTTGCTTGCAGTATTATCCTTTGTCTTCTGAGTCAAGAAACACATCCTAATCTGTGTGTGTTTTTCTTAGTCAATTTTGAGTGGAGCCTGTCTCTGCATCTTACTTTCCTCCTTTGGAAAATGGAAATAACAATGCTTTTATCTACTACCTCCCAGAGTTGGTTTGAGGATAAAATGACATAAATGTGTCTCAAAAGGAGTCACGGAAAATTAGAGTTGGAAAGAAAAGGCCTCAGAGGCCAAATAGTCCAACCTGTACAGGAACAAGAATTTGCTTAAGACAACCCTAGCAACTTGTCATCCAGCCTTTGTCTGAAGACCCCACGTAAGAGAGAATTCACTTCCTTCTAATGCAGCACAATGCATTTGAGTAGCTCTTAATTCTTGTTTAGTTTTCCCTCACATAATAAGACATGAATCTGTCTCTATTCAACCTCGGAGTCTAGCCATTGTTTTTTTTTTTAAATTAGGCAATTGGGGTTAAGTGACTTGCCGGGGGTCACACAGCTGCTAAGTGTCAAGTGTTTGGTTTGAGACCAAATTTGAACTCAGGTCCTCCTGACTTTAGGGCTGGTGCTCTATCCACTGCGCCACCTAGCTGCCCCTCTAGCCATTGCTTTTAGTACTGCCTTTATGAGTCAGAGGGTACTATGTAAAACACAACTATTTATTTTTCTTTTTAACAATGATAAGAGGCAGCATGGTGTAATAGACAGAGGGCTAGACTTATGATCAGAAAATTGAACCTGGGTTCAAATCCTATCTTTGGCACTGGTTAGCTGTGTGACACTGAAAAAGTCCCTTAACTTCTGCATGTACCATCAGACAACTCCGTAGGACTTATCTTGTAAGTTAGAGGTTGTGTCATGGACATCTTCATCAGTCTGGTGAAGCCTATGGACCTTTACTCAGTGTAATGTTTTTAGATGATTGAAAGAAATGACAAATTTCAGTTAGACATTCAGTTAAAAAATAAAGATGGAATTCCTTTTTCATCCACGTTCATGCATCCACTGAAATTTATCCATTGATCCCTGGACCCCAGGTTAAGAACCTCTATTTTAAATCATAACTGGATTATCATGCATGTTAGTGGAGTTCCCACACCAGGAATTCCCTATGTTGATAAAATAACATATTTCACATGTTCACATTCTACTATGAAAAGGGCAGCTTTATGGGGTAGAGGAAAGAGCCCATGACTTAAAGTCAAAAGGCCTGAGTTTCAATCCCTTCTGTAACACTTATTGGCATAGTGAACTTGGACAAAGCACATTTCCTCTCTGAATTTCAATTTTCCTCATTTGTGAAATAAGGGGTTTTTACTAGGTGATTTGGAAGGGCCTTTCTACTTCTAACCATCTAGGATTCTTATAAGAAGTAGCTGGTGAAGCATTGGATAGAATAATAGACCTCAGGTCAGGAGATCTAAATTCAAATCTGGTCTCAGACACTAGCTATGTACTCTTGGCAAGTCACTTTACCTCTATCTGCCTCAGTTTCCTCAGTTGTAAAATTGGGATGATAGTAACAGCACTTATTTATCAGAATTGTTGTGAGAATCAAATGAGATGATATTTTTAAAGCACTTAGCACAGTGCCTGGCACATAGTAAGCACTTAATAAATCCTTTCCTTCCTTCCTTCCTTCCTTCCTTCCTTCCTTCCTTTCCTTCCTTCCTTCCTTCTTCCTCCTTTCCTATTAGTACTATCACTATTAGGGTGTATACCGAGGTTGGTCTACTCTGAGTATGCCATTGTTCCAGTTATAGCATGGAATGCAAGTCCCTCCTTTGAGAGTAGAGAAATTTTCATTCCCAATGGGGCCCTTTCTCCCCACCTAGGGGAAGCTAGGAGGTGCAGTGGATAGAGTGCTGGGCACAGAGTCAGGAAGACCTCTGTTCAAATCCAGCCTCAGATACCTACAGGCAAGTTACTTAACCCTGCTTGCCTCAGTTTCCTCATCTGTAAAATGAGCTGGAGAAGGAAATGACAAACTACTCCAGTATCTTTGCCAAGAAAACCCCATGTGGAATCACAGAGAGTTGGACACAACTGAAAAACGACTAAGCAACAATCCTCCCTACACAAAAGGTGGACAAGAATATTACCTAGCAACAATAACAACACCATCAGGAATTGTGTGGCTGCTAAAACAGCCTCTTTGAGAAGCTAGCTCCTCTTGATCAAAATAAAGCTTTTCATTTCCAAGTGATTAATCACCTACTTCACTTTACAGCATTCCAACAGACTGAGCCATGAGGATCTCTGCTCAAATCAAAAGGACAGACAGAATGATGTCAGTCTCCAAAAGGAAACTGAAGTTGCCATAAAGTAACTTGCCAAAAGCTCCCATTTGACTTCACAATTTAATTTTTAATCCATACATTGATGAGTTCAGGTCCCAGAGCAAAATGGATTAGTTTTCAATGTCACTGAAAGATTTTCCGAAGGTTCTTTTAACCTCAACCCTTTAGGCAAGGAGCCAGGTCTTCGTCTTCGGCTAAAAAGTGATTCACCCTATTTAAGCAATAACGCTAGGAACTCGTGGAAGCCAGTACACCACTATTTGCTCACAAAATGTTCTGGTGCATGTCTGTTTGACTCGAAGGACTCACCTCTTTTTTCCTCCCCAACAAGGAGAATGGGGAGCAGAGGGAGGTGGTTTGTTGTCATGGAGATGCATCGCACTCAGCAGTTTGAGCTGCCCAGGAGAATGAAATACGTTACCTTTCTTTTTCCCCCCTTCTTTCTTGGTGGCAGCATGGATGGAAAGATTAGCGGTTTGAAAAGTATAATTTGGAGTTTTTGTCACTTGGGGATCTTCAATGTCTGTTGGCTTCACAAAGGGAAATTGATCTCTGACCTCTTACCCAGCAGAGAGGACTTAGTGGACTGCTAATCAATGCGGACCGCTGATCTCGGACTTCTGTGTCATGAGTCAAACTATCACAGAATGTCAGAGCTTGAAGAAACCTCAGAGATCACCTCATCGATAAATCAATCAATCAACAAGTATTTATTATTGTAAGGTTGACTACTCTAACCTTTGTTGCTTGCAGGTCAGGTGTGTTATATTTCAGTCAGGAAGTCAGTCAATAAACATTTATTAAGTGCCTTCTATGTGCCAGGCACTATGGTAAGTACTGGGGATACAAAAAAAGGCAAATGACAGCTCTGCCCTCAAAGATGTCACAGTCTAAAGAGAGAAGACAATTGATAAAAAGATGCTGAAAGGGAGAGGGGAGAAAGGAATTACGGAGTGCAGGGGCACGATGAAGACTAGTAGCACAGCTGGTTAGGAAATAATGAGATGGCTGCCTCAGGCACCCTGTTTAGAAGGATCTGGAAGGAACTTTTTACTATCCACCCTCTCTACTCCTCTCCCAGGGCACTACAGTGCCCTTAAAGAGGGTTAGGGCATCTAACTTGTCTGCCGTTAGCTGCATCCTGCATTGATGATGTTCCTTCAGTTTTAGGGGGTCCCCTTCACCTCAATCACTTTACAACTTAGCACTAGGATTAGCTTTTACAAAGGACTATTTTTTTTTCAAAAGAAATATCTTGCTTTAAAAGCAAGAAAAAAACCATATAAACATCTCTCCAACACTTTGGGGCATAACTCCGTCTCATATTCTGGGAAGGGGAAGGGTATTAAGTTCAGAGTCTAACTTAGTTTTTGCATAGCGCAGATGCACCAGGCTCCAAGTTCAAAGCCTCAAGGTGGGGCACCTTGGCTTCTTGTGGCTTCCCTGTTGGGCTGGCTGGCTGCACATCTGGCCTGGAATCTTGACTCCAAGATTATTGTTGTTGTTCAGTCATTTTCAGTTGTGTCCAACTCTTTGTTTCTTGTCAAAGATACAGAGTGGTTTTCCATATCCTTTTTTAAGCTCCTTTCACAGATGAGGAAACTGAGGCATACAGGATTAAGTGACTTGGCCAGGGTCACACAGTTAGTAGGTGTCTGAGACTGGATTTGAACTCAGGTCTTCCTGACTCCAGACCCAGTACTCTAACCACTGTGCTGCCTAGCCGCCCTTTAAGAAAACCCCAAGCCTGATTCTGGGGCCACATAGTAAAAGAGAGGGGGAGGTTCAGAAGCTCCCTTCACCAGCTCAATTCATGGTGCCCCCACTGTGGGTGAACTTGGACTTTCCCCTTTTCTGGACATCTTGGGAGAAAAGACATAGGAGTGGAGAGTACTTTCAATGTACAAATTCAAGGGCTGAAATGAATTTCCAGTGTGTAAAAACACGGAGCATGGTGGAGAAAATCTTGAGTATATCACAGAGAAGAAGGAAGAAGGTATTAGATGCAGTTTTACACCTGTTCCCTCATTATATACTTACAACAACCCTGTTAGGTAAATGTTGTTATCATCCATATTTTACAGATGAGGAAAATGAGGCACAGAGAGGTTAAGTGATTTTCCCAGTGTCACATACCTACTAAGCGATTTTGACACGATTTGAACTCAGGACTTCGTGATTCCAAGTCTAGCACTCTATCTAGCTGTGTGTATGGGGAAAAAAAAAGGTCACCTCTTTTAAGAATCTCCCATAACCTCATGGATTTCTCTGCAAATAGATATGAATCTGATCTGCAAGCCTGATGTATGCCTTGGTCAAGGATCTCTGAGTACTAACCCACAAGTTAATCAATCAACATATATTGAACACTTACTATGTGTAAAACCCTGTACTGGTTTCTGAGGGGGATACAATAATATATTAGATATAGCCCCTGCCCTCGAGGAGCTTAAATACATCAATGTATCTTGGCTTTAGGGGTATAATACACTATTTGGCATGAGAAAGAAGCACCTTGAATATAAAAAATGCTAAGTCATAGCATTTTTTTTCCTGCTAACCACATGATCAGTGATGAAATTATAGGTCAATAAAAGATTTCAAATTTTTTTTGGAAATGTCCTCAGAAATGCATTTAAAGTGTTTTGATATCAAACCAGAAATGCTTCCACTTTGTTTCATTGCTTTTTATGATTAGAGGGAGTTTTGATTCCTCAGGCCATAGATAAATTTAATGTTCTACCTAAAGAAGGGCAGGAGAACTGGTTGATAATACAATTAGGGATTTGGGTACACAAAGTTGCAAAAAGGGAGAGGGGAGAGTTGGCTTCCAGGCACTAACGCTTCAACTAGTTAAACCTCTGTGATCTATTCCCTTGCCTAGCAAACCTCTTTTTTTTTTTTTTAAATGACATTTTCTTTCCAAAAAGTCAGATGAAAGTATTTGATTGGCAACTCTACTTTATTCCCTGGGACACAAATTCTGAGGTCACCAGGGGAAACAATTGCCAGTGAAAAGCAATTTCCCCCTCTTCTCCAACATGACAAATGACATTCAGAAAGTCAACTGAGGTTGCATACTGCAGGGGTGATGGGTATTCTGGGGATTTGGGGTGCTGTTCTCATCCACTCTAGGTGGGCATGTCAGAGGTATGCTGGTAAAAACTCAACAATAGGGTTCTTTGGGAAAAATAGGTATGCACAGGCATTTTTAAGTTTAATCTGAATTATTCACATTTCCTCCATCACTTTCTTGTCTATGTGATCAACAAAACAATAAACCACGTCTTAATTTGTAGCAATTGCCGATTTCTGAAGTATAAAAACTTACACTGAAAATCTATCAGGGCAAGCTGCTTAAACCTGCCTCCAACATACCCCAGCACATATCCATGGAGTAACAAAGCAGTGTTCCCAGGGAAGGGGCTGGCATTGGCCAATGCCAGGCATATTAGAAGGGAACAGCTGGGGCATAGTGATGAAATATTGTGAGGGTAAAAATGAGCTCGAAGTGACAATGTTTGAAAAGTACTAGATAAATGGTTATTGGTGAGGATGGTAATAATCATTGGATCATAGGCTGAGAACTGGAAGGGACCTGTATAGACCATCAATCTAGTTCCTTTGTTTTACAGATGTAGAAACTAAAATGCAAAGAGATTGAGTGATTTGCACAAGGTCATATGGAAAGTAAAAATCTGAGGCAATATTTGAAGCAAGGTCTTCTGGATTCTAAGTCCAGTGCCCCAGCTAGTTATGTTATGCTAGTTATGCTATGCTATGGTATCCCCTCCTATCCCATTCCCTCTTATCCCATCCTATTCCATTCAATCCTATCCCATGCTATCCTATCCTGTCCTGTGCTATGCTGTGTTATCCTATCCTATCTATCCTACCCTATCCTATCTATCTAACCCTTTACTATACTATACCATACTTATACTATGATATTTGAGAGGCAGTGGGGCAACTATGCCAGCTTCAGAGCCAAGAAGACCTGGGTTCAATTCCCACATCTGACACATTTGTAGTTGCTGCTGTGATCGTTGTTCAGTTGTTTCAGTGGTGTCCGATTCTTCATAACCCTATTTGGCTTTTTCTTGGCAAAGATACTGGAAAGGTTTGCCATTTCCTTCTCCAGTTCATTTTAGGAAACTGAGGCAAACAGGGTTAAGTGACTTGCCCAGGGTCACACAACTAGTAGTAGCTCACACAGCTATCTGAGGCTAGATTTGAACTTCCAGAGATGACTCTTCCTGACTCCATGGGTGGTACTCTATTCACTCTGGTGCCACCTAGCACTCCCTCTGACACATACTGGCTATAAACCCTGGGCTATGCATTTACCCTTGCAGTGCTATAGGCAGCTCTCAAAAACGTAAGTATTAGAGATGATGTCAGCTTTTGTTGGTAGAAGGATTTCCCTCATCCAGATATTCCCAATATCAATGAAATCACTGGTATAGTCCCTCTCCAAAGTTCTCATCTAATTTGTTTCAGGTTACTTAGAGATTCACTGATGAAGATTAGGGACCAGTGCTAGGAGGTAAGGAGAGGGACAGGTGTTCATCCTTTAGTTAAATGTTACTAGGCATTTATTTATATTATTTTCATCTTTGTTATGAATGTGACAAACATGAAAAATTCTTTATACAAAGAGCAGAAAAAGAAGATTGTATATGACCCTGTGAATCTATTCCATATATGTTATTTTTTAAAGTATGTATTAAATTTACTACAGTAGTTCCAGCATTGCTCTGATTTCCTGTTTCCCCTTTTAGAGTTCTATTCCAACAAATATTTATTGAGCACCTACTGTATGTTAGCTTCATTATTTTTTTCACATTCATTTTATTTTCAATTTATGGAATAAAACAAGCATTTCCATAACATAAAATAATTAAAAAGATGATTGCACATGAAATTGCCAATCTGTTATGTACAACCTGCTATTTCTTTTAAATATATAATAAAGTTATTCTGTAAATTTCTTTTTTTCTTCCCTCTCCCCTAGAGATGGCTACCATCAGACACAAATAGGTATATATGTGCATACACACACACACACACACATATACATGTGTATAAATTATTCTATACATACTTCTATTTGTCAGTTCTTTCTCTGGATGCAGATAGCATCTTTCTTCATAAGTCCTTTATAGTTAATTTGGATATTCACACTAGTCAAAATGACTTATTCACTCAAAGTCATCCTTTTTTTTTTGTTATTTTTAATTTTTTTAAGGCAATTGGTGTTAAGTGACTTGCTCAGGGGCACCCAGCTAGTAAGTGTGAAGTGTTTGGTCTGAGGCCAGATTTGAACTCAGGTACTCCTGACTTCAGGGCTGGTGATCTATCCATTGCACCCAGCTGCCCCACTCTCAAAGTCATTCTGAAAATAATATTGCTGTTCTTGTATACACTGTTCTCTTGGTTCTGCTCATTTCACTCTTCATTATTTCATGCATGTCTTTCCATATTTTTCTAAGATCATTGAGCTCATCATTTCTTATAGCACACTAGTATTCCATCATAATCATATACCACAACTTGTTTAGCTATTCCCAGTTCTTTGCCACCGCAAAGAGAACTACCATAAACATTTTTATTTATTCTTAATCATCGCTGAGAGAGCTACAAAAGTAGATGACATGGTTTCTACCTTCAGAAAACTTATAGTCTAATCAGAGGAAAGAAACCAATCTGCATGGATTAGAGAACTAATTAGAGAACTGTTGCTAAGCTGTGGAATTAAACCCAAGTGTAACAGATCAGTGAAGGGAGAGTTAAGGTTGGGTGTCAATTGTTAGGGCAACCTGGAAAAAGGTCAGTTTTGTGAGCCTTTTTTTCCTTAGTCTGATGCATTTAGAGCTAGAAGGGCTTTAGAGGCCATTTAGCACCCCCCCGCCCCCACAGCTAAGAAAAATGAGGCCCGAAGAGATTATGTACCAGTTAGGCAGTGGCAGAGCCTGGCACCCTTTGGCTCCCAATCAGTTCTCTTTCCACTTCATCAGGCTGCCTTCCTTTCTCAATATTTGCTGATGGAGAGGTATCTGAATGAAATCAGGCACTCAAGGACCTTTCTTTCCCATCTCTTGACTCCTTAATCATCTTGACTCCTCATTTGCTTCCCAGGTGGGCTATTGAGGAATCAGCAGAACCCCAAATTTTCCCACTTGCCAACATTCCCAGGTGTGAGTCAGCCAAACCATCCCTGAAAAATTAAAAGACAGTCAGCTCAGCCCTAAATAATTCATGTAACCCATCATCAATATTTATAGGCCACATCAGGAAGAGGAATACACTTGAAGTTCATTCATTTATAACCCATGCATGTCTATAAGAGTGTACCAGGCACTTGAACTTCGGGTCATATTTATTTACGTATTATTTTGTTTAGCTTGAACTTCAGATGAACTGGCTCCTGTTGAAGACATGAGCCTGAAGCCAAGTTCTAATGGCCCAGCTGTGGAGAGGTAGAAGGCCTGGATGAGGGCCTGTGGCCTTCCTTCTCACTGAACACTCTTCATTATTTTTCAAATGTTCTGAGCTGCAGCTGTTACTTTATGAACAATCTTTTGCCCTAAGAGCTTTTTTTTGAGGGGGGAGGTAAATTTGGTGCTGCCGAAAACCACTCTATTGAGTTCATCTAACAACTCAAACTGCTGAGATGCTATTATCCTTGCTCTTTCCTCCTACTTCTCTTGATATGAGTGTCTTGACCTTCCCTTTCTTTTACCCACCCCATGAGCTATACTTTCATATCTCTGTCAAACTGATCTTCCTAAAATGTAGGTCTGACTGTATCACTGTTCACCCCATTCAATCATCTCCAGTGGCTTCCTGATGCCTCCAGGATCAAATATAAAATCTTCTGTTTGCCTTTTAAAGCCTTTCATGACCTGGCCCCTTCCTACCTTTTCCATCTTCTTACACCTTATTCCCTGCCATGTACTCTGTGATCCAGTGACTCTGACCTCCTTTTTCTTTCTCATAGGAAACTTTTCATCTTCTGACTCCAAGGATTTTCACTGGCTGCCCCCACGCCTGGATCTCTCTCCCTCCTCATTTCTCCCTCCTGCTTCCCTGGCTTTCTTCCAAACTCAGTTAAAGACATCTGCAGCAAGAAGCATTTCCCAGTCCTCCTTAATCTTAGTGCCTTCTCTATATGATTATTTCCAATTTATCCTGTATAATATAGTTGCTATATTATAATATAATTGCTATATAATAATATAATATAATTATAATTACAATTGTTTGCATTTTTTCTCCCCTATTAGACTATGAGCTCCTTGAGAACATGTTAGCCTTTCTTTGTAAATCCAGCACTTACCATTATGCCTGACACATAGTAGGTGCTTAGCAAATGTTAGTTGACTGACATTGCTTTCACATTTGAACCATTTGGAGAAGTCATGAAACTATAGCCATCTTTGGTTATGAACTTCACTTCCACTTTGCCATTTGTTTTCTGTTTTCTCATACTAGGAGAGAAGGACTATATCTGTGATTTCACTGGTTTAGACAATTCTCAGGTGACAAAATTTGCTCTACCAAAGGACACTGGCACCTTTTTACAATTTACCTTTCTTGAGACTGAAAACTTGAGTGACTTGCCCAGGGGTTACATTAGATGTGGGACCAAGATCCTTTGGGCTTCAAGGCTAGCTCTCTATCCACTCTACCTTTCCTCTGTTCTTGTTCTTATAATCTGTAATTACTTCTGTGATACAGGCAGAGCAAGTTCTGGTCTTTCACGGACAGCTTTTTAGCAGTTTCAGTTTGCCCCAGTTTGATGGGGCAACTGGTCATCGGAGAGAACTTCAGGATAGAGGCCTTTGGGGATCCAGGAGGGCATGCATGGTGCAGTCTGGTGATGGGATGATGATTTGGGAGCTGTGGTAACAGGTTTCCACAGATGTCTATCCCTGAGGCTTCAGCGCTCTCTCTGCCCTGCTGAGACTACAGGAGGATACAAATAAAGCAAAACAAAACAAAAAACAAGCTCAAGGCAGATGCCATTGGACCCTGCACTTCCCCACTGGTGAATGAGATAATATTTGTTAAGTGCTTGGTACAGCATCTGGAACAAAGTAGGTGCTTAATAAATGCTCGTTCCCTTCCCATTGGGACCAAGAGTTAGATGGGATTCAGTGTGCCTATCTCCTCAGAGGGAGGGGTCAGCCGGGAGAGGGAAAGTTATTACAAGGGGATTTTCCTTAATTAAATGTCTTTTATTTTTGGATTCATGAGCCTGGCATAGACATATGGGAGTTGGGTTGTGGTTTTAAACAGTTGATTACCCCAAAGAGCATACTCAGGAGTAATGAAGGGTCTCCAGAAGTGATGTGGGGACCCATTGGAGGAGGAAGTTTCCAATATTACATTTCAATACTTCAAAAAAATCCATGATTGAGTTAGTGTGGGCATTGTCTCTCTCTCTCTCTCTCTCTCTCTCTCTCTCTCTCTCTCTCTCTCTCTCTCTCTCTCTCTTTGGTTAGGCAATGGGGTTAAGTGACACAGCTAGTAACTGTTATATGTCTGAGGCTGGATTTGAACTCAGGCCCTCCTGAATCCAGGGCCAGTGCTCTATCCATTGTGCCACCTAGCTGCCCCTGGGCATTCTCTTCACCAATGAAGATCGCAACCCCTTTGCAACTTAGAAGATGGTATTCAATGGTTGTTGGGGCCAAAAAAAAAAAACCCACAAGGAAACAAGCATTTACTTAAATTAAATTAAATGTTTGTTTTTTAACTATTACATGCCAAGCACTGTGCTAAGTGCTTAAAAAAATACTAACTCATTTAAGCCTATTATTAAATAATCTTATTTATTCTTAAGCCATTTTTGCTTGCTATGTACTAAGCACTGTTCTAAGAGCTTTACAAATATCTCATTTGGTCTTCACAGCAACTCTGGGAGATAGGTGCTATTCTTATGCCCATTTTACAGTTAAGGAAACTGAGACAGTCAGAGGTTAAGTGACTTACCCAGAGTCATACAACTACTAAGTGTCTGAGGCCAGATTTGAACTCTGGATTTCCTGAGCCCAGGTCCAACTCTCTATCCACTTCACCATCTAGCTGTGTCAAAGAATTCATTATATTATGGCCAAATTGGTCATTCACATTCTCAGAAATAATTTATCTGATCTTTAGACAGCAGACACATAATGTATCATCAGGCCTATAGCTTGATACAACTTGCCAGGGCTGTTATGCCTTGAAGAACACCTTCCCCCCACAAAGAGGCATTGGTTTTAGTCACTGAATTAAAATCATGATTGAACCCAAAGCCACCTACCAAGTTAAGTGAAAGTGACTGTCACTCATAAAGCAAAGTTCATTAAGGGCCCTTTGGTCTGTGGTTTCCAGTGACCCATCGTGGCAGGAAGTTAGCAGAACCAGCTTCCCCTGCTAAATGGGTTGGGGTCTCATCTTGTCAGAAGAGGTGCTATAGGGCCCAGGGAGCACTCTTCTTCCCAGCTCCCAAATTTCACAGGATACAAGTTGTCACCGCAAATGCTGCTCCTTTCTTTAACAAGGGTCTACAAAAATCTTATTTCACCCACCCAGCAATGGACTCCCATAAATCACTCTTTTGTCTGGCTCTTCTCAGTATATGCCCTTCTTTCTAGTCACAGTCAAAGGCTTAAAGAAACCCTAGATGGATTTATCTATATCCATCTATAGTGTTAAAGTGAGGTCTGACAGGGAGATTTGCTGCTCCTGCAGATCAGGGAAGGCTTCCTAGAGGAAGTGGTATTTTGGTTGGGCTTAAAAAGATGATTAGAAATACAATAGGGGAAGAGAAAACATTCCAGGCATATGGTCTGTTTTATATCTACAGAGAATAATTTCATTTGGTGGCATTACATGGTGCATGGGATGTCAGGAAAAGTAGGTCTGTGGAGACATTGAATGCCCAGGAATTAGAATTTTACTTGGGAGGCAATAGGGAGTCACTGGGTGTTTTTCAGCAGAAGAGTGACTCCACCAGATATACACATAAGATAGATTAATTTGGCAGAGGGATAAAGTATCAATCAGAGGAGACTTCTCTCTGTGGAGGTGTTGAGAAAGGAAGCTGTTGCGATAGCCCACATGGGTGGGAGGATATTCCTGGCATAGGGAATTGACTAAGAAAAGGTACAGATGTGGGAGAGTACTGAGTGATTTCAGGAGTGGGGTGTGTGTGGAGGATTCAGATAGCAATTTAGCTGAAGTGCATGGAATGAAGTATTACAAGATAAGGCAAAAAATATGAGAAGTGTCCAGTTGTGTGAGGCCTTGAATGGCAATTATCTGACCTAATTTGACCCTGATCTCACCACCACACCAGCCCTAGTACTGTCACTGGTGTCATTTGAATTTGATAGATCTTAATTCTGTTGGTCAGGCGTGGCATAGTGGAAAGTACATTAGACCTGGAACGAGGAAGACTTGGGTTCTAATCCCATCTCATGCACCTATTAGTTATGTGACCCTGGCCAAGTTGCGTAACCAACCTGGAGGTTCATCTGTAAGGTGAAGGGTTAGACTGGATGATCTTCAGGCAATTATAGAGTAGTAGACAAAGTCTGGGTTTGAAGTCAGATAACCTGAGTTCAAATCCCCACTCTACTACTTAGTACCTGTGTGACCTTGGGAAAGTCACTGCACTCTGCGCTTTGGTCTTTTCATCTATAAAACGAGTGGGCTGAACTAGATCTCTGAGCCCTCTTTATACTCTGTGGCTTATGATCTCTAAGCTTCTTTTTACCTTTAAATCCATAGTCCTATGAACCATCTCTGTCCTTTTGTTAACTTATTCTTCAAAGTCTTTGTTTGTGGGCATTTTCATGGCCGTCTCCCATGCCTGGAATGTTCCTCCTCCTCATCTCTTCCTCTTGGCTTCCTTCAGACCCTAACTAAAATCCCACCTTCTATAGGAAGGCTTTCCAAATGCCTTTTAATCCTAGCACCTATTTCTCTGTACATAGCTTGTTTGGACATTGCTATTTGCTTCTGGTCTCTCGCATTAGCTGTGAGCTCCTTGAGGGCAAGGACTGTCTTTGGCCCTTTTTTTTGTACCCTCAGTGCTTAGCACAATGCCTGGCACATAGTGTGTCCTTCTTTAATGTTTATTGACTGGCTCCTTCAAGGATATCTAGGCTGAGACACAGCTAAAGGAGTTTGATTTTGCTGAGAGCTCTAGATCATTTGGGCCATTGGACTCCAGCAGATGACCACAGGAAGCTAGGAAGGCTTTCCCTGAAAAAGAGGATGCTTCTGAAGATTGTGACAGTTGCTGTCTTGAATTAAATCACAACACTGGCCTTTTCCTTTGATCAGATGGATATAAAATCCTTTGACCAAATGGGGTCCAAATTTCCTACAAAAAACAAACATCCTTTCAGCAAAGGGGTATGGACATTCCCTTAAGAGCAACTCTCCCTATAGGGCACGAACAGGGCTCTGCTTTAATTAAGTTCCATATTAAGGAAGACCCAGTACTTTCCATCCAATAACTGGCCAGAGGGGATGTGGTGTGGGGAGGGGTGTGTGTGTGTGTGTGTGTGTGTGTGTGTGTGTGTGTGTGTAGACCTGTAGGCGTTGGGGAGGCACTAAAATGTACAATATCAATGCATTTCCCCCCTTTCCTTCCAGGCTAATCTACAGGGCTGGCATATTGGAAATTTCAAACGAAGCCACGTTTCATGATCAACGCAGGCAGCCAGAGGCAATGGTGAGCCTTTTCTCAGCTAGACAATTGATTATTTACCCATCTGCTCCTAGGGGAACCCACCTGCTGAGAACCCAAAACATATTATTCTCCAAGAGGAAGCTGTTTGGGCTTCCCATGGGGTCTCTCAATCTCTTATCTAGGACTCTGTTCCATCTCTTTGTTGTGTTGAAATGAGAGGTTCCATTTCTCTGGGAGTTGAACAAAAGCAGCCATATGACACCTGGTTCTGCCTTAATATGTGCCTGCAGATTTTGTGGGTGAATAGATAATTATCAGCATCATCATCAGCAACAGCAGCAACATTTAGTTGCTTAAGTTTTGTAAAGTATTTTATCTGTCACTTCATTTGATGTTCATAATAACCTGGAGGTAAGTGCTATTATTATCCCCATTTTACAGATGAAGAAACTAAGGTACAGAGAGGTTAAGTGATTCACCTAGGGTCACACAGCTAGTAACCTTGTGGGGAAAGATTTGAACTCAAACCTTCCTCACTACAGGGCTAGTGCTCTATGCCACTTCACTGCCTCTAGACTTTTTGTTTTTGTTTAGTTGTTTCAGTCATGTCTGACTCTTTGTAACCCTAATTGGGGTTTTCTTGGCAAATATACTGGAGTACTTTGTCATTTCCTTCTCCAGCTCATTTTACAGATAAAGAAACAGAGGCAAACAGGGTTAAGTGACTTGCCCAGGATCATACAGCTAGCAAATGTCTGAGGTTGGATTTGAAGTCAAGACTTCCTTACTTCAGGACTGGTACTCTATCCACTGCACTGTCTAGCACCAGGGGTAGGGAACCTACGGCCTAGCTTCTTGCCTCTAGCTGATTAAAGATCAGCAGTGTAGTATAGTGGGTCCAGCCAGGGTCAGATAGTATTCAATTTTGTCTGGAAAAAAGACACAGGTTAATGTCACCAGCAGGGAAAAGCAGCTAATACATTTGTTTCATAGGGCTCTGTCCACATTTTTATTGTCAAAATTAATCATATGTATAAGTTGATTTGTCATGATTAGGGCTATTGGCCATGAGAAGTAAGAATAATAGCTTTATTCATGTCAACACTGTGGAGATATATATATATATATATTTGAATAAAGGAGATGAGTAAATTCAGGCCCCAAAAGGTTAAATAATTTGCCCATAGTCACACAGCTAGGAAGTGGCATATCTGAGATTTGAACTGAGGTCTTTGACACTACTCATTTTTGTCTAGAATTTCATGTGTTTTTATTTCACAGCAATAAGTTCAGTTCAGTCAACACTTTCATGTTCTTGACACCTTTAACCAAGACATGGAGTCTCAATCAAAACAAGTGATTTTTCTTAATAACGTATCAACAGATCCTTCATTCAAGTGTGTAGTCATTGCCCTTTCCTACTGGAGACATTAACCATGATTAAGTGTTTAGCTGTGACACATTCCATCCACAGTACCCTAGAGGTAGCCTGACCTTTGGTGAGATTATAAATTAGAGTAGACTTTAAAGAGTAAACAAAATGGAAATAAACAAAAATCTCAAGCCATAAAATAAATGGAATAAACTCTGAAATCACTAAAATGCAAATTTAATATCAAGAATTGATAGAATTTAGCCACAGCTTATACCTGGGCTATGGTGATTTAGTATGTCAGTACCATTTTCTATTAGAATGGGCCAAGAAAAACAATGATCAAGATTGGCAGATATGTATTGTTACATTTTAGGGACAACATCAATGAATTGAAGCATGTCTAAAGAATGGTAACCAAGACGGCAAGAGGATTGGAATATACCATAAAAGAAATGGTGGAATGAATAAGGAATGTTTAACCTGGAGAAGAGAAAACTTAATGGAGATATAATAACTGTCTTCAAGTCTTTGAAAGGCTATCACAAAAATCCAAGAAACCGTGGACTATGGCAGGAGTCCAAATTTGTTACTAGTGGCAATTTGTTATGCTTGGGAAGTGCTCCACTGAATACCTCACTATGGTGAATATTTACAGAAAGAGCTCTAGGTTCTCATGACATGATGGCAAATCTGGGTTCTTGAAGGCCAAAGCAATGATAAGCAAAATCTGACAGTTCCTAACAAGGAAAAATGCTATGATTACAGTACTGCTTAGTTACAGCCCAAGGACCAACCTTGCTAAGTATTGACAGGACACGTCACTAAAAGGTTGGCCATGAGGTGATGAATTGTTCACTTGGTGATGTCTTCAGTTGATTCTTAAACCTACTTATCCAATTCTAACTTTTCTGCTGACCCCCAGGCTTCTATCTCCAACTGCCTATTAAACATCTTGAACTAGATGCCCCATAGAAATCTTAAACTCTACATGTCCAAAGCAGAACTCATTTTCCCCCTACTAAACCCTCTCTGGTTCTAAACTTCCCCTTTACATTCAATTCTTCTCAGTCCTCCTAGGTGTGATCCTCCACCCCTCACTCTCTAACAACACTCTTCCTCATATCCAGTCTGTTGCCAAGGCAATGTTGCTTGAATCATCTTCTCTCCTCTGACACTGCTGCCACTCTGACGTAGGTCCTTATACCTGGCTTCACCGAAGGTTGGTTTGCCTGTCACAGGCCTCTGGCCACTCTAGCCCATGCTCCACACAACTGTTAGAGTGATCTTCATAAACTGCAGGTGTAACTGTGTCACTTAATGAACTCCAGTGACTCCCTATGACTTCCATGACCAAATATAAAATAATAGGTTTGGCCTTCAAAGCCCTTCATAACCCATTCCTCCCTTGGCCCCTACCACTGCCTTTCCAATCTCCTCATTCTTTACACCCTTCCCTCCAAGTGCTTTTTGATCCAGTGACACTGAACCTGCTTGTTCCTTGCAGAAGACACTTCCATATTCCAGGCATTCAAACTGGCTATTCCTCATGCTTAGAATGCCCTTCCTCCTCATCTCTGGCTTCCCTGACTTCCTTCAAGTCATATCTAAAAGCCCACCTTCTATAAGCATATATATATACATACATACATACATACATATATATAGATATGTGTATATATAGATATGTATATATACATATACATACATATAGATATATATGTATATCTTATTTGTATATAGTTTGTGTGTTGTCTCTACCATTAGACTACAAGGTCCTTGGAGAGCAGATCTTTCGTCTTCTGCTGTATCTCTACAGTTTAGCACAGTGCCGGGCACATGGTGTCTAATAAATGATTATTGACTGACAGTCAAACTGACAGCTTATTGACTGTTTAACAATCACCTCAGATAAAAATTCAAAAGGGTCTTTGGTCCTAAGCAGACCCCATCTGCTTCTGCAGGAACAGTGGCAGAATGATGGTAAAGATTACAAGAATCACAAAGTTCTCAGACCATCCACAAACATTCATATAACTGTTGGAACGCAATGTGTAATCTTTGTCCAATGGCCAACAAAGTGATACTCTCCTGGAGGAATTAAACTACATTCATATTGGCATTCCAACCACAAATTAAGTCACAAAACAAAGAAAATGAAGCTAATTTGCAGAAAAGATGGCTTAAAGGTTTTCAGAGTTGTATTTATTATGGGCAACAAGGACCATCTTTTCGTGGAATGTTAAGTCTTCTTGCCTTGTAGTTTTTTAAAAAAATTATTTATTTATTTTATTTTTAATTCATGAAACAAAACAATCATTTCCATAACATAGTAGAATAAAAAGATGATTGAACATAAAACTGCAAATCTATTATTTATAACTTGCTATTCCTTTTAAACATACAATCAAGTTACCATGTAACTTTCTTTTTTCTTTTTTTTCCCTCCTTCCACTTCCCTCCTGCTCTGGAGATAGTTACACAAATATGTCTATTTATGTAAAATCATTCTGTACGTACTCCTATTTATCAGTTCTTTCTCTGAGTGATGATAGTGTCTTCCTTCATAGGTCCTTTGTAGTTATTTTGGGTATTTATGACAATTAAAATGACTTAGTCACTGAAAATTATTCTTAAAACAATATTACTGTTACTGTATTCAAAAATCTCTTGGTTCCATTCATTTCCTTCTTCATTATTTTGTATAAGTTTATCCATGTTTTTCTAAAATCAACTAACTCATTATTTCTTACAGCACAGTAGTATTCCATCACAATCATATACCACCTTGTTCAGACATTCCCCAATTGATGTGCATCCCCACAATTTCCAGGTTTTTTGCCACCGCAAACACGGGTACTATAAATATTTTAGAACATATAGGTTCTTTTCCCTTTCCCCTCATAGTCTTTGGAAACAGACCTAGTAGTGGCATTGCTGTGTCAAAGGGAATAGGCAGGACTTCCACTTCCTGGAGCCAAGATGGTGGAGTGAAAAGGTCGTCGCTCTCACTCTCCCCTATCAACCTCTGAAAACCCAGAAAATATCACCCCAGGAAAAAACCCTGGAACAGCTGAACTAGAAGAAAGACAAGGAGCAGCAGTGCAGTAGCCCAGCAAATGGGTCTCCCAGTGCCTCAGCAAAAACAAGGGGCCCCAGGCGGATAAGTGTGGCATTCATCTGAAAGGAGGTGAAGAAAACAACCTAAAGGCTTCCTAAAGCCCTGGCCTTGCCGATTCCAACCCAACACCAGGTGAGTGCTTGGAGCCCTGCAGCCTCCAATTGTGAAGAAATCCTGAAGCCCAGGTGGTAGAGCAGGCAAAGACCAACACCTGGACCTCCGAGTGCCTCAGTGAGGGCTGCAGGAACTGGTTGAAACCAGCTCAGAAAACCACCAGGAGGCTCGGCACTCCACCACATAGGAATCTCCTGGTGAATTAGCAGAAAGGAGGGAGACAACACTGCAGGGAGCCCCAGGCAGATAAACATCCCGCAGCACCCATCTAAAAGGAGTGGAAGAAAGCTTAAGTAAAGGAAAAGCAGGCAACCTAGAATTGCCTGAAAGTTCCAGCCTTCCTGATTCCAGCCCAACACAAGGTAAGCTGCCAGAAACCTACAGCCTCCAATTCCAGCATAAGAGGCCCCAGCAACAAAGCCAGTGACCAAGACCTAGGCTCCCAACACAAGAAGCTTGGGTCAGTACCCTCTGTTCCCCAGCAGGACAGCTCAATCTCTTTACAAGCCAGGAAATAAAAAAACACCATAAGTAAAAAGAAACATACCATAGATTCATAATATGAGAAGAGTGAAGATCAAGACAGAAATTCTGAAGAGGACAACATTGTCAACAAACCCACATCTGCAACAACAAAAGGGAATATGAACTGGTCTGAAGCCCAAAAAGCCTTCTTAGAAGAGCTCAAGAAGGATTTTAATAGTCAAATGAGAGAGGTAAAAGTCCTTCAAAAATACAATTGGCCAATTGGAAAAAAAATACACTGAAGAAAAAAGTCCCTAAAAAACACAATTGGCCAATTGAAGAAGGAAGGACAAAAACTAGAAGACTATGCTGAAGAAAACAAGTCCCTAAAAAACACAATTGGCCAGGTGAAAAAGGAAGTACAAAAACTAACAGAAGAAAACAATCTGTTAAAAACTAGAATTGGACAAATGGAAACTAATGTCTCTATGAGAGAGCAAGAATCAGTCAAACAGAAACAAAAAATGAAAAAATAGATGAAAATGTAAAATACCTCAGTAAAACAACAACCTGGAAAATCGACTCAGGAGAGACAATTTAAAAATTATTGGACTACCTGAAAATCATGAAAAAAAAAGCCTGGACAGTATCTTTCAGGAAATCATAAAGGAAAACTGCCCAGAAATCCTAGAACCAGAAGGAAATATAACCACAGAAAGAATCCACCGATCACCACCTGAAAGAGATCCCAAATTGACAATGCCAAGAAACATAATAGCAAAATTCCAAAATTACCAGATGAAAGAGAAGGTGCTGCAAGCAGCCAGAAAGAAACAATTTAAATATCATGGAACCACAGTCAGGATTACACAGGACCTTGCAGCTTCTACATTAAAAGACCGCAGGGCATGGAACATGATATTCCGTAAGGCAAAGGAGCTTGGAATGCAGCCAAGGATCAATTACCCAGCAAAAATGAGCATCATTTTTCAAGGGAGGAGGTGGATATTCAACAAATAGGAGACTTCGAAACTTTCCTGATAAAAAGACCAGAGCTCAACAAAAAATTTGATCTTCAAGTACAGGACTCAAGAAGGACATAAAAAGGTAAATGGGACAGAAGGATACAATATGTTGTTAATAAGGGGGGGCTGTTTAAACCCTACAAGGGAATATGAGACTTGCAACCCTTGAGAACTGTATTGTTATTACACCTTGTTAAAGGAGTATACATAAAGAGGGTGGATATTAGTTGACTTTGATGTAATGATAAAAAAAAATCTAATCAAGTGGGTTAAATGGATCCAAATAAGTGGATCAATCTGATCTTAGAAAATGTACTGAGAAAGGAGGAGGCAGACAAGGGTAAATTACATTACAGGAAAAGACACAAAATCCTATTACAGCAGAGGGAAAAAAGGGGGGGGAGCATTGTTTGAACCTTACTCTCATCAGATTTGGCTCAAGAAGGGCATAATATAATCAGTTAGGTATAGAAATCTAACTTGCCCTACAGGCAGTAGGAGGGAAAAGGGGAAAGAAAAGGGAGGAGGGAAAGGAAAGGGAAAGATATAATGAAAGGGGGAAGGGACTGAAGGAGGTGGTGGTCAAAAGCAAAACACTAGTGAAGGGGAGAAAGGGAAAAGGAGAAAGAAAAGCATAAATGGGGAAAAAGGATGGAGAAAAAGACACAGATAGTAATCATAACTGTGAATGTGAATGGGATGAACTCTCCCATAAAACGAAACATTGCAGAATGGATTAAAAACCATATCCTACAATACATTGTTTACAGGAAACACATTTAAAAAAGAGTGACACATACAGGGTAAAGGTAAAAGGCTGGAGCAGAATATATTATGTGTCAGCTGAAGTGAAAAAAGCAGGGGTAGCAATCCTGATCTCAGACAAAGCAAAAGCAAAAATAGATCTAATCAAAAGAGATAAGGAAGGAAACTACATCCTGCTAAAAGGCACCATAGACAATGAAGTAATATCATTACTAAATATATATGCACCAAATGGTATAGCATCCAAATTCTTACAGGAGAAGTTCAGGGAGTTACAGGAAGAAATAGACAGCAAAACTATACTAGTGGGGGACCTGAACCTCCCCCTCTCAGCACTAGATAAGTCTAACCACAAAAATACACAAGAAAGAAGTTAAGGAGGTGAATAGAACATTAGAAAAGTTAGGTATGGTAGAACTCTGCATAAAACTGAATGGGATAGAAAGGAATATACTTTTTTCTCGCAGTACATGGCACATACACAAAAATTGACCATGTACTAGGGCATAAAAACCTCACAATCCAATGCAGAAAGGCAGAAATATTAAATGCATCTTTTCAGATCATGATGCAATAAAAATTATATGTAATAAAGGGCCATGGAAAGATAGACTAAAAAATAATTGGAAACTAAATAATCTAATCCTAAAAATGATTGGGTCAAACAACAAATCATAGAAACAATCAATAATTTCATTCAAGAGAATGACAATAATGAGACAACATACCAAAACCTATGGGATGCAGCGAAAGCAGTTCTTAGGGAAGTTTTATATCTCTAAATGCTTACATAAATAAAATAGAAAAAGAGGAGATTAATGAATTGGGCATACAACTAAAAAAACCAAATTAAGAATATTGAACCAAAGGAAATTAATAATTGAAATAAGAATAAATAATAAGAGCTGGTTTTAAAAAACAAATAATAATTAAAAAAAGAAAGAAAAAACAAATACTAGTTCAAGAATGAAAATGGCAAGCTACACATAATGCCAACTATATGCCAACAAATTTGACAATCTTAGTGAAATGGATACATATTTACAAAAATATAAATTGCCCAGATTAACCAAGAGGAAGTAAAATACTTAAATAACCCCATCTCAGAAAAAGAAACAAGCCATTGATGAACTCCCTAGGAAAAAATCTCCAGGGCCAGATGGATTTACATGCGAATTCTATCAAACATTTAAAGAACAATTAATTCCAATACTATATAGACTATTTGGGAAAATAGGTGAAGAAGGAGTCTTACCAAATTCTTTTTATGATACAAATATGGTGTTGATACCTAAACCAGGAAGAGTCAAAATAGAGAAAGAAAATTATAGACCAATTTCTCTAATGAATATAGATGCAAAATTTTAAACAAAATATTAGCAAGTAGATTACAGCAACTTATCACAAGAATAATACACTATGACCAGGTAGGATTTATACCAGGAACGCAGGATTGGTTCAATATTAGGAAAACTATCAGCATCATTGAGCATATCAACACAAAACCAACAGAAACCACATGATCATCTCAATAGATGCAGAAAAAGCTTTTGATAAAATAACACCCATTCCTATTAAAAACACTAGAAAGCATAGGTATAAATGGAGTCTTCCTTAAAATAATAAATAGCATATCTAAAACCTTCAGCAAGCATTATATGTAATGGGGACAGGCTAGAAGCATTTCCAATAAGATCGGGAGTGAAACAAGGATGTCCATTATCACCACTGTTATTCAATATTGTACTGGAAACCTTAGCTTTAGCAATAAGAGAAGAAAAAGAAATTGAAGGCATTAGAATAGGCAAAGAAGAAACAAAGCTATCACTCTTTGCAGATGACATGATGATATACTTAGAGAATCCTAGAGAATCAAGTAAAAAACTACTTGAAATAATAAACAACTTTAGCAAAGTTGCAGGCTATAAAATAAACCCACATAAATCATCAGCATTTCTATATATTACCAAAAAGCCCAAGAGCAAGGGATAGAAAGAGAAATCCCATTTAAACTTACTGTAGACATTATAAAATATTTAGGAGTCTACCTCCCGAAACAAACCCAGGAACTCTATGAACACAATTACAAAACACTTTTCACACAAATAAAATCAGATCTAAATAATTGGAAAAACATCAGTTGCTCATGGGTAGGCTGAGCTAATATAATAAAAATGACAATCCTACCTAAGCTAATTTACTTATTCAGTGCCATACCAATCAAACTACCAAAAAATTATTTTATAGAGTTAGAAAAAATAATAACAAGATTCGTTTGGAAAAAAAAGGTCCAGAATATCAAAGGAACTAATGAAAAGAAATGCAGGGGAAGGTGGCCTAGCAATTCCAGATCTTAAATTGTATTATAAAGCAGCAATCATCAAAACTGCTTGGTACTGGCTAAGAAATAGGGAGGTGGATCAGTGGAATAGGTTAAATATGCAAGACACAGTAGTCAATGACTATAGTAATCTATTATTTGATAAACAAGACCCCAGCTTCTGGGATAAGAACACTCTTTGAAAAAAATGCTGGGAAAACTGGAAAGAGTATGGCAGAAACTAGGCATAGACCAAATCTCACACCATATACCAAATAAAGTCAAATGGGTTCAGGACTTAGATATAAAGGCTGATACATAAGTAAACTGGGAGAGGAATAGTTTACCTATCAGATCTATGGAGAACAGAAGAATTCATGACCAAAAGGAGATAGAGAACATTATGAAAAGCAAAATGGATCATTTTGATTACATTAATTGAAAAGTTTTTGCACAAACAAAGCCAATGCAACTAAGATTAGAAGGAAGGTAAAAATTGGGAAAGAATTTTTACAACCAGTCTTTCTGATAAAGGCTCATTTTAAAATATAGAGAATTAAGACAAATTTATAAGAAAGCCATTCCCCAATTGATAAATGGTCAAAGGATATGAACAGACAGTTCTCAGATGAAGAAATTAAAGCCATCTATAGTCATGAAAAAATGCTCTAAATCGTTATTGATTAGAGAAATGCAAATCAAAACAACTCTGAGGTACCACATCACACCTATCAGATTGGCCAACGTGACAAAACAGTAAAATGATAAATGTGGGAGAGGATGTGGGAAAATTGGAAGGCTAATACATTGTTGGTGGAGTTGTGAAATGATCCAACCATTTTGGAGAACAATTTGGAACTATGCCCAAAGGGCTACAAAAATGTGCATACCTTTGATCCAGCAATAGCACTTCTAGGGCTATATCCAAAGAGATCAAACAAATGGGAAAAAGACCCACATGTACAAAAATATTCACAGCAGCTCTTTTTGTGGTGGCAAAGAATTGTAAATTCAGAGGATGCCCATCAATTGGGGAATGGCTGAGCAAGTTATGGTATATGAATGTAATGGAATACTGTTGTGGTATAAGAAATGATGAACAGGCTGACTTCAGAAAAACCTGGAAAGACTTATGTGGTCTGATGCTGAGTGAAGTGAGCAGAACCAAGAGGACTTTGTACACAATAGCAGCCACGTTATTCAATGACTAAGAATGTTAAACTGAACCATTCTCAGCATTACGAGGATCTAAGACATCTCCAGAGGCCTCAGGATGGAAAATGCTGTCCACATCCAAAGAAAGAACTATGGAAGTCGAATCGCTATCACTTATTTTTATCTTCTGTTGAGTTTTTTTTCACCTTTATGATGGTTCCTCCTATTGGTTTTAATTTTTACTTTCAACTTCACTAATGTGAAAATATGTTTAATGGGTATGTAAATGTAAAGCCTATATCAGATTGTGTGCCGTCTTGGGGAGGGTGGGGGGGGAGAAAAAGGGAGAAAAATTTTCAACTCAAAAGCATATGGAAAAAAATTTAAAAAATAAGAATTAAAAAAGAAAAAGAAAAAAAACCAAAGGGAATAGGCAGTTTAATAACTCTTTGGGCATAATTCTATTTTGCTCTCCATAGTGGTTGGATCAGTTCACAGTTCCACCAACAGTGAATTAGTGTCCCAATTTTTCCACATCCCCTCCCACAGTTGTCACTTTTCCTTTCAATCATTTTAGCCAATCTGGTGGATATAAAGTGATACCTTCAGGTTTTAATTTTCATCTCTCCAATCAATAATATTTTATTTTTGTATGACTATAAATTGTTTTGACATCTTCATAAAAAAACTGCCTGCTTATATCTTCTGACCATTTATCAATTGGAGAATGACTCATATTCTTATAGATTTGACAAAGTTCTTTATAAATTTGAGATATGAGACCTTTATGTGAACATCTGTCTACAAAATTCTGCTCCCCTTCCCTAATTTTCAGTTTTCTTTTTGATCTTGGCTACATTTGTTTCATTTGTGCAAAATGTTTTTAATTTAATATAATTGAAATTATCCATTTTATACCTCACACTGCTCTCTATGTCTTGTTTATTCATAAATTGTTTGCCTTTCCATAAGTCTGATAGGTAATATGTTCCATGTTCTTCAAAGTTTCTTGTAACCTCTCTCTTTATATCTAGGTCATGTATCCATTTTGACCATATCTTACTGAATGGTGTAAAATATTGGTCTATACCTAATTTCTGCCAGACTGCTTTCCAGTTTTCCTAACAATTTTTTTAAACCAAATAATGAATTCTTGTCCTAAAATCTTGTTTTTATACTTGTTAAATACAGGGTTACTGTATTTATTTGTTGCAGTAAATTGTATGTCAGCTATGATCCACTGATCTACCTTTCTATTTCTTAGCCAGTGTCAGATAGTTTTGATAATTATTGCCTTATAACATAGCTTAAGATACGATATTGCTAAACCTCCTTCTTTTACATTTTTAAAATTAATTCCTTTGATATTCTTGACTTTTTGCTCTTCTGAATGAATTTTACTATTTTTTCAAATTAAGTAAAAATAATTTTTTGGCAATTTAGTTGGGATGGCATTGAATGTATCAATTAGCTTAGGTGAAATTGTCATTTTTATTATACTGGCTCTGCCTACCCATGAGCAATAAATATTTCTCCAGTTATTTAAATCTGATTTTATTTGTATAAAAACTTTTTTTTTTAATAATTGTGTCCATATAGTTTCTGGGTTTGTTTTGGCAGTGTATTTTCAGGTATTTTATACTATCTAGAGCTATTTTAAATGGAGTACATCTTACCATTTCTTCTTGCAGGGCTATGTTTATGATATATAGGAATTGGAGTTCTTATGGTGAGTGTAAACAAGCAGACTGTCATGAATATAATTTCAGCCTATAAACCAACATCTGTTGCGGTGAATGAAGATCCTTGAAGAACATGACAAAGTTCTGCAAAGTCAGAGTATGCCTGTACACTCAATGACTTCAGTGCAAAAATGAGTACAGGGGAAAATAATGGAAACTGGGGTTGATAGTTATTTCCGATATCATTAGCAGGATAACTATTAGCACTTGCAATGGGTGCCCATTCAGATAATAGGCATTGATTAAAGCTGAGAGAAGTTCTCCAATATGTCTTCCATATAGAGAACGGCCACTTGTGATCAAATCTGTCAAAAAGTATTGAATATATGCCAGATTGAGCGGTTCAAAAGACCAGTTAGGAGTTTATAAAGACTGTCCATGAACTCAATTGTATCTTGGTCACTCAGCACTCCTAGGACAAGATTAAAGCAAGATTAAAGATGAAACTTTGCTAATAAATGATGTCAGAATCGAGGCTTTTATTTATTAAAACATGAGAGCAATTCAGACTAACATTGTCCTCTGCTACCTAAGAATACTGCTATTGATTCATTGATGCCTGTCATCTGTAGACATGGAAGATATCAGCCATGAAAAAGCATCCAAGATCTGGGAGAAACACTGAAGGCAATCACATTCCAGCATCCTTTTTCATCAACTTGTTCACATCCTTCAATTTGTTGTTGTTGTTCAGCGGTTTCAGTTGTACTCAACTCTTCTTGACCCCATTTGGGGTTTTCTTGGCAATGATACTAAAGTGGTTTGCCATTCCTTCTCTAGCTCATTTGACAGATGAGAAAACTGTGGCAAATAGGTTAAGTGACTTGTCTAGGGTCACTACTAAGTGACACAGAACTAGTAAGTATCTGATGCCAGATCTGAACTCATGAAGATGAGTCTTCCTGACTCTAGGTCTGGTGCTTTACTCACTGTGCCATCTAGCTGCCCCCATATAACCTTCAATAAACCCTCTTTTATTTTGCAAGTTATTCACTGGTCTCTATTTTCACTTTTTAATGTGGTGGTAACCCACATGATCATCTGTCAAGAGAACCTGTGTGATGATGATCATGAGGATGAGGATGAGGATGAGGATGAGGATGAGGATGATGAAGGCAGCTAGGTGAAGTGGATAGGATACTGGGATTGGAGTCAGGAAGACTCATCTTTGCGAGTTCAAATCTAATCTCAGATACTTACTAGCTGTGGATCCTGGGCAAGTCATTTAACTCCCATCTGTCTCAGCTGAGGATCAAAGGAGATAGATAGTACTTATAAAATGCTTAGCGTTGTGTCTGCCACAGAGTAGGTGCTTAATAAATACTTGTTTCCCTCCTTACTTTGCTTTATTAAGAGTAGGAGATACCACATTTGAGGCTAGGTCTTCAGGCTGCATTTTCTGCTGTTGAGGCAAACGATTCTTTGGAATAAACAAAAAATATAGGATAGGATCTTATATTATGTATTTCTATGTTGTGAGACTGTCTCAGTTGTGTAACTGAATGATATGATATGCTGTTGAATATTTTAATTTTAAATCAAAGATGCCCTCAATGTAGGGCAGGGGTGGGGAGCCTGTGGCCTCTAGGCCCTCACCACATGTGACCTTCTAGGTCCTTATGTGTGGCCTTTAGACTGAGTCTAAGTTTTACAGAACAAATCCTTTCAGTCAAAGGGCTGCACGTGAGGACCTAGAGGGCCACATGTAGCCTTGAGGCCACAGGTACCCCACCTCTGGTCTAGGTTGAGCTATATTGTCAGTTCCTACTTGAGAGAACTGTTCAATTTTCAATTTTTTTTTTCAATTTTGCTTGTTCAATTTTCAGGGTGAGCACTGACAACTCTGAAATCAGGGAATGCTACAAATTGGGGGATGATTTTTCTTTTTGTTGATTGTCTAGACTTAGGAAAGTGATGGAGAAAATGTTAATAATGCAGATTAAATTTGTGTTTGTTATGTTTACAATCCTCCACCTGGAGAGCTGGTTGTTAAACATTTAGCAGTACATCCTTGACTTGAACTCATGCATAACTAATTCTCATCAAGATTTAATAAAGATGACAAAGTAGTCTTATGAGTCAATTAGTCAATGAGCATTTATTAAATTCTCACTATGTGCCAAGTATATAGGTCAACCACTGTCTTCTTGTATGCAATGAGTTTGCCATATGAAGAACTACACTGGATTTGAGGCGTAACCCTTCTTGTGGCAGGCTACTTTTGCTCTAGACATTCCTTTCCTCCTCCTTGCCAACCTTGACCTGCCACTTCCTGGAAATTGCCAAGTCTAATGCTTGTATAACTGGCCATTTCATAGCCAATCCCTGGCACCTTCCTGCATGCAACTTTAGGGATAGTGAACAAACCAGCTCCACCTAAGGGAGAAACTTCTCCCTTCTCCCTCAACTTTAAATTTGGCTATTTGCCTGTGTCATTAAGGTACACTATTTGAATCACTTAACTGGTTCTGCTTTCAAAGTCTCCGTGAGACATTCTGGTTGCATCTGGTTTTTTTGGGGTTTTTTTTTGCCCCTACCTCTGTGTTCCCTCTCCTGGTTATATCCTTAAGTTTCTTCTTGGGTTAGGTGAAATGCACCATAATAATGTCCTATTGCTTTAAGAATTAGCTGATCTGCCTGATGCTTTCGTGAAATTTCCTTTAAGTCTCAAAATGGCTATAATGGGATTGGGACAGAAATCTGTACTAAAAATGGGATAAAGTTCACAGAATATCAGGTACATTCTACTACATTTTTTTCCCCCTGTCACAGGCAGCATGATGCAGATATCTCTTGTTCTCTTTCTCTTCTCCAAACCCCATCTCTTTTCTTTCTTTTTTTTTATTATTAATTTATTTTGAATTACCAACAATCACTTCCATAAGCTTTTGTTTTTAAATTATTTTTTTAATATAAATTTATTTATTTTTAGTTTTCAACATTCCCTTCCACAAGTTTTTGAGTTCCAAATTTTCACCCCATCTCCCTCCTCCCCCCACCCCAAGATGGCATGCATTCTGAATATCCCTTCCCCTACTCTGTCCTCCCTTCTATCTCTCTCCCCTTCTCTTGTTCCCTTCCCCTTCTATTTTCCTGTAGGGCAGGATAGACTTCTGTACCGCATTTCCTATATTTATTTCCCAGTAGCATGTGAAAACATTTTTTTAAACATATGTTTTTAAAACTTTAGGTTTCAAATTTTCTCTCTTCCTCCCTCCCCACCCACCCTCATTGAAAAGGCAAGCAACTCAATATAAGTTGTACATGTGCAGTTATGCAAAACACGTCCATAGTAGACATGTTGTGAAAAACTAACTCTATTTCCTTTAATCCTATCCTGCCCCCCCCTCAATTTATTCTATTCTTTCTTTTGACCCTGTCCCTCCTCAGAAGTATTTACTTCTGATTAACCCCTTTCCCAATCTGCCCTCCTCTCTATCATCCCCCTGCTCTCTTGTCCCCTTTCCCCCTATTTTCCTGTAGGGTAAGACAGATTTCCATACCCAATTGAATGTGTATGTTATTCCCTCCTTAAGCCAAATCCTATGAGAATAAGATTCACTCATTCCCTCTCACCTTCCCCTGTTTCCCCTTCCACTGTAAGAGACTTTTCTGGGTTTTTTTTGTGAGATAATTTACCCCATTCTACCTCTCCCTTTCTTCTTTTCCGAATATAATCCTCTCTCATCCCTTAATTTTATTCTCCAGATATGACCCCTTAATCTTCAGCTCACCCTGTGCCCTCTATCTATCTACATAAACATACATATAATTTTTTTCCTCCAACTACCCTGATACTGACAAAGGTCTCATGAGTTATAAATATCATCTTTCCATGCAGGAATGTAAACAGTTCAACATTAATAAGTCTCTTTTGATTTCTCTTTCCTGTTTACTTCTTCATATTCCACTTGAGTCTTGTATTTGAAAGTCAAATTTTCTATTCAGCTCTGGTCTTTTCATCAAGAATGCTTGAAAGTCCTCTATTTCACTGAATGACCATTTTCCCCCCTTGGTTGTAATTCTATCTCCTTTGCCCTCTGGAATATTATATTCCATGCCCTGCAGTCCCTTAATGTAGAAGCTGCTAAATCTTGTGTTATCCTGATTGTGTTTCCACAGTACTTGAACTGTTTCCTTCTGGCAGCTTGTAATATTTTCTCCTTGACCTGGGAACTCTGGAATTTGGCTACAATATTCCTAGGAGTTTTCCTTTGGGGATCTCTTTCAGGAGGAGACTGCGGATTCTTTCAATTTCCATTTTGCCCTCTGGTTCTAATATATCAGGGCAGTTTTCCTTGATAATTTCTTGAAAGATGATGTCTAGGCTCTTTTTTTGATCATGGCTTTCAGATAGTCCAATAATTTTTAAATTCTCTCTGCTGGATCTATTTTCCAGGTCAGTTGTTTTTCCAATGAGATACTTCACATTGTTTTCTAATTTTTCATTCTTTTGGATTTGTTCTACTGTGTCGTGATTTCTCATAAAGTCACTATCTTCCAATTGCTCTATTCTAATTTTTAAGGAAGTATTTTCTTCAGTAAGCTTTTGGATTTTCTCTTCCATTTGGCCAGTTTTGTTTTTTAGGGCATTCTTCTCCTCATTGGCTTTTTGGACCTCTTTTGCCATTTGGGTTAGGCTATTTTTTAAGGTGTTATTTTCTTCAGTATTTTTTTGGGTCTCCTTTAACACCACTCTCAGTTTTTCCTCTACTTCTCTAACTTGCTTCTCAAAATCGTCTTTGAGCTCTTCCATGGCCTGGGACCAATTCATATTTTTCTTGGAGGCTTTGGATGTAAGGGCTTTGACTTTGTTGTCTTCTTCTGGTTGTATATTTTGGTCTTCTTTTTCACCAAAGTAAGATAATATAGTCTGACTGTTTTTGCGCTGCTTACTCATGATCCCGGCCAATTGCTTGAGTTTTAAACTCTTTGTTAAGGTATGACTCTGCCTCCAATGTGGAGAATGTACTGTCCCAAGCTTCGGGGGCCCATCTCTTTTCTTTTGCTTATGTTCTTTCCTTTTCCTTTCACATTTGTGCGGTGAGTTACCAAGGTAGAGAAGAATGTGCTATAGGGGCAATGCATGAGGCAAGGACCCTTTTTATGGTTCCTTAGTTGATGTGGGACTACCTAAATTGATCAGGTTGACAACAGTCCAGGAGGAATGCCATAATGGTTTTAAAGATTATTGATTAAACTGGCATTTATTGCCAATTTTTAGAAAATCTGAGGTGAGACCTCCAGGTCTGTGGCACAGATGTGGAGGGTTATTTGAGATCCCGACTTTTCACCTTCTTCACATTCATTGGTTCAATGGTCTTTTGCAATTCCTTCAGAAACTTTTTTTTGAAATACCTGAATGTCTTTTAAGTTATGTAGCATCTAGCATGGATTTCTTCTATATATCTGTATCTATATTTAGATCTGTAGCTACACGACTATATTGACATCAATATCTATGTCTATATCAATATCTAGATCTTTCTAGATAGCAATAGCTATATCTATAATCATGTCTAGTCACTATTCTTGACTTTAAGTGCATTGTTCCCCTTCTCACATAGTACATAGAGTACTGAGGTGATAAAATTCAAAAGCGGTTGTTCCTTTTCATTTCTGGTTAAGAATGTTAAACTTTGAATAGATGCATGGATTGGGCACAAGGACTATTGGGGCAGAAGCCGTATTGATCATTCCCAAACCCCCAAATTCTGCTCCACCCCCAAATCACAAGGTTTTTCTGTATCTACTTTCTCTTCTTGGGCTGCCTCAGGTAAGTCTGAAGCTTTTACCTCTGGGGCAGGGGAAAATCTATTTACCTTTATTTGTTTTAAATCTTTACTTCAAAAAAATAAACGTTAATCACCTGTGACTCTGAATCTCTGAACAGAGACAGAGGGTCAGTCTCTTTCTGTCTTTCTCTGTCTCTGTTCCTCTGTCACTCTCTCTCTGTTTTCTGGGGATGTTTCCTCCTCAATTACCTCTTCCCAGCTGCATTCCCAATAAGGACACCTAGACTAACATTCACAACTAATTCATGATCCACACTTCCTCTCCTTATTCCTTCCATACTTTCCATTCTCTGTACATTTTACTGGCTGTTGACACCCCATATCTGGAATTCCCTCCCTCATTCCTCCCTCCTGACTTTCTTGGCTTCCTTCAAGTCTCAGCTTGAAGTCCACCTTCTATAGAAAACCTTTCTGATCCCCCTTAATTCTAATGCCACCCTTCTGCTGATTAGCCCAATTTATCCTGTATATATCTTATTTGTATATGGTTGTTTACGTGTTGCTTTTCCCATTAAACTGTGAGCTCCTTTTAAAGCAAGATTGTCTTTTGCCTTTTGTTGTATTACTACTGCTTAACACAGCTCCTGTCGGGTAATAAGCCGAATGAATGTTTATTTGCCGTTGCTGATTGGCTGTTGAGGAGGAAACATCACCAGAAAAAAAAATAGGAAGGGGAGGGAGACAGACAGACAGAGAGACAGACAGAGACAAAGGGAGGTGCAGAGAGAGAGAGAGAGAGAGAGAGAGAGAGAGAGAGATCTACCACTGAGGAGTTTTTCCAGAATGTTTTCTGTGGACAGAAGCTCAAGGCTTAAGAGGAAAGAAAAAGAGAGAAACAGAAAGAATTACAGATCATTTGATACAACAGAGTAGAGGAGTGTTGTTGTTTTTTTTTTAATTGAATCAATGTGGGGGTGGGGGGAGCAGGGCAGGAAATACAAGTGGCCAAATGACTTTTTCCATCATCTGTCACCATCACTCCTACATTAATATTCTAATCCAATTAATATTCATTTATTAAGCACCTATTATGTGCAAGGCCCTGTGCTAGACACAGGGTACAAAGACAAAATGAAAAACAGTTCTTACCATCAAGAAGTTTACATTCTAATGAGAAGATAGAACTTGTAAGCAGATTAATATATTGATGATAATTTGAGGATGAGGAAGAGAACACTAATGACCAGGAAAATCAGGAAAGAATTCTCATAGGAGATGGCATATAAATTGTCCCTTGAAGAAGCTGCAGATTTCAAGAGGTTGAAGAGAGGAAGAAGCTATTTCTACTCATGGGATGTGAAAGATGAAATGAGTTAGAAAACAAAGGTTCAGCCTTCCAAGCATATTTATTAAGCAATGCATGCCAATTGCCCAACAAATTGGGATCAACATTCTCAGCTTTGGCACTGTACTCCGAATACAGAGGGAGACAAATTTTTATAAATTAAAAACAATTGCTCAAGTAAGACTAATTAATTGAAAAAGCAATTAACCAGGATATAAAATTAGGTAATCTAATTTCTAATTGGAGGAACTATTAGGGATTTTCCAGGTTGGGAGGTGGTGAGTGAATAGGTACAATTCCCTGAATTCAGAAAAAGAGGTGTCTCACTTTCCTCTCCAAGTGTCTGTATTCAATTAAAGGTACATGGAAGCAATAATTGATCAGTATGGGGCCAGTTTTCCCATATGAGTTTCTTGAGATGTATAAATGTGAGAAAATTCTTTGCATCAGTCTTCAGATCTGACTGGGTCCTTACTTAAGAGTCTCTAAGCAATAGGTAGAGATGGTCCAGCTTCTCAGCCATGCAGGTCTAGGTTCAAAAGATGCAACAAAGTCCTCTCAAATTCCCACAATTGAATAAAGTTTCTTTATAGGACAGAAGGGACTAGACCCATAACTGAATAGAAAGGGAACAGAGCTAGCTCCAGAATTGATGAAGTCAGTGTAGTTCACTTGATTCCCAATACTACATGCTGTTATAATCCCCTCATTTTCCTCAGTGATGAGGACCTAAACTAGACTGGTGGCCATGTGAGTAGGAAGATAGAAGTGTTGTGGAGGTAGGTTTTATGAGACTTGGCAACCAACTGGAGACAGTGGAGGTGGGGGGGTGTTGAAAGAGAGGGAAATATCAAGTATGATCCTGAGGTTGCAAACCCACTGATGCCATATGGCAATCATGAAGCACCGTAATGCGAAGTATCAGAATTGTAATTAATCCCAAGAGTAGTAGTGAGATACATGGTGGATGTGAGTAAGCATGTTACCAATGATGACTTGAATGAGAAAACTGATAAAAGACCTCAAGGGCTTTGTATGTCCAGAAAAAGAGGTGACTTGCTTATACAGTACGTAAGTGAGATAATAGAATTACTTGTCTGATTGTGGCACCAGTGCCCAGAAAAACTTAACAGCAGATAGGTTCAAGTATATCAGATGGGTCCTTTGGAGAATTTATGGAAAGATAAAGATAAGTATCTCATAGGATGAAATAGGTTGTCACCTATACTGATGGAAATTTTGCCCACATTGGTGAAATAATTGATCCATTAAAGTAGACTTTGAATATAAACATGACAGCTGCATTCCCTTTATCTTCTTAAAGAGACAATATTGTCAGATTCTGGGGATCATTCATATGAATAGAAGCTTACAGTAAGAAGTAGATTGATCTCCTTGACCATGGCTTAAACAACTGAGATAAAGTGGATAGGGTTGATCCATTTCCCTTATCCTTTTCCTTAAAAGCCACCCTTGACTTTTACTTGTATAGAATATTTGAGCGAGGGGAATGGTAGCGGAATCCCATGGTGACAGAACTGAATATACTTGTTCTTACTCCAATAGGTTTACATAAATATTAGAAGATGAATTATTGAGGTTTAAGAGAGAGGGACCAAAGCAGCTCAGAAAGTAAGGTACTCATAATGTGTAAGGACATGAGGATTAGAGAAGGCAGGCAAGACGTTCCATTTTGGGCATTATTCCAAGTTCTTGTGGTGTGTGTTTAATATATAAGATTAGGGTCATTCTTAATTGCTTCTAGAATAAAGACTAGTGTTTATTTGCTGAGTGTCTTCTTTTCTGACTAATTAACTTAAAAAAAGCTGTACAGCCAATAGTTTCTGACCTTCCAAAGGCAATTAGACTGAAATATTTTTATACCCCTAGCTTCTCCTGCCAAAGGAATGGCTATAAAGAGCGATTGGTGTGTAAATAAATCTCTGCCTCTAGCTAATCGTTTTGGCTTCGGTTGTTTCTAGTTGTGATTGTGACAGCTTACATTACACCATTCACAATCCCTATGTCTTGCAGGAATAATAGTTGGCAAAGTGTAAAACCCTGGAGTCTTTGGGAAGCAAAAGAATAAGCACTTTTAAAGCACCTACCGTGTGTCAGACACTATGCTAAGCACTTTACAAATACTATCTCCTTTGAGATAACCCTAGAAGGTAGGTACTGTTATTACCCCCATTTTACAGTTGAGGAAAGTGAGGCAAACAGAGTTAAGTGACTTGCCCAGGGTCACACAGCTAGTAAGTGCCTGAAGCTGGTTTAAATTCTAGTCTTTGTGACTCCAGGCCCAGTGCTTGTTGTTTGTCCTTTCTTGAAGAGGACCAATGACATCAGGAGGGTGATGTCTTGACTTGCAAGTGAATTGGATTTAAGTGAGGCAGAGCTGTGCAAGGTCACCAGCCTCACTCTCTCCTTCTGAGTCATCTGAGTCCAGTGGCAAGACATAGGTCAGGATGAGAGGAAATGGCTCCAGACGCAATAGGAGACCTTGGCCTTTTTAAGCTAAGGTCTTAAAACAGGTCTTTTCTATCCCCTGTACCTAGATGAACACTATTTTTCTACTAATGTAGTTTAGGATCATACTAGTCTTTTGACTGGCTCATGTTGAATCTACTAGACCCCTAGATCTTTTTCACATGAACTTCTTTATACATGTATAACACACATTTTTATGCGTACGTACACATATATACTACTCACATATACACATAGAATCAGAGCTGGAAGGGATCTTAGGAATCATCTTATCTGACCCCCTCATTTTACAGATGAGGAAACTGAGACCTGCAGAGGGTAAATGACTTGCCTAAGGTCACACAAGTAGCCAGCACCAAAGGCAGGTGAACTCAGATCTTTTGACTCTAGCCAGTACTTCTTCTACTGTACCAAATTTTCCTCACCCAGGGGAGACTCCTAGAGCTTATTATCTTTTGAACGAAAGGTCAGGATTTCATGTTTATTTCCATTAAATGATATATTGTTAGCTTCATCTCACTGTTCACCCCCAAATACCCCAACTGTTCTCCATGGCACCCAATTTAGAGGGGCAGGGGATTTGGTTGTGCTATTTTTGTAGACATGAAGGTCCTGAAGGAAGTAGAGGCCTTTGCCAGGGAAGATACAACTGGCCCCATGCCCACATTACCTCATTAAATCTCTGCCCCACCCTCTAAGATATTCTTGAAATAACTTCCTGACCTTCTTTGGATAGGTTCTTGAATCTAGAATAGCTCTCTACTTAATTTGCTTCCAGCTCTCTTTAATTTGGACCCTAATTTCCTGTGTTCCTTCGCATCATAATTCTTATTGTGTTCTCCTGAAGACCAATTGAGACCATGTCCTTTAAAGCCCCAGTTGCCCAAGGACTCTGGTAATCACCTACCCACCTGGCCTGGTGCTAGACCTCATGTCTGGCCACTCTGTAGTGGTACCATCACCAGCTGGTAGTGAAGGAAGTGGAAGATTGAATTCATACAACAGAAGAGATGATTGGAACTTGTGTCTCCACACATGCCTTTGTCCCTTGACTTGATAGCCACACCTGGGGAGCTATCTATCCCACTTTACCCTCTTCAGACTTCTCCTGGCAAATGGGTGAGTTGGAGAGTCTTCTGAAGGACATTTCACGCGGGAGATTTTCACACAGCTGAGATGCTCCTATGTGTTGCTTGGCCCAAGTCTCATTCTGCCGGGCAAGATGACAACCAGTTGCATTATGAGAACTGGTGAACTGATGGCTGACTTGGAACTTAGATATTGATTGAGGAGAAAAGCAAGAACCCAATCATATCATAAAGAAACAAAAAGAAAGGGTAGAATCAGGGGATAATGGAGGAAGTGAGTGGAGAAAGAGGAGAAGCAAAAGAGAACTTGACTCAAATCTTTAAGAAAGGAAAATTAAATGATTGCCAATAAGGCAAAGCAGGCAAGAATTAGTGCAAGAGTTAATTTCTATTTTGAAGGATGTTTACATAGGAAAAGCCAGGAGCCTAAATTAAGAGTTAGATCTGGGTTAATGATGACTAACATTTATAGAGCGTTTTAAGACTTGCAAAGTGTTTTTATGTGTATCATCTAATTTGACTCACAATAGCACTGTTAAGGCAGGCACTTCAGGAAACATTGTTCCCATTTTACAGATGAGAAAGGTAAGGCTTTAAGAGAGAGAGAGTGAATTAAGCACAGGGTTACTGATGAAATCTAGTGTTCTAGCATTTTAACAAGCACTGTTTTTTCGAAAATGGGGGAGAAGTTAAAATCAACCTTAGAGATGTAAGCTGTGGCCCAGTACACCATGCTCACTCAGCTAATGAGCATCAGAGGTGGAATGACAAGTCTTCCTGACTTCAGCTGAATTATGCTATACACACTATGGCTTTGGGTCTCAAAATATGATCTGGGAATTCCTACAGGTCTTTCAGACCTTTTCAGGTCAAGAGTATTTATAATAACACTAAGACATTTTAATACTATAAATATTTCTTTTTTTTGACAAGACAAATGGGGTTAAGTGACTTGCCTGGGGTCATACAACTAGTGAGCATCAAGTGTTTGAGAACAAATTTGAACTCAGGTCCTTCTGTCTCTAGGCCAGTGCTCTAGCCACTGTGCCACCTAGCTGTACCTAATACTATAAATATTGATAGAGATAACCTACATAAACAAAAGCTTTTGAGGGATCCTCAATTTTGAAGAGTATAAAGGGGTCCTGGAGGGTACTGGGCCTGGAGTCAGGAAGCCCTGAGTTCAAATCCAGCCTCAGACATTTACTAGCTATGTGACCTTGGGCAATCACTTACCCCTGTTTGCCTCAATTTCCTCATCTGTGAAAGGAGCTGGAGAAGGAAATGGCAAACCACTCCAGTATTTTTGCCAAGAAAACCCCAAATGTGGTCATGAAGAGTCAGACGTGATTGAAATGATTGAAAAACAACAACAATTACAAAGGCTCTGGAGACCAAAAAGTTTGAGAATTGCTCCACTACACCATGCTTTTTCTAAGTGGCTGTGGGACATTAAGCAAATCGCTCAGTGCCTCACTTTCCTCATCTGTAAAATAGAAGTGATCATTTTTGCTCTGCCTAACTTCAGTTTTGTTGTGAAAATCAAATGAAATGATGTTTGTGTAAGGGTGTTGAAAAATTAGATAACCCTAGGCAAATTCACCCCTAAGCAGTGTCCAGCTGGGCCTATTCCTATTCAATCTCTCAAATGAAAGATGTGAAGATAGTGAAGGAAAATGGAGGACCAAATCAACAAGGCTTCTTTGGGAAAAGATGAGGTGTCTTGGCCTAGATGTTTTCCCATCCATGTCTTGGTGGCTAATGTTTGAATCCATTTCCTCTGTTAACAAAGGGCTTTCTGCCTTTGATAGAGAATGTTTCCCCAAATGATGCACTGCCCTCTCCAGTTCTTCCCTTGAGTTTCTGAGATGTGGCTCAGTGGCTTCCTTGCATCTGAGGGAATGCTAATCACCAACAACACTCATAAACATAAGGTGCTCTTAGGTGCTCTTGAGATTTAGATGTATGGCAGTCAGGACTCTTAATTACATAACCTTAATGAGATCACTGACTACCAAGTACCTGGCGGAGTACTAGAAGATTATTATTAATAAGTGCTCTGATGGAGCCGTGAAGAATAATGGTTTTTATATCACTGTAACTACTGCAAATCACAAGGCCTTTGTTGTCTGGAGATCTATGAGCACCAGAGAATCAGAGAGAATCAGAAAAAGACTTCCAGAGTACAGAAAGTAACAAGGCTGAGGAGGATTTTAAAAATAATATCCAGAAAGCTAAGAGCATCTTGAGGGATCATAAAGTCTAGCTTCCACTGATATCATTTTAAAGAAAAGGAAACTGAGACCCGGATAGGGAAAGCAATTTTTGTATGGTCACACAGTTGATTAAAGTCAAAATTATGATTGGAGTAGGGGGTTATGGGCTTTATCCAGTGTTCCAGGATTTATTATTAAGAACTTTTGGGGGGGGGCAGCTAGGTAGCACAGTGGATAGAACTCTGGCTTTGGAGTCAGGAGGACCTAAGTTCAAATCTGTTCTCAGACATTTGATACTTACTAGCTGTGTGACCCTGGGCAAGTCACTTAACCCTGATTGCCTAATTACAAAAAATTTTCTCCAAGAATAGGTGACAAGAAGTTTAGCTTAGAGATAAAGCCAGTAGTCCCACAACCCAAGTTTTGGGCTTACAAGGAATAAGTTCAACTTAGGGCTGTCCCTCCAAATCATAACTATCTCTGTCATCATCTAGATTTCCTCTCTAGATATTTCAAAATATAGCTCATGTTTAGGTTTCCTCTGATATGGGTGAAAGGGCCTCTGGCTTCTATGTTGACACATCCTTTATTTCATTGCACAGAAAAAGCAGAAAACAAAATGGAGTCACGATTAGCCTATGAACAAAGGCACGATTCTCCTCCCCCTCTGGTGAATTCATCCTTCTACCCAGAGACCTATATATACTGTCCTTCAGGTTCATAGAGCCATCCTTTGGTTCAGACTCTTCTCAAAAGGGAACCAAACTGGAGATTGTCAGATAGCTAATCCCTCCCTCCCCAGCCCCCAATATCTCAGTGAGGTCTGCCTATACTCCAGAGATATATATGGGCTTCCCCTCTTATGGTATCACCCTTAGGACTTGAATGTCTCCAAATGGAAGTGAAATTTGGTTTACTAGAAATACAACTTTCTTCCCTTTGGACTTGCATGGTAGTAGAGGAGAGTAAAGTGAATTTCTTTCTCCTTTGTATTTTTGCTTACTCTTCTGCTACACAGGAAGTTACTCTTCCTTTTCTTGTGGACTAGATCCCTTGAACTCTCTAGGAATGGACTTGACATTATCCAGGAGATCTCCTCTCCTAGGAGCTGCCATTATTTGATCACATGGTTCTCTTCTCCTGGGGCCACATACAACTGGACTGGGTCTCTGACACTTCCATGGTTGGGTCTCCAAACTCTTACAACTAACCACTACTCCTGGATATTGATATCATTTGGGTCAAGGGGCTCCAGCACTGCTTCTCCATGTCTTGCTTCAGGTACTCAGAAACTGGAAATTTATCCTACCTCTTCCAACACGGGCAAATAAGCACATGGATTGTTAGGCGGTGAAAAGGCTTTAATTTTTTTTATTTGCATTTTTTTTTACTATGTATCAGGCACTGTGCTGAGTACACCTATATCTATATTTATATATACACAAACATACATATATATGTGTATGTATGCATATATACACATAGATCAGATGGAATATAATATCAAAGAGGAGCTACAGGAATGGGAAAGGCTCTGATTGAATGTGGAATTTACACTGAGTCTAGAAGGAAACCATGGAAACTGAGAGGTAGAGGTGAGGGAGCAGAGCATTTAAGGCATGGGAGACAGTCATTGCATAGAAACAGGAGATGGAGTTTGATGTTTGAGGAGCTGAAAGTAAGTCAGTGTAGCTAGACTATACAGTTCATGTATGGAAATAAAGGGACCAGCCTATCAAAAGTCAAATAGAGGAGTTTATGTTTGATCTTGACAGTCATAGGAAGGCACCAGAGCTTACTGAATGGGAATGACATAGTCATACTTGAATTTTATTTTTAAAATATTTTGTTTTTTTCCAATTTCATAAAACTGTTTTTAACATTTATTTTTTAAAGTGCTGAGTTCCAAATTAGCTCTCTCCCTCCCTTTCACCCTTCACTAAGGTGGCAAGGAATGTGATATAGGTTACAAATGTGCCATCATGCCAACCATATTTCCATCATAGTCGTGTTGTGAAAGAAAACAAACAAAAAAAAGAGAAAAAAAAGTAAAAAATAGTGTGCTTCGATCTACATTCAGACTGTATCAGTTCTTTCTCTGGAGATGGGTAGCACTTTTTATCATAAGTCCTTTGGAATTGTCTTGAATCTCTGTATTGCTGAGAATAGTTAACTCATTCACAGTTGATTATTTTACAATATTGTTGTTACTCCATACAATGTTCTCCTGGTTCTGTGCAATTCACTTTGCACCAGTTCATGTAAATCTCTCCCAGTTTTTCTGAATCCATCCTGCTCATCGTTTCTTATAGCACGATAGTATTGCCACACAATCATATAACACAACTTGTTCAGCCATTCCCTAATTGACGGGTATCCTCTCAATTTCTAATTCTTTGCCGTCACAAAAAGAGCTGCTATAAATATTTTTGTACATATAGGTCCTTTTCCCTTTTTTTGTGGATCTCTTTGGAATAGAGACCTAGTAGTGGTGTTTCTGGGTCAAAGGATTATACGCAGTTTTATAGCCTTTGGACATAATCCCAAATTGCTTTCCAGAATGGTTGGATTAGTTCACAACTCCATCAACAATGCATTAGTGTTTCAATTTTCCCATATCCTCTGGAACATTCATCATTTTTCTTTTCTGTAATATTAGCCAATCTAATAGAAGTTATATGGTATCTCAGAGTTGTCTAAATTTACATTTCTCTAATCAAAAGTGATTTAGAGCATTTTTTTCACATGATTATAGGTAGTTTTGATTTCTTCATCTGAAAACTGCCTGTTCATATTCTTTGACCATTTATCAATTGGGGAATGACTTGTCTTTTTACAAATTTGACTCAGTTCTCTATATATTTGAGAAATGAGGCTTTTGTTAGAGAAATTTTTGTAAAAATTTCATCACAGTTTTCTGCTTTTCTTCTAATCTTGGCTATGCTGATTTTGTTTGTGAAAAAAATCTTTTTAAATTTAATGTAATCAGTATTATCCATTTTATATCTTGTAATGCTCTCTATCTCTTGTTTGGTCCTAAATTCTTCCTTTATCCATGGATCTGACAGGTGAATTATTCCATGCTCCTCTAATTTCCTTATTTCTAAACCATATACCATTTTGACTTTATCTTGCATACCTGCACTTTAGAAAAATCCCCTTGGCACCTAAGTGGAGGTTGCATGAGAGTGGGAAAGACTTGAGGTAGGAATAGCAAGTATAAGACTATCGCAGTAGCACAGGCAAGAGTTGATAAGGGCTTGAATTAAGATTGTGGCTTTGTGGATAGAGAGGAGACAATATGCTACTGCATCAAGGCTGCTATTATTGATTCTTGGGGATCAAGGAGAAGTGGGGAAAGGCTGTGTACATGTAGAGGCTTCCTCATTCTAACAGTGGTGACCTAGGCCTGCTGTTTTTAACCTTTGCTTCATTTCAGTCTGTGCTCTGCTCTCACGGTCTATTTGAAAAAAAAATGAAGAAAGGACAACTCTGCAATTAAAATTCTCTTCTTATAGGCCCAGCAAAAGGAATAGTTCCAGTCTACCACAGCCTTATCCAATCAATTAATCTCCAATTTCTGGATTTTGAGGAAATCCCCTGAATTCCTTTGAGACATCATGTAACTTCATCATCTTGATCAGAGAACTCCTTAGATCAATTACCTACACATAGAAAATGTGTAGACCCAGGGAGTCGACCTATGTTTTCAGTATTATCACAACCTAAGAAGATACAGGCAAAAGGTCTTATGCGGATCTGGGAAAACAGCAGAAAATTAAATCTGGAGAAGGTGAATTAAGACAAGCCCTGTTCAGGTCAGCCATGTAGAATGGCATTGGCTTCGGTGACCTCAATTGCCAAAATGCTTACACTTCTGTGAAAAAAGGCACTTCAAGGAAAATTTAAAAAAGAATGATTGGATTTTTAAAACTAGGAATATTTTTACCGATATTGCAAAGGATTTAAAGGATGTGTTGGTCACGTTGGCAACCTGATTCATCTTTCTCTTTTGTATCTCTCTCTTTTAGAGCTCCAAAGCATCAAAGATGAAGCCTCTACTTTGGGAATGGATTCTAGAAAAAGAAAAATGAGGAACATTGGAAGAGAAGCTACATGATTCTCAACCCTTTGAATGTGAATGTGCTTTAGAATATACTGCAGTGGTAGACTTTATGAAAAAATCTGACATATTCTCCTTTGTAACTTTGAATGGAAGAGGTCTGTTAGGAAAGGGACAGAGAGAATTTCTGATGGGAAAAAATCCGCTTGTGTCTTTCTCTTTTACCTTCTCAAATAAGAAATGTTTGAATGATGAAATGAGGATACAGACAACCTTCCAAAATCAAAAAGGGAAAAGAATAAAAGAAGGAGTATTCTTTCAGAAAAATTACATTGAATTCTTGAAACATCTTTAAGAGAAACTGCTTTCTTGCTAATACTTTGATAAGGCTGGAAATAAGGGAAGCTAGAAAAAATACGAAAGATCTCCAAGGGAACCATTCTTTCTTTCTTGGCCAGAAAATTGCCTTTACTCTTAGATGTGACTTTGGAGATGACTGTAGATCTTAAGCAATGGAGAGATTGATTCTCAAGATATCTGAAAAAGGAGAGAATACCAAATGCTTGGAAACATCACAGAATTTATTACTATCAAAAAAGGTAACCAAGAAAATATTAATAATTATAGATACATATGGCTATATTCTCATCTCTAAAATGTTTCTGAGAATAATTTAGTCATGTCTGCAAGGCATCTTAGATGAAGGCATGAGAAAGGAATGGGCAGGTTTTTATAAATTATATTCTGCAACAGACCACATCTTCATAGTTACACAATGACTAAAAACCATAGAAAATACAAGATCCAAATTGTTTAGTGCTTTTTTTTTTTTACCACAAAAAGCACTTGTTTCTGTAAAACGGGGCTTTAAAGAGTCTCCTTCAGCAAGGTGTCTCCCATTCACATGTCAAAATTGTACAGGCTTGAATCTTGCTAAAATAGAAATAACCTTCTAATTATTAATATCAAATGAAATACCAGTTAATTTATACTTAATGCTAAAGCAATCAAATTATGAAGGAGATACTTTATAAACTGATCAAATTATAACAGAATTCATTTGGAAAAACAGAAGAGTTAGACTATCTAGGGAAATGATGCAAAAAGGTAGGGATGGGGGAAAACACTACTTCCAGATCTTGAATTATATATCAAACTATGTTATAAAATAGCAGTCTTCAAAACCATTGAGTATTGGTTTAAAAAGATAGGTAGATCAATGGAATATGCTAGATAGGGAAAAATCTGAAACAATAGAACTCAATAACCCAGTATTCATTAAGTAGAAAACACAAATTATCTAAGAAACAACTCCCTATTTGATAAAACTAGTGAGAAAATTGGAAGGCAGTCTGACAGAAAGTAGGCTTAGACCAATACCTTATACCACATTCCGTAACTCAATCTAAATGACATGACGTTAATATTAAAGATTGTACTATACAAAAATTAGAAGAGAAGCAAATTATATATCTGTCACAGATATTAATAGAAGACATATACCTAACCAAACAAAGGATAGAGGTAATTATAAAGGATGAAATAGACAATTTTAATTACATAAGACTGAAAAGCTGCTGCACAGATAAAATTAATACACCTAAGTTAAAGGAAGCAATTGAATGGGGAAAATTATCTTTGTATCCAATTTCTCTGATAAGGGTTTGGTATCCAAGAAGCAATCAACATTATCTATCTATCTATCTATCTATCTATCTATCTATCTATCTATCTATCTATCATCTATGCCTCTATCTACCACAAATAGCTATTCTTTAGTAGGTATATTATATATATATTATATTAAAGAATATAAATAGATTCTTAAAAGAAGAATTGCAAAGTATTAATAGCCACATTAAAAAAAAACTCCAAATAACTAGCAATAAGAAAAATACACATCAAAACAACCCTGAAGCATCTCTGCAATTGGCAAGGATGACAAAAAATGAAAATAGTCAATATTGGAAAGACTGTTGGAAGATAGGCACACATTCATTGTTAGTAGAGTTATGCATTGGTAGAACTATCTTGGAAAATAATTTGAAACTGCAATTGAAGTAATTAAAATCTCCTTACCCTTTGAACCAGAGATTCCATTAATGACCTTATATCACAAGGAAGCCTTTCGTATGAAGAAAGTTTTCACATGCACCAAAATCTTTCAAGCAACACTTTTTGTGATAGCAAAGAATTGGAAACAAAGTAGAAGCCGTAGTTTGGGGAATGGCTACACAAATTGTGGTACATGAATATAATGGAATATTTCTGTGCTATAAGAAATTATGAATGTGATGAGTTCAGAGAGGCATGCTCTATGTGTAGAGTGATGAAGAGTGAAATAAGTAGAGCCAAGAAAACAATGTGTGTGTGTATATACATACATATATATATATATATATATATATGTATATATATATATATATAAAATGACTATAACAGTGCAAATGGGAAGAACAACTGTACACAAAAAATTAAAAGTGAATGTTGCAAAATTACAAAGAACAAGCATGGATTGAAAGAAGAGATATGAGAGGATACGTCTAATCTCCCTTCATAGAGTTGGGAGGTTCACAGCTATTGCACATTGAAAAGACTTTTGGATGTTTTCAATATATTGATCATTTGTTCCAATTTTTCTGTTTTTTTTTTTGTCTTTAAAAATACTATTTGTTATATGAAATGGAGCCACAGTTGAGAGTTGAATGCCAGGCAGATACCAAAGGCTGATGAACAGCCCTGAAAAGGGCTCAGCAAGCCCTCACAACAGAGGTGCTAGTGCTCCTTGAACACCATTGCACTCTGGTATGTTTTATAAGAAGAGGCTGAAGAAATGGAAGATATAAGCATAAAATAAGATAATTTGGTGGGTGGGAGTGAGATTAGTAGCTATCTTCCAGAATTTCAAGTATTTCAAGTTCTTACTATGTGGGAGATGAATTAGTCTTGTTCTGTCTCACTCTAAAGAAAACAGAATTAGAAACAAAATATGAACGATGCAGAGAGAGAGATTTTAGCTGATTGCACTTAAAGACTTTCTAACAATTAGCACTCCTCAAAGGTGAGATTGGTTTCTTTGGGAGGAAGTGAATTTCTTCTTACAGGAGATCTGCAAGCAGAGTTTTAATGACCACTTGTTGGAGATGATGTTGAGGGAATTCCTGTTCAGAATTTATTACAAATTATTAATTCTATGAATCTTGGCTAAATTACTGGGTTGCTATAAAGGTCAACTAAGAGAATGTATTTGACCTGTAGTTAATATTTAGTTTAACATTACACTGTCCCCTATTCTCAGATCCCTTGGCCCCTTGTACTATCATTACTCATGCCACGAGGAACTCTAATGCTGGATGACTTCCATTACCTGTTTCCTTTGCTTCTACCCATGTGCTGCTGAATCAGGCTGAAGGAAGTCTCCACATAGTGCTGACTAGGTCCATAGCAAATTTATGTTATCTAATCTCTCCTGGACCCTGACTGTAGTATAGTCCTTTCCCCCAGAGAAGTTGGAATGGAGAATTGGCAGGTGGAAGAGAATGTTTGTGTATAGACATGTGTGTATTTACTCTGCATTCTCCAATTTTCCAGGGGATTTCTGATAGGATAAAGAATTCTCTTCTAGGGAAAAAACACATAGTTAAGATATTAAGAAGCCATGTAGGGAAATAGATGAGGTGGACTGTGAGCTGCTTTGGCCCTCCCTTCTTGTTTTTTTTTTACTCAAGAGGGAATGATGAGGCAAGGAAATCAAGTGTACATGAGACTTTGTGGTGTAATGAAGCAAGTGGTTGGGAAAGATATAATTGGATAGATCAACAAGAGAAGACTAGAGCAGAGAGAGGTTTGGGGCAAAGCATGAAACTGGGGATAGTGAATTTGGTTTCTCTACACTGCTTCCATGAAATAATTCCTGGAGAAGCTATCTTCCATTTATTTGTCTATCCACTTTCTTTTCAGTTTCCCCTCTGACTACTGTTGAGAAAAAAGTAATTTTTTTGGGGGGGCAAGAGATTCACACCTACCTTCCCAAGCTGCAAGTTATAATTCAACATAATTTACTTTGTTTAATGCTTATTTATGTTGTTATGGTGTTCAAAATTTCTATTAAGGAAATGACATTGACTATGATATATGCCCAAGCCTATAAGTGTGCAGTTTAAGATTGATAGAGAGGAGGCTAACATATATAGCAGAGAAAATTTTCGCTAGCTCAGGCTGAGATGTGGGCAATCCATTTAGAGACAGATTGTCTGCAACTTTTGAGTGATTCATATCGCAGATTGCTTTTGAACCCAGAGAGAGACTTAATGAGGAAATGAGCCAGTAGTAGTTAGAGAAGGAAGTTGGACCTATATCCTCTGAGAGAATGACTCCTCAAACATCTCCTTTTTCTTTATAATCTTTAAACTTTCTCTCTCTCTCTCTCTCTCTCTCTCTCTCTCTCTCTCTCTCTCTCTCTCTCTCTCTCTCTCTTCAAAATAACCAAGGAAAAGTTGCCTAACTGACAAATTTAATAGCCCTTTCTCCAAACTCATACTTCTTGGCCTTTCTTGACTTTCCTGGAGTTATGGGTCCAGTAATGGCATTTCTAGGGCAAATCACAGCTACACAACTTTTCTTTCATAATTACAAATTGCAATTCAGAATGGTTTGACCATTTCACAGATCCACCAGTGATATGCATTAGGATGTTTCCCACACACATACACACCTCCCTTAATATTTGACTGTTCCTATTATTTTTTTTTTGATCTTTGCCAATTTGCATGATGTAAGTTGAAACCTGAGATCTTTCATTTTGGATTGTCCTTACTTGAGGCAGTTAGGAGCTGCAGTCTAGAGCGCTAGAATTAGAGTCAGGAAGACTAAGCTCAAATTTGGTCTCAGATGCTTCTTAGCTGTGTAACCTTAAGTAAGTCACTTGACTTCTGTTATCTCAGTTTCTTCATCTGTAAAATGGGAGTAATTATAGCACCTATGTCTCAGGCTTTGAGGGATAATAAACTGAGATAATATTTGTAAACTACTACTCCTACTGCTACTCCTCCTACTCCTACTCCTACTACTATTTCAGGTCATTTGTGGTTTGGAATGCTTGTTTGGAAAACTCTTTGCTCATATCCTTTGGCCATTTATTTATTGAAGAATGAAATGAGTCTTGTGTTGTATATTTTTGTCAATTTCCTGTTTCTTTTGGATATCAGACTTTTATCAGTGACATTTAGTATTTTTCTTGCTTTATTTTTTCTTTTCTAATTCTATCTTCATTAATTTTATTCTTGCAAATATTTTGTTAATTTTATGAAGTCTAAATTGTCTATTTGTCTTCTATTATTTCCTTTATCCCCAGCTGTATTAATAATTCTTCTATTCATTGTTGTAAAAAGTACCAATCTTATTCACTTAAAAAATGCAACCTTTTACATGCAGGACACATTATAACCATTTTGAGCTAATTGTGCCATATGGTACAATATTTTCTTATAAAACAAATTCATGCCAACCTACTTTCTAGTTTTCCTAGCAATTGTTGTAGAAAAATTGAATTCTTCCTCCAAGTAATTTAAATTCTAGGATTTTCAAACACAAGACTAACATTTCTTGCTTACCTGCTTTGTTGAAATGATCTCCTTTACTGTTTTTTAGCCAGCACCAGTTTTGATAACTACTGTTAAATAACATAGTTTGAGGTCTATTAATACTTTGCCCCTTTCTTTTGTACTTTTTTCTCATTATTTCCCTTTAGATTCCAGACCATTTGTTCTTCCAAATGAATTTTCTTATTCTTTTGTCTAGTTCCAAAAGCATACTCTTTGTACTTTGATTGGCAGAGCAATAAATCTATAGCACAAAGGCAACATGGAGTTAATATATAAACTCATTTGTAAAATCTTATGAAGAAGGATGATGGATGGTTATGTGCAATATTGTCTCATAAAGCAAAGAGATGTAGTAAAGGCTAAAACCGCATAAAGAAAACTTGACAAGATATCAAAAAGGGCAAATCGTTATATAAAGGAATAAGCATTTATTAAGTGCCTGCTACTGTGCTAAGTGTTTTATAAATATCGTCTCATTACATCATATATACGTGTGTATATATTATATGTATATATATATATATAAAACCTACATAAACACATAAGCAACATGCACATACATATTACACACACATATATATTTACACATATACAACAATGAGGTAATATATAATATACACAAACATGTATGTATATGTTGGCTTTATGTATATGTGTTATGTGTGTATGTGTATATATGTATAATTAAATGAGATGTTATTTATAAAACAGCACAGTATACACATACATAAGCACATACATACATATAACCAATGGAAGACTGTGAAAACCAGGAGCGTAAGTTGTCATCAAGGAATTATATGACAGAAAGAAAGGATGTTGGTGATGTGACAAAGATAGTTGATGACAAACAGACAGCTAGAGTGCTTCACTGTAATGCATATGATGTTGAGAGAAAGCAATTAAGTCCTCCAGTGTGTTGGATGACCTTCTATGACAAATTTAAGAAGGGTACAGAGAAAGGTATGGGCAGGCATGGATGAGCGTGATCTACAACATTGGAAAGAACATCCAAATCAATGACATGGGAAATGTATTTGAACATTATTCAATGAGAAATCTACAAATTAGTTTAGGTTATATACTTATTTTTCTTGTATTGTTGTGATTCAACCTTGTTATTGTATTGTTGTGACCTTAATTCTAAGGAGTATTTGGTAGTTGTCTTCTTGCATGTGTCTTAGTTTCTTAGATCCCTGATATTTTACACATTTTGTAGTTATTTTTATTGGAATTTTTAAAAATTCCCCCTTGTTTCTGTTAGTACTCTATAGAAATGCTGCTGATGAATGTTATGATATATTGCTTCACAGCTGAAGTTATTAATAGTTTTCATTATTTTTTTTGCTGATTCTCTATAGTTTTCTAAATATATCATCATGTCACTGGCAAATAAGACATCTTTGTATCCTCTTTGTTGTTGTTATACTTTCAACATATTTAGAACAATGTCAAATAATAGTGGAGAAAAGATATACTTGCTTTATCCCTATTTGTTCTGGGAAGCTCCTATTGATTTCTCCATTACAAGAAAACATAGCTCTTGGCTATACTCACACACACACACACACATACATACATACATACATACATACATACATACATATATATAGTTATGATCATATTAAAGAAGGGGCTATGTTAATTTCATTAATTTTTCCTTCGGTTTTCAATATTTCTAATTTGGTGCTTAGTTGAGGATTTTTTATTTGTTCTTTTTCTAGTTTTTTTATTTGTTGTATGCCCAATTCATTAATCTCCTCTTTTTCTATTTTATTTATGTAAGCATTTAGAGATATAAAACTTCCCCTAAGAACTGCTTTCGCTGCATCCCATAAGTTTTGGTATGTTGTCTCATTATTGTCATTCTCTTGAATGAAATTATTGATTGTTTCTATGATTTGTTGTTTGACCCAATCATTTTTTAGGATTAGATTATTTAGTTTCCAATTATTTTTCAGTCTATCTTTCCATGGCCCTTTATTACATATAATTTTTATTGCATCATGATCTGAAAAGGATGCATTTAATATTTCTGCCTTTCTGCATTGGATTGTGAGGTTTTTATGCCCTAGTACATGGTCAATTTTTGTGTATGTGCCATGTACTGCTGAGAAAAAAAGTATATTCCTTTCTATCCCCATTCAGTTTTCTCCAGAGGTCTATCATACCTAACTTTTCTAATGTTCTATTCACCTCCTTAACTTCTTTCTTGTTTATTTTGTGGTTAGACTTATCTAGTGCGAGAGGGGGAGGTTCAGGTCCCCCACTAGTATAGTTTTGCTGTCTATTTCTTCCTGTAACTCCCTGAACTTCTCCTGTAAGAATTTGGATGCTATACCATTTGGTGCATATATATTTAGTAATGATATTACTTCATTGTCTATGGTGCCTTTTAGCAGGATGTAGTTTCCTTCCTTATCTCTTTTGATTAGATCTATTTTTGCTTTTGCTTTGTCTGAGATCAGGATTGCTACCCCTGTTTTTTACTTCAGCTCATGCATAATATATTCTGTTCCAGCCTTTTACCTTTACCCTGTATGTGTCACTCTTTTTCAAATGTGTTTCCTGTAAACAACATATTGTAGGATTATGTTTTTTAATCCATTTTGCAATCCATTTCTGTTTTATGGGAGAGTTCATCCCATTCACATTCACAGTTATGATTACTATCTGTGTCTTTTCTCCATCCTTTCCCCCCATTTATGCTTTTCTTTCTCCTTTTTCCTTTCTCCCCTTCGCTAGTGTTTTGCTTCTGACCACTGCCTCCTTCCATCCCTTTCCGCTTTTATTATCCCTTTCCCTTTTCTTCCCTTTAGTCTTACTGCTGCTTCCCTCCCTTCTTTCCCTCCTCCCTTTTCTTTCCCCTTTTCCCTCCTACTGCCTATAGGGCAAGTTAGATTTCTATACCTAACTGATTATATTATGCCCTTCTTGAGCCAAATCTGATGAGAGTAAGGTTCAAGCAATGCTCTCCCCCTTGAAGGGCCTATATTTATTAATGTTTCAAACATAAATGAGTGGTTCATCTTGTCAAATAATTTTTCTGACTTTATTGAAATAATTGGTTTTTATATTATCTTTGTTATTTATGTGATTATGTTAATTATTTTCCTAATATTGATCCGTCCTTGCATTTCTGTTAGAGACCAACCTGGTCACAGTGAATTGTACATATATGGAGTATGTTGTGGGCGTGTATGTTTGTACATATATATTATACTGTATGTCTAAATTTTGTATTGCTGTAGTTTCCTGTGATGAGTTTATTGATAATTTTTGTAGTACTATTTTGTAGTACTATTCATTCATGATATTGAAATACAGTTTTTCCCCTCTGCTGTGGGTATCAAAAACATTTGTCTTACAAAAGGAGTTTCATGGACTGTCTTCTATCTTTCTTCTTGAAAAATTTTTTTTGGTATCTTAGATATTAACTGATCTTTAAATGTCTGATAGAAATGTCTTATAAATCCACTTGGCCCAGGTTATTTTTTCTTTGGTAATTCATGTATAGCTTGCTGGCATTCTTTTTCTTTCTTTTTTCTCTCTTTCTTTTCTTTCTTTCTTCCTTCCTTCTCTCTCAGGATCAGGTATATATGTATATGTATTTCTTATTCTGTTAGTTTGGTTATTTTATATTTCTATACATAACTCAAATTTCACTTGAAGTCTCAGGTTTTTTTCCCAGCACATAATTATATATAGTAACATCTGATAATTCTTTTTATTTCCTTTTTGCTTATTTTGAATTCACCTTATTCATTTTTATTTTGGTGATTTACTTTTCTTCTTTTTTATTAGGTAATGTTTTATGGTCCTTTTTTTGCCTTTAAAAATGTTTTTAGTTTTGTTTAAGAGCTCTATACCCTTTTCATATTTGTTTTGGCCATTTCTCTAATTTTCGAGATTTCTCCTTTTATTCCTAATTTAGTACAGGTGGCTTCTCTATTTTCCATATTTTTAAAAAAATTATTTTCAGTTCATCTACCTGCTTTTTAAGATGCCTTCCAGCTCTAAATCTATGATGTTATGATACCTTTTGTTTCATTGATATTAATTCTTAATGCACATTTCCAAGAAGTTATTTTCTTTATACCCCTTTCTTCCTCTTTGCCACTTCTAGGAATTTCTAAAATCTATTTCCAGGAATGCAAATTCTTCACAGAAGCAATAGGGTATAATGGGAATCATTCCTTTGCATTCTTTTTTCCTTCAGTGCTTATCTATTTAATGTCATCCCACTTTGTCTTTGAACCTAAGAACAACTGGTGTCCCCTTCTTTCTCTTTAAGACTTCACTATCCTCTCTGCAAATAACTTTCTTCAGTCGGTAGGCTAGCCCTGCAAGCTGGAGCTGAGAAAGGCCATACCTGAAAAGAATCCTTCTAGTAGCCTTTACATTTTATTCTCTTCTCTACCCCTTTCTGACTCCTACTGGATTCCTTGGTTCTTCCTCTACTTCCTCTCCTAATTTTAAGCAATGCTGCATTTCTCCCCTTGTCCACTTTCTTGTCATCTAGATTAGACAATCTTCCCCAATTATCCCTTTCCTTTTTTCTGTCCTTAAGGCTGGCCAATTTGATTCATGGACCTTAATTTGCCCTGGTATGCAGGCTATCCAGTGGGAAAAAACAAAGAGGTTAAATGTAAAAGTCATTTACCTACACATTATAGCAGCTATGAAGGTCAGGAGATATGCTAGGTTAACAAAAGCTGGGGGAATCAAGGTTGCTCTATGACAAGATTTCCACTCACACTAGAGGTAAACACTACTTCCTTCAAAATGTTATTAGGGTTAACTCCAAAATTGGGATGCCTAGAATTACAACAGACACAGTAGCCCCAGGGTGGACCTAGTGCCAGTGGTATTTAACTCAAATAGAAATGGGGCCACTAAACCCTGTATAAGGGTCCCTGCTGGCTACATGTTGACCTAGAAAACCATATATTAACATCGTCTTTTGTTCTGTTGTAATTTTATTTATTTTGATAATTATTTCCCAATTACATTTTAATTTGGTTCTGGCCGAATTCAAGTGTTGTCAGTTGCCAACTGAAGCTTGCTGGTATTGGGGTTGACACCTCTGGTGTAAGGTATGGGAACAGGGATGGGAGAGGGAGTAGAGTGGTGGGAATGCTCAAGAGACTGGGCTGGTGATAATAATAATAACTAACATTTATATGGTGCCTACTATGTGTTAGGCACTGTGCTTTACAAATATTATCTCATTTGATCTTCACAACAACCCTAGAGGTAGTTGCTATTCTTATCTCCACTTTATAGATTAGGAAACTGAGGCAAATAGAAGTTAAGTGAACTGCCCAGGCTCACATAGCTAGTAAGTAGTTGAGATCAGATTTGAATGCAGGTCTTTGTGACTCCAAGTCCATTGCTTTATACTCTGTGTTACGTAGCTGCTGATGATTTGGTCTTTAGTTATTTTGGATTGTATGGTCAGCTAAGTGGTACAATGGATAGAGCACTGGGTGTAGAGTTAGTAAGACTCATCTTCCTAAGTTCAAATCCAGCCTCAGACACTTCCTAGCTGTGTGACCCTGGGCAAGTCATAGGGTTAACTGTTTGCCTCAGTTCTTTATCTGTAAAATCAGCTGATGAAGGAAATGGCAAACCACTCAGTATCTTTGCCTAGTAAACCCCAAATGGAGTCATGAAGAGTTGGACACAACTCAACAACACATGTTTTATGCTGTAATAATAACATTATGGAGATTTCTTTCATTTATATTCTAGGTGGCAAAGTAAAAAAAAAAGTGCTAGATCTGGAGTCAGTAGGAAACCTCAGTTCAAATCCTACCTCAGGTACTTACTGACTATGTGACTCTAAGGTACTTGTCCTCTCTAAGTCTTAGTTTTTTCAGCTGTAAAATGGGGATAATAATAGCATCTACATTACAGGGTGGTTATAAGGATCAAATGAAATAATATATATATAAAGAACTTTGCAAACCTTAAAGTTTTATGCAAATTTTAGGATTATTGTTATAATTATTTATGAGTTTTCTGAATTTGAGAGCTTATTTTTTTATGAGAAGTATTATTGTTATGGGAGAGACTGGTCCAGGCCGCCTCTCACTCTGCCATCTTTCCAGGGATTACTCTATAATAAAAATAATTTTTTAGGCACAAATCCCTCCCATAGATTTTTATTTTTCCAAATTTTATCATGCTAGAAAAAGAACCCTACACAAGGGCCACTCTGGAGGAAATGTTTGCTGTTGAGAGGCAACCAGAAGAAGATAACTAGTGGCAATTCCAGAGATGGTGTTAGGTGACATGACATTCCCCAAAAGGCTTCTGGGAGTTTCTGATAGAGATTGGTACCATGTGCTTTACAGCTGAAAAGAGCAAACATTTTTTCCTCTTTAATTATTGCGCTGGATCGTGAAATTAAACACAGCAGGTAGGAAGATCCTGCACAGATTTCCAAAGCTATGGCATGCTTTGGTTAATTGTGTCAGCCTGGAAAGGCCGATTAGCATAATTAATCTAACCCTGTGATTACCCTGAGGACAGAGATGTTCCTGGATGCACAGGTGGGATGTAGTGAATGAGTCCCTGAGTGGCAAATATGAATAGGAGAGTATGATAGAAGTAGTGTGGGAGACTTTAGGGTGAGGGAGAGCAACAGAGTCTGAAAGGGGAGGTATGTGGGAGAGAGGCTGGAAAATTTGCAACTATAATCTACCAAGCACAGGAAAAACACTTTAGCACCCTAATTGTTTATGACCAACTTTGGCTCAATTTTGGACAAACTTTAAGGGGGGAGTTGGGAAAATTGCTTAGCAGGCTCTTCTTTGGAACCAAAGAACTGAGAGCTGTAGATCAATTGTGAAGAGCTTAGACTTTCCTGTGAATTTATCTAATCTCTAGACCAAAGAGTAATATAGTTATTTATAAATAATAAAATGTATTGATCAGTTTCTCTATAGTTTGTAGATGTGCAGTCTAGATACTTTGAAAAGGCACTTCCCAGTATACCCTTGGGGAAACTGAGACAAGTCAGAGTATAACACTGGTGCACTACTCCCTTTTTTCCCCTTTTGCTATTCGTGAGTCAGAGCCTAGGGGTCAGAGTGACCTTTTCTCATTCTCCCTTCTAAGACTGTCCCTAGGCTTATGTCTCATCCCCTTCTGAAGGGGTGCTTGGGTGCTTGTGTTTGGGTGCTTGTGCTTGTACTTGGACCCCAGTTTCTCCCTAGCCTCAGAAACACTATCCCTGATAGTTTCTCCCCAACCCAAAGACAGTGTGCCTAGCAATTACTTAGAGTGGGCCCCAGCAAGACCCTTATCTCTTTCCCTGGTGCAGTTACAAACCGCACCTGAAGGAATTATTAGTTTGAACTGGCTTTGCACTGGGTCATAAAGATATTCTTACCTAGTGGACTATCTATACTACCACCCTACCTCATTACCTACATCCTGGGCTCCTCATTATCTGTTTTCTAGACTTAAGACATATGTATTCTCCCTACATCTATTTTGTCAAACAAGACATTAAGTGGTGGCAGAATGGACTGCTCTCAGTTACCCCTGAACTCTAGTTAACTTAGTGACATAGCAGGCCTAAAACCACACCTCCATGTGGCCCCCCATTGTGGGCTTTTCCTAGTGAACTCTGGGTAAAATGCCTGCACAGTAGGTACAAGAAGTGCATGTTCTTTTAAGAACTAACCACTCCTTAACCACTCCCTAATCCCACCATGAATCACCTAGTTAGCATATTTGGCACATGTTTTATTGTATTTTATCCTATATAAACTTTAACTGTACCCTTCTAACATCGCAGGTTCCTTAAGAATCCTTGCCCGCTGAAAAGCATAACAATAAACTTTTTGCCAACTTGACTTAAAAATGCTTGAGTCTGCGAATTCATTCCAGATGACCCCTTCCTATGCTCTCGTGTTTGAGGGGTCACAACCTCTCAGACTGCAACACTACCTCTTGCCTGCCTTAGGTAGTTGGAAACAGGCAACTTTAGTTAAAGAAGTTGGGAATAATTGTATTCAAATTTCTTAAACCGCAGTGTTCTGGAGCCAGCTAGTCAGTAAAATATTCAGTGTGAGCATTTACATTTTGAAAATCTGCAAATGCTACAAATCAGGGCTTGATTCATTGTTTTGCTGATTGTCTAGATTTAAGAAAGTGTTAGAAAGTATGCCAACAAACCAGATTAAATCCGAAAGTATGCCCCAACATTTTTTTAAGGGGAGCACATTATTGAACATTTAGCATTACAACATGATCCAATAGCCCTCTTTCCCCTCAAATATGAAATGAGATTGAAATAAATGGTCTTTAAAATTCTATGACCCCAAGGCACAGTGCTAGATGTCAGGAATACAAAGACAAAAAGGAATCAATCCCTGCCCTCAAGAAACTTATGTTCTACTGGGAAAGTACATGAGCAAATAAGCACAAAATATGTACAAAGTAATGCAAAGCAATTTCAGGAAGGAGGAAATGCTAATAACTGAGGGGATCAGGAAAAATCTAGTGGAGTGACATCTGTGGAAGCCCACCTCCTGCTCCTTCTTATAGAAAGACACATGCACACACATATACATGGCAATATATGTATACACACATATACCCATAATATTCTAAAATTTTATATTAATACAATAATAGGCTATATACATTATATATCATATATGTATTATAATGATATTATAGTTTTATAAGGCATTTGAAGTTATCCTAGTCTAAAGTCTAACCAGTTTCTTTTAGGAATATGTGTAAAAGAAGATTAAGAATGAAAGTGAAGATTGGCTGGGGCAGTTAGCTTGCACAGTGGATAGAAGACTGATCCTTGAGTCAGAAGAACCTGAGTTCAAATCCGGACTCAAACACATAACACTCATTAGTTGTGTGACTCTGGACAAGTCACTTAACCCCAAATGCCTCAGAAAAAAAAAGTGAAGAATGGGGAAAATGGATTAATATTGGTAAATGATATTTACCAAATCTGGTAATCCGATTATTAATCTGTTCTTTTCTAAATGCTTATCCCCATACCCTGACGGGATAAGAGAATGACTAAGAGAAATAAGAAGTGTCTTGGATTGCTTCACTTCATAGAAATAACCTTTGAGTTCACTTTTCACCAGCTGGAAAACTTAACAGGAGTAGTTAAAAGAGTGATGGGGTGATGCGACCTGGATCCTGAAAGGAAAAGACCATGTCTTTGAAAGCAGCCCAGTCCTTGAATTTTTCCACACATTGCAGGAGCCCAGATCACTGGCATCTCCTCCAAAGCATCTGTTCCATCACAGCCCACCTAGATACACAATAGTCCTTTCGGCTATACCAGACCACTTAACTCCTTTCACTGGCACCTGGGCCACCCTAGGCTATTTACTGCTCCTTAATCTCTTCCAGATTTCTCATTGTCTTTTTTTATGAAAGTATAAATCTCACCCCCATCAAGTTGCAGATTCATTAGGAATCATGCCCTCTGCTATTGGTGTTGCAATAAACCTTGCCACTTTGACTGAAAGAGGGTTTGAGTGCATAAATTCTTTCAAGACAGATTTGCCATGTACTTCTGACATTTCAGGGTTCTCAGAAACCCCAAACTACATCAAGGAGAGTGAATGGTTTTAGGAAATATTTTCTCCAAAGGTGTGCCAAAAGTTAAGTAACTATTGTTCTGTTTGATGGAGTAGAATGTTAACTGAACTCTTACCTGGGTGGCATGATGAATAAATAGATCAGTGGACTTGGAGTTAGGGAGAAATGAGCTTAAATCTTGCCTCAGAAGTTTAGTAGCTATACTATTCTGGGCAAGTCACTTAATCTCTGTCTGCCTGAGTTTCCTTATCTGTAGAGGGGGATAATAATAGCACCTCTCTCCAGGAGCTGTTGGAAGTGTGAAATTAGGTAATATTAGTAAAGTGCTTTACAAAACTTAAAGGGCTATATAAATACATATAAATATAAATAAAAATTATTATTGTCACCCTCTTTCTGACTCAGTTTCATCATCTGTAAAATAGAGGTAATCACACCAACTGCCAGGCTTGATGTGAATATCAAATAATATACATACATACATACATATATGTATATATACCCACATATATACACATGTGTGTATACATATATGTCAATATCACTTTGCAAAACTTATAGTGTTAGAAAATAACAAATCTTATTGTTATAATTATTATTACTGTGAGCTCTGTAACTATCTTTTATCATGTTGTGAGATTTCCTTGCTCAGGAATACTATAAATTACAACCTCCAAAATGGTTTGTTAGAGTTTCAGAGTCATGGAGTAGCTCTTTCCATCTTGGGTCCTCTTTTTCTCTAAGCAGAAATGTCTAGATTGCAATAATCTGAATTGATAACAATTATTTCTGGCAGATTTGTGCCTAAAACACAGAATATAGACATTTCTTCCACATTCCTGAGCTGTGCTTTGAAGACAGCTAGGAATTCTTTGAGGTAGACAAAAGGAGGGAGTGCATTCCGGTTTTGAGGGGGCAATTCATTCAAAGACACAGAGGTAGGAGGTGGGATGCTGTATATGGGAAAACCTGTCCAGTTTATCTGGAATGGAGTATATATGAAGAGAAGTAATCAATCATTAAGTTTTTATTAATTACGATTAATCATGCGGCAGACACAATGCTAGGCACTAGGGATACAAATACAAAAGTGAAATCTGTTCTCATGGTGATTACTTTCTACTGGGTAAAACAGCATGTAGATAGATGGGTATATACAAAGTACATACAAGGAGATTAGTGCTGCTGGGTGATTGGTAAAGGCTTCATGTATAAGAAACCACTTGAACTGAATCTTGAAGGAAACTCAGGATTCTAAGAGGCAGAGGAGATAACAAAGTATCCTTCTAGACCAATGCTAAAGAATAGAGATAAGAAGTGGAGTATCATGTTTGATGAACAATTGAATAAGCATTCATTAAACACCTACTCTGCTCCATACCCTATCAGTCCCTGCTCTTTAACATACATTCTAATGAAAGAGACAACATGCAATCAACTGTATACAAACAAGATACATACAGGATAAATTGGAGATAATCTCAGTGGGAAACCCTGACATTAACAGGCATCAAGAAAGGCTTCATTCAGAAGGTGAGATTTTAATTGAGATTTGAAAGGAAGTCAGGGAAGCCAGGAGGCAGAGATGAGGAGGGTGAGAATTACAGGCATCAGTCAGACAGCGAAAAAGAACAAATAGAAGAGGGAATATCTTGACTGAGGACCAGAAAGGAGTCTTTTTTCCCTACTATTCTATATTTGGAGGAGATGATATGTAAAAACAATTTCACATTCGTTTTTTAAAAATTTGAGTTCTAAATCCTTTCCCTGCTTCCCCACCCACCTTGAGAAGGCGAGAAAACTGACATAGGTTATTCTTTCACAGTCATGCAAAGCACATTTCCATATCAGATATGTTGTGAAAGAAAACACGGACCAAGAGGAAAAAAAATAAAATAAAGTAAAAAAAAGTGTGTTTCAATCTGCATTCTGACTCCATCAGTTCCTTTTCTGGAGGAGGATAACATTTTTCATCACAAATCCCTCAGAACTGTCTTTGTTCATTGTGTTTCTGAGAATAGCTATATCATTCATAGTTGATCATCATACAATATTGCTGTTACTGTGTATAATGTTCTTGTGGTTCTGCTCACTTCACCTTGTATCAGTTTATGTAAATTTCTTCCCGTTTTTCTGAAACCATCCTGCTCATCACTTCTTATAGCACAATGGTATTCCATGGCAAATGTATACCGTTCATATACTTGTATAGTCATTCCGCAATCTACGGGCATCCCCTCAATTTCCAATTCTTTGCCACTATAAGAGCTGCTATGAAAAATTTTGTACATATATGTCCATTTTCTTTTTTTTAAATCCCTTTGGGATATAGACCTAGTAGTCTGCTGGGTCAAAAGGTATATTCACAGTTTCATAGCCTTTAGGGAATCATTTGAAATTGCTCTCCGGAATGATTGGCTCTGTTAACAACTTTACCAACAGTACCTTAGTATTGCAATTTTCCCACATCCTCTCCAATGTTTCTCATTTTCCTTTTCTTCCATAATTATGTTGCAGTCTAGGGGTGCTGGGAACCCCAAAAATCAATGGCATAAGTTGTGAATCCTGCCTTGAACAAATTCAACTCAAGCCTTCTTTTAGTCAGAGGCGAGGTTTATTAAAACAACAATTGAGGTAGGGCAAGATTTTAAGAATCAGTCGCATTGGCCAATTTTAAGAATCTGAGCCTTTGTAATGAGAATACAATTGGACCAGACTGTTAAGGAATCTGAGTGATTCAATGGGGGCAAGATGGACATTTATATACAGAAAGACTAAGGGAAGATCTGGATGTGATCTAGGAGTGGCCAAGTGGTCTGAGGTGACTGTGAGAAAGGATCTAGATGGAATTAAGGGTGAGAAGTGACCAGAGGCAGGTAACACAACAAAGGGCTGGCCTAGGTTAGAGGTAACAGAGATTTGCAGATTGGGGCAGAGTCAAAGCCACAAAGCAAGGACTGAAATGAGCCTCAAGGAATGCCAGGGCCATGTGGGAGACTTTAGGGGAAGTTCAGCTTCGGGGGAGGGCCTAGACCCTTTCATTTAGACAACCTGATAGTTGTTTCTGATACTTCAGAATTGTTTTAATTTGTATTTTTATGATCAGCAGCTTATTTAGAGTATTTTTTCATATAACCATAAAATAGTTTTGATTGCTTTATCTGAAAACTTCCTATTCACATCCCTTGACCATTTATCAACTGGAGAATGACTTGTATTCTTAAAATTTTGACTCAGTTCTCTATATATTTAAGAAATAAGACGTTTATCAGAGAAACCTGTGTAAATTCCTCCCCTCTCCCCTGCTTTTAAATTTTTTTGGCTGCATTGGTTTTGTTTGTTTAAAACTTTTTTAATTTAATGTAATCAAAATTATCCATTTCATATCCTGTAATCCTCTCTGTCTCTTGTTTGGTCATAAATTCTTCCCATATCCACAGACCTGACTGGTAAATAATTCCATGTTCTCCCAATTTGCTTATGGTATCACCCTTTATGTCTAAATCATGTAATCCATCCTGCTATCTATTTGTGTTTTGGGGTGAGTTAATCCCATTTATATTCACAGTTATGATTACTATGTATTTCCCCTCATCCAATCTTCCCCACCTCCCCATTTATCCTACTCTCTCTCCTTTCACCCTATTCATCCTCAAAAGTGTTTTGCTTCTGACTACTACCTCCCCAAATCCTCCCTCCCTTCTATCAGCCCTCTCCCTTTTATCTACTTCCCTTCTTACTTTCCTGTAGGGTAAGATGGATTTCTATACCCAACTGAGTGTGTATGTTATTCCCTCTTTGATCTAATTTCAATGAGAATAAAGTTCAAGTAATCAACCCACCTACTCCATCTTCCCCTTCACTGTAAAAGCACTTTCATGTCTCTTTTTTCGTAAGATAATTCTCCTTTTACCCTTCCCCCAGTGCATTCCTCTTTCTCATCCTTTATCTCTATTTTTTTAGATATCATCCCACCATATTCAACTCATACCCATGCCCTCTGTCTATGTATACTCCTTCTAACCCTAATAAGCCCTAAGCCCTAATAATAACATCCTTAGAAGTTAGAAGTATCATCTTCCCATGTAGGAATGTAAACTGTTTAACCTTATTAAATCTCCTGTGGTTTCTCTTTCCTGTTTACCTTTTTAGGCTTCTCTTGAGTCTTATGTTTGAAAGTCAAATTTTCTGTTCAGCTCTGGCCTTTTCATCAGGAATGCTTGCAAGTCCTCTATTTCTTCAAGCATTCCTGATGTAAAAACCAGAGCTGAACAGAAAATTTGACTTTCAAGTACCAGATTCAAGTGAAGCATAAAAATGTAAACAGAAAAGAGAAATCATAAGGGATTAAATAAGGTTAAACTGTTTACATTCCTACAGGGGAGGATGATACTTGTAAGTCCTAAGAATTTTATCATTATTGGGACAGGTAGAAGGAGTGTACATAGACAGAGAGCATGGATATGAGTTGATTATGATGGATGATTGATAGTTAAAAAGAAATAAAATTAAAGAGTGAGAAAGAAGAATGCCCTGGAAGAAGGGTAAAGGGAGAAGTAGAATGGGGTAAATTATCTTGCATAAAAGAGGCTGGAAAGAGCTTTTACCATGGAGGGGAAGATGAGAAAAGTGGTAGTTAGTGCTTGAACCTTGGTCTCATCAGAATTGGCTCAAAAAGGGAATAACATACACACTCAGTTGGGTATAGAAATCTATCTTACCCTACGGGAAAGTAGGAAGGGAAAGGAATTAGAGAATGAGGGGGTGATAGAAGGGAGGGAAAATTGGGGGAGGTGGTAGAAGCAAAATACTGATGAGAATGGACAGGGTGAAAGGACAGTAGGATAAATGGGGAAAATAGGATGAAGAGAAATATACAGTAATCATAGCTGTGAAAAAAAATTTTACGGCAAGTTTCTTTGATAAGGGCTTCATTTCTCACATAGAGAACTGAATCAAATTTACAAAATAAGAGCCATTCCTCAATTGATAAATGGTCAAAGGATACGAACAGGCAATTTTCAGATGAAGTAATCAAAGCTCTTTATCATCATGTGAAAAAATGCTCTCAATCAGTATTGATTGGAGAAATGCACCTTAAAACAACTCTGAGGTACCATCCCACACCTATCAAATTGGCTAAAATGACAGAACAGGGAAATGACAGATGCACTACTAATGCACTATTGGTGGAGTTGCGAACTGATTCAACCATTCTGGAGAGAATTTGAAACTGTGTCTAACTCTTTGACCTGGCAGTACTAAGTCTGTATCCCAAAGAGATCAAAAACAATAAGGAAAAGGACTTGTATATACAAATATATTTATTGCAGCTTTTTTTGTGGTGGCAAAGAATTGGAAATAGAGGGGATGTCCTTCAGTTTGGGAACTGCTGAACAAGTTGTCGTATATGATTGTGATGGAATATTATTGTACCATAAAAATGACAAGCAGGATGCTCTCAGAAAAACCTGGACTTATATGAACTGATACAAAGTGATATAAGAAGAACCAGAAGAAGATATGCAGTAAAAGCAATATTGTACACTGATCAAATTGTGAAAAACTTAGCCATTCTAAGCAACACAAAGATTCAAGACAATTCTTAAGGGCTTATGATGACAAATGCTATCCATCTCCAGAGAAAGAACTGATGGAGTCTGAATACAGGTTAAAATATACTTTTTTACTTTATTTTCCTTGGTTTTTTTGGTCTGTGTTTTCTTTCATTGCATGACTAATATGAAAAGATGTTTTGCATGATGGTACATGTATAACATCAAATTGCTTGCCTTCTCAATGAAGAGGGAAGAGAGGGAGGAGCTGAGAGAATTTGGAACTCAGAATTTTGGAAAACAAATGTTAAAGATTTTATGTGTAATTGGGAAAAAGAAAAAAAAAAAGAAAAAAGTCCTCTATTTCACTGAATATCACTGAACATACTCAGTCTCGATGGGTGGGGAATTTTTGGTTGCTATCCTAGCTCCTTTGCCCTCCAGAATATCATATTCTAAGTCTTCTAATCCTTTAATGTAGAAGCTACTAAATTTTTTTTTATCCTGACTATGGCTCCACGATACTGGAATTGTTTCTTTCTGGCTGCTCGCAATATTTTCTCCTTGACCTGGCAGCTCTGGAATTTTGCTACAATATTCCTTGGAATTATCATTTTGTGATATCTTTCAGGAGATGATGTTGATTCTTTCAAATTCTATTTTGTCCTCTTGTTTCTGGAATATCAGGACAATTTTCCTTGATAATTTCTTGAAATCTAGTGCTAGGGTTTTTTTTTTTATCATAGCTTTCAAGTAGTCCAGTAATGCTTAAATTATCTCTCCTTGATCTATTTTCCTGGTCAGTTATTTTTCCAATGAGATATTTCACATTTTCTTCTCTTTTTTAATTCTTTTGATTTTGATTGTTTCTTGATATCTCATGGAGTCATTACCTTCTACTTTTTAAGGAGTTCTCCTCTTCATTGAATTTTTGTGCCTCTTTTACCATTTTGGCCTATTCTGTTTTTTAAGGTTCTATTTTCTTTAGTATTTTTATGCCCTTTTTAAAAACCAATCTGTTGACTCTTTTCATGATTTTCTTGCCCTATTCTCATTTATTTTCCCCATTTTCCTCTACCTTTCTGATTTGATTTTTAAAACCCTTTTTGAGCTCTTCTAGGAAGCATTTTTTGAGCCTGAGACCAATTCATATTTTTATTTTTGGCTTTGCATGTAGTTGTTTTGACATTGTTGCCTTCTGAATTTGTTTTGATCTTCCCTATCACCATAATAATTTTCTTTGGTCAGGTTCTTTTTATTGTTGTTGTTGTTCGCTAATTTTTACAAGCTATTTCTTGACTTTTAATTTCATGTTAAAGTTGGGTTCTGTTCCCGGGTGGAGTGGAGACTGTCCTAAGCTCCAGGTTTTTCATGCTGCTGTTTTCAGAGTTGGTTCTGGGGGGTCTGTAAGTTTTAGTTTTTCCACTGTGGTATGATCTAAGGAAAAGTGTGGTCACTGCTCTCTTGGACTGTCTTCTGGTCTGTGAGTGACTAAAAGCTTCCTTTTCTATCCTAGAACTGTGACCAGGGTTCCTGCTTCTGCTAGTGCTCTTCCTGAACCTGGAACTGAGGCCTAGACATATGAACAATGCAACAGAGTCCTGTTCCCAGTGCCAGCAAAGTGCCCCTTGCAATCTCCTCCTGACCATTTCTCTGACCCCCTTACTTTTTGTGGGCTAAGAGCTCCAGAATTTGATGCTGATGGATTCAGTCACCTACAAGGCCTGCTGCTGGCTTGCTGAGGTGTGTCCAGAACTGGACTACACCTTGCTCTCACACCAGTGAGATGGACCTTTCCTGCCAACCTTTTCAGTTGTCTTGCCTGGAAAAGTGTTTCAGCCCATCCTTTTGTTGATTCTACACTCCAGAATTCATTTTGAGACATTATTTAACATTTTTGGAGGGGAATTTAGCAGAACTCAAACAAGTTCCTTTCAGGTTGGCTTTGCCTTCTTCTGATCCAGGAGTCTTATGTCACTAGATTAATGAAGAGGCAAGTTATGAAGGGCTTTGAAAGCCAAACTGTTATATGTAATCTTAGAGGTGACAGGGAGCTCCTGGAGTTTATTGACTAGGAGGATGACATGGTCAGACCTATGATTTTAGAAGATCACTTTCACAGCTGAGTGGAAGATGGATCACAGTGTAAAGAAACTTGAGATATGGAGACCAATGAGAAAGCTATTGCAATAGTCCACATCTGAAATGACAAGGGTCTGCATCAGAGTTTCGGCAATGTCAGAGCAGAGAAAGCGGCATGCACAAAAGGTGTTGTGAAGATAGAATTAGCAAGACTTGTGACTTGATTAGATAGGGGAAGTAATAGTGAGGAGTTAAGGATGACACCTAGGATGGGAGCCTAGGTGACTGGCAGAATGGTGGTAGGGAAATAAGGAAGAAGAAGGGTTTTGGGGAATGAGTTCAATTTTGGACACATTAATTTGAGAAAATCTGGTTTTAGGTGTCTAATAGCCAGTTGGAGATACATAACTGGAGGTCAGAAAGAGGTTATAAGTAGATCTGAGAGTCATATGCGTAGAGGCAATAATTTTATCCAAGGGAGCTAATGAGATCACCAAGGGAAAATATAAAGGGAGAAGAGAAAAAGGTTCAAGATAGAGACTTGGGGGAGATTCACAGTTACTGGATACAACCTAAACAAAATCCAAGAAAGAAGAGAAGATTGAAGAGTGGTTGAATAGGTCAAAAGAACCAGGAGAGGACAGGGTCATGAAAATCTAGTGAGAAAGTATCATGGAGAAGACAATGATCAACAGTGTCAACTAACTTTTTACCATTCAAGATGATGGAGCCTCCTCACCTTGGAAGCTCACTTCACCTCTGGACTTCTCACCCTCAAGGTATACTCTGCTCCTGTGGCCCCTTCCACTGATTGGTTGATTCCTCTCAAATCTTCCATTTTAAGGAAAGTATCCAGATTAGCATATCTTCACACCTCTTCAGGTTCCACTCCTGACTCTGTACTTTGTCTTTGCCCCACCCAAATGTCCTTCCCCCATTAGAATGCAAACTCTTTGAGACCAGGAACTGTCTTTCTTTCTGCATGTATTTGTATTCCCAGCTCAGAGTGCACGTAATAAGCACTTAATAAATGTTTGGTGACTTGTCTTATTGACTTATCAATCAATCAGTTAATGAACATTACTGTATTAATCATCTACCATATCTTAGTCAATTTGTCTTCCATTTGCAGAGTTCCACATTAGGCACTAAGCAATATACAAAGTTTAAAGGACACAATCTCTGCCTTCCTGGGACTTAAAATCTTTTAGGAATGTTAAGACCAAAATAGGTAAGTATAATACACAACATTACATGTCAAGTATGTTAGAAAGCTGCAAGACAAAATGATCTATGAGGTTCCAGGTGGATAATCAGTACTTATAGGAAGAATGAAGGAAGAGTTCATGGAGATGACACTTAAGATAAGCCTTCTTGAAGGAATAATAGGATTCCAAATGCCAGATGTGCTGAGGGAGGTCATTCCTCAAGGATGAGGTAGAGGGATGAGCAAAACCACAGAGGTAGGAACACTTTAGGTTGTTTAGGGAACAGTGAGTAATGTATTTGGTTTGAGCATAGGGAGAAGTTGGAACCAGACCATGGAGGGTCATAAATGCTAAGTAATGACTTAATAGGAGTATTTATCCATTTGTACACTACCCATAGTTGGCATCCTAATGATTTGGTGTTTAGTCTCCACTCACGAAGTTTTATAATGGTCTATGAAACTGTGGCTCAACTGCTTTTCCTTGAATTTTGAGTTCCTCAGAGAGGCGGCTAGAGATGGACTGATTTGGTCTCCAGCCTTCAACTTTACAGTAATGACACTACTTTTTTTCAACTTTAAAAGTCCTCTTGGAATAGAAGAACATCTTTTACAAATGAGATCTCATTGCAAGATTGATATGTTGCAATATTAGATGAGAAGGGAAATAAAACCTCATCCATTTAAAATCTCATGTGGGGCTGTGGAGAATAAAACTCCCACTGGCTAACAGAGGAGGCAATACTGATTTTGCTGTGATATTAAACACTGTTAAGATTTCCCAGCCTTTGGAAAGAAGATGAAATGCTTTTATCTCAAGAACAGCATAGAGTGAAATGGATGAATTTCAAAATCATTTGCATATGTCATTTATGGGCAACTCTCCCTGACTTGTTTTTATTTTTTATTTGGTCAATTCTCTTGGTGAAACCAACAGCAACCTGATACTAGGATGCAGATTAGATAGAAAGTGGGGGTGTGGGGAGGAAATAGCCAGTACTGGGATGTTTCAGGTTAGAAGGGAAAGAACTGAACCTAAATTTCTGTATCTCTTTCCCATTTAAGGTTAATGATGACTCAGTTCTCTCATAATTAGAATAATGGATTTTAGAGTTGGAAAACACCCCAGAGGCCATTGAGTCTGATTCCTTCATTTTACAGATGTGAAAACTGAGGCACAGATTGGTTAAGCACCCTGGGAATACATAGCTAATGAGTTTCTGAGGCAAGATTTGAATTCGGGTCTTCCTGACCTTACGCTTGGCCCCCTATATGCTATGCCACCTCAGTTGAATTGTTCCTCTTCCATTCCATTCAATTCAATTCCATTTATAATACATTAAACACCAACTATGTAGAAGACAACGTGCTAGGTTTTAGGGAAGATAAAAAGACAATAAATTATGGGGTCACTGCCCTGAAGAAACTCCACACAACAGGTCAAAACTATGAGAAAAGTTCTTCTATTTATGTCTTTCCATACCCTTTTCCACAAAGACTCTTTTTGGTGGACCCATGGATCCACTGAAGCTATGAAGTCAGAGACAGAAGGGATGTCAGAAGCCATCTTGTCTAGCTTCTTCATTTTGGAAATGAGGAAACTGAGATCCAGAAAAGTATAGTGATTCACCCAATGTCATGATGATAGCAAGTGACAGAGCTCGGATTCAAACTCAGATCCTCTGACTTCAAATATAGTTGGCTATGCTACAATGCTCTGTGTGTGTGTGTGTGTGTGTGTGTGTGTGTGTCTTAAATGGTCTTTTCTGCACTATCAGAACTTATCTACCCCTTGACTTATTATATTATTTTCATTGGTTAATCTGACAGTTATAGAGACCTTTATGAGAGAGAGCACAGTGAATAGAGAGCTAGCCTTGGACTCTTTGGTCAAGAGGACCTTGGTTAAAATCTTGCCTCTGACACATACTAGCTATATGGCCCCATGCACACCACTTAACCTTTCAGTGTCATAGGGAACTTTCTAAATATGGCGCAAAAGTCCTGTGAGGATCAGGCCACTTCCAGACAATTCAATTCAACCCCTGAAACTACTAGAGTTAGCCCCTGGGATCTCTTCCTGCCTTTCTAGCCCCCCTTTATATGTTGTCATCTTCCATTAGAATGTAAACTTCTTGAGGGCAAGAACTGTTCTGCTTGTTTGTGTTTGTATCCTCAGTATTTAGCACAATGCCTATCAAATTAAGGACTAAATAAATGCTTTTTCATCCATTCATTTGTCGAGGAAATGTCTGCATGGGAAGTTCCCTGCAAAATGATATGACAAATCTCTAATATATAGATTAGCTGAATGACCTTGGGAAAGTCCCTTAACCTCTCTCTCTGAGGTTCAATTTCCATTTTAAAAATAAGGATAATTAAAAAGTATAGTATTTACTTCATAAGCTTGTTGTATGCATTAAATAAGATTAATGTATGGACAGTGCTTATATACATATATAAACATAGGTATGTAATAACAATAATAGCTACCATTTAAATAGTCTTTTAAGGTTTACAAGGTGCTTTAAAATATTATCTCATTTGATCTAGCAACAACCCTGGAAGGTACCTGCTATTATCTCCATTTTACAGATGAGGAAACTGAGGCAAACAGAGTTTGAATGACTTTCCTAGGATCAGATAGCTAATAAGTACCTGAGAGCAAATTCGAACCCAGCTCTTGTTCACTTCAGGTTCAACACTATGTAAATTGTGCTTAGTTGCTTGTACACATACACACACACACACACACACACACGCACACACTATAAAAAAATATATATATATTATATAATGTATATGTGTGTATGCATATCTGTCTAGTTCTATATACCTAGATAAACATCTCTTCCTCTTTCTCTCTCTCTCAAACACACACACACACACACACACACACACACACAGAGGCATACCTCAGAGATATTGCAGTTTTGATCACCAACCACCACAATAAGTGGCTATCACAATAAAGCAAATCATGTGGATTTTTTTTGTTTCCTAATACATATAAAAGTTATGTTTACATTATACTGTAGTCTATAAAATATGCAACAGTGTTATGTCTAAAAATGTATGTACTTTAATTAAAAATACTTTATTGCTCCAAAATGCTAACCATCATCTGAGTTTTCAGTAACTCATAATCATTTTGCTGGTAGAGGGTGTTGCCTTGGTGTTAATGACTGCTGACTGATCAGGGTGGTGGTTTCTGAAGGTTGGGGTAGCTGTGGTATTTTTCAAAAAACTAAGGTAACAATAAAGTTTGTACATAGATTGACTCTTCCTTTCGATTGAACACTTAGAGGGCATTGTGGGGTTGTTAATTGGCCTAATTTTATTATTCAGCAACAGCTAGGTGGTGTAGTAGATAAAACATCAGGCCTGGAGTCAGGAAGACCTGAATTCAAATCCACCCCAGACACTTACTAGCTACTTGACCCTGGGCAAGTCACTTAACCCTATTTACCTCTGCTTCTTCATCTGTAAAATGAGCTAGAGAAGGAAATGGCAGACCACTCTAGCATCTCTGACAAGAACTGAAAGGACTGAACAACAATTTCAATATTGTTGTGCCTCAGGGAATAGGGAGGTCCAAAGAGAGGGAGAGAGATAGGAGAAGGGCTGGTCTTTGGAGCAGTCAGAGCATGCACAACATTTATTACATTTGCAGTTTTAAATGGTCACAGTTTTTGGTGCCCCTGAACAATTATTATACTAATATTAAAGATTACTGATCACAGATCACCATAATAGAAATAATAATAATAATAATGAAAAAATTTGATCTATTGAAAGGATTACCAAAATGTGACAGAGGTACAGTGTGAGCACTGATAGACTTATTTGACACAAAGTTGCCACAAACCTTCAATTTGTACAAATTGGAATACCTGCAAAGTACAATAAAGCAAAGTGCAATCAAATGAGCTCTCTCTCTCTCTCTCTCTCTCTCTCTCTCTCTCTCTCTCTCTCTCATCTATACAGACAGACAGATAGATCAAGTTATGATATCATTTGTGCAGGAAACTTCCCATGAAGATACTTCCTTTATCAATGAATGAATGATAAAGCATTTATCTATGTTTATCTATTTATCTATATTTATCTATAAATATCTATTTATCTAGTGCTTACTATGTAATAGGCACTGTGTTAAGTACTAGGGATACAACATACATATATATATACACACATGCATGCATATATATATATACATATACAGGTATGTAATATGTAAACATATATGCTTATAAAGAGAGCTTTCAAGTTTGAGAATACTCTACATATTATATCATGTATGTCTCACAGCTCTATGAAGTAGGTATAATACATATCATTATTATTGCCATTTTATAGATGAAGAAGCTGGGTCTCAAAGAGGTTAAGTGACTTGCCCATGGTCACACAGAGAATAAGTATCAGAATGAAAACTGTTAGCATTTTAAATGTAGTGGCTGGCCAGTGGGAGAAATATTGTCTTTCAAGGCTACATACCCTGAGTACCAAGACTATATACCTAGGAGTAAGGCCAGCCCTACTGAAGAGAATGCACCTTCAACAAGTTATCCCTTATAGTTCATAGAGGGGCAAGCAAGAGAAACCTGCAATGAAACAGTAGAGTAATTAGATCAAAGTCAATATTAACAAGATCCAGTAATTCCTGGGAATCCAGGGCACAGATTCAGGAATGTTTTCAACTTCACAGCTTTGTTGAGTCTCATCTTGGGGATGTGATGCTAGAATTGATTTTTACCAGTTGATTAGTTACTGCCCATTTCCTTACCTATCAAGAGCCCTGTCCACAAGAGTGTGGAAAAAAAATATATTCACCCAGCTGAGAAGTTCCTTGAAGAATGTGTTTCTTCCAGGGCTAGTGGCAAACCAATAAATAACCCCTTTAGTGATTTTCAAAAACTAGATTTTGTCAAAAAAATTCTTGACAGGGGGAGGGGTCGTTACTGGGGGGTTTCCACCTTAACTTTGGTTGGCAGATTGATTTTCTTATTCTTCCAACATGCTAGTTGATGTCATTGCTTTTGAATGTAGATGTGGTCTCAAAGACAGAAACAACATATCCTCCAGAAAAGGAAACTGGTAGTGCCTGTAGGCAATTTATTCACCCTAGGAAACAACAATAACTGGTATAGAGGCATAGCAGCTTAATGTCTTTGAAATGCTTTCCATACGTAGGATCATAGACATTAGGGTTCATTTATTTTACAGGTGAGGAAACTGAGGCACAAAGAAGTAAATAGTCCAAGGTAATACAGCTAACCAATGGCAGAGAAAGGATTAGAATCCAGGTCTTCCAACAACAAATTCAGTGCTCTTTCCATTGCACGATGCTGTTTCTCTGCAATTTATCAGTTGAGTCTTAACCACAACCTTGTGCTGTAGGTCTTGCAGATGTAATTGAGAGTTCCCAGATGAGAAAGCTTAAGGACCTATCTATAGCTAAACAGCTAATAAGTGTCACAGGTGGTATTTATACTGACCTTCAAGTCCTACATCCCATCCTCCACATCTTCCCTCCCATAAACTCTGATATCAGTTGAACAACTTCCATGAATATCAGAAAGAGTGAGAAGAATCTATTTGTTGTCTGATATGACTGGAAATGGAAAATAACTCTGAAAAATAAGCATTTGGAACCTCAAAAATACAGGCCTCACCACTGACAAATATGAGTGATTATTAAAGCATCCTTATTCAAGGAGTAACTTTCACTCGCGAAGCATCTGGACTGATTTTTGTGTATTCTATTAGATGAATGGCAGGTTGGAAAATAGATATGGCATAGATATTTCTACAAGAAGCCGAAGCGTAGAAAATAACTTGAACAAAAGTAATAACAATAATATAAAATGTATTTGCAAATGCCATGCTATAGAGATGACAACCCTCAAGTTGTGCCCAGAGGCAAGACACCCTTGCTTTTAAGCAAAATCCAATTCACTTACTGTACCTTAGCATAATCTTTTATTTTTATGTTAAGCCCTACACTGATGCTCTGTCTAGTAGGAGCTGATTACAGCAGCACAAAATGAGATTTCTCTATCCATAACTTTGGTTCTCTGAGGGCATGGGGCCAAGACAAAGTATAAGACCTTTTAAAAGGTTTCCCTGATTGGTCCTACCCCATCCTGAATACTCTTGCATTGTCTTCCTTCAGCACTTAAGGGAGTCACAAGAGATGGAAGGGTGAGCCAACTCCCTGGCTCTATCTCAGAAGTAAGAGAAGGCAAGCAAGCAAGCTTAGCCTCCAGCTGGCTCCTTAGTTCCTGTCCTTTCCCACACCCCTAGGTAGAAACATCAAGACCTTCTGAAGGGGCAGCTAGGTGGCACAGTGGATAGAGCACCGGCCCTGGATTCAGGAGGACCTGAGTTCAAATGCGGCCTCAGACACATAACACTTACTAGCTGTGTGACCCTGCGCAAGTCACTTAACCCCATTGCCTAAGCAAAAAAAAAAAGAAAGAAAGAAAGAAAGAAAAGAAAAGAAAAAAAAGACCTTCTGATCAAGCTCTGAAGCCTGAGCATTCTAATTAATCTTTCACCCCCTGCTGCCCTATGACTAGAAAACTCTTACGACCTATAACACTGTCTTTCCCTGTGTTTTGTCATTAAGGAATGCCTAGGAAGAAATGGTTCCTAACCTCTACCTCCAATTCTCGCATCTTTATCCTCTTCAACTATTCTTCTATGTTGCACTCTAACTCTTCCCACCCCTCCACATTCCTTTGGAATTCCTATTCTACAATAATTAAACTTCCAATTGCACAGTAAACACACTTCCCTTCATTATGGACCTCTTCTTTTCACCTTTCTTCCATCTATGCACTCACAGAAACTTGGCAGATGATACAGCACCCCCAGTCATCCTGTCTAATATTTACTATACTTTTTCTCATTTACCTGGTCACAATGGTGCTGGAGGAGGAGCTGCAATATCCCTTGCTACCAACTGTCACTTCTAGACTCTCTCTTTGCTACCTTTACTCAGCAACTTCTCCTCATTTGAAAATCGCTCTATTACATTTTTTCTCCCAAACAGTTTAGTTAATGGTGACTATGATCTATTGATCCCCAGTTGATTCTCATTATTTTCTTAGAAGTCGACCACCTGGCTTATTGTTGTCCTCTCCTACCCAACTCTTAGCTTTATAGTACAGGACTTCAAAATTCCTGTAAATATTCCTTCAGACACTCTAAACTTCCATTTCTTCAATTTCCTCAAATCTCTGACGTGCTCCTCCATCCTACATCAGTCAAGCATGGGGATAGTCACATTCTAGATTTTATTATTACCCACAAATATTACACTTTCATAATAAAAAATTCTGCCAATGTTCTGTCTGACCTTAACCTACCTACGCCTCACTCCTTCTCAACCTATTCTCCACCCGCATCGTGATCTCATCCTTCCACTCCTCAACACTTTCTCAGGGCTTTATCACTGCCATGATTTTACTTTCCTGCCTTTCCAATCTTAACTCTATAGTCAACCAGTTAAAATCCATACTGTCTTATATTCTCAATTCCCCTCCTCTTTCACCCTCCCCAACAACAAATACGTCCTATCATTTGGACTACTCTTCCTAACATCTGCCTCATCTGCTTTTACTCATATGCTACTGAATGGAGCTGGAGAAATTTACAAAACCAAACTGACTGGGTACATTACAAATTTATGTTACCTAACCTCACCTGGACCTCACTGCCACAAAGAAGTGCTTTTATTCTTAACTTATTTGTTCCTTTTGCCATTTCCTACAGAAGCCATTTCAAACCTCTTCTTCTCCCCTTAAATGCTCCATGCCTCTTCTTCTCCCATCTTCTCACCTGATGATCATCCTTTTTTACTTTGTTTGGCAAACTGAAACCATTGGACATAAGTTCCCTTTTCCCCCTTCCTTTTTATCTTAAAATATCTTGATGTAATGTGCCACTTTTCCCTGTCACCTCCAGTTTCTAATAAGGTGCTAGTCGTTCTCCTTGCCAAGACCAGTACTTCTATATTGATCCCATTCTCTTCCATATTCTTCAGAACATTGTCTCTATAACCATTTTCTCTTTCTAATATTTGATTTCTCCCCTTCTTCTTTCAAATATATCCATCTTCTCCATACTTAAAAAATTGATAGATTCTCACATTCCTGCTAACTATTATTTTACATCTCTTCCTTCCTTTCTCAGTCAAACTGCTAGAAAAAAAAACTGTCTATACTCATTGCCTCTATAACCTCTCCTCTCACTCACTTCTCAACCTTTTTCAACTTGGTTTTCAATCTTATCACTGAATTGAAACTCATCTTTCCAAGGTTACTTACAATATTTTAATGGCCAAATCTTATGGTCTTTTCTAATTTCTCAACTTTCTTCACTTTTCTCCTTCATTTGACCCTGTTAACTACATTCTCTTCTTATATATTCTCTCCTCTCTGGGTTTTCTTGACATTATTCTCCTGATTCTTCTCCTACTTGTTTGACATGTCTCTTTTTGGGTCTCCTTTGCTGTTAATGATTATGTTATGCCTACTGACTGGGTGTTTCTCAAGGCTCTGTCCAAGGTACTTTTCTCTTTGTATTCTCTCACTTGGTAACCTCCACAAGTTTCTATGGGTTTGTCATATCTGTGCAGATAATTTCTATCTCACATTATCAACTCCCTCCTAGTTATTCAAACTAGATGTTGCAAATAGAATTTAAATTCAGTCTGTTTAAACATAGAAATCATTATTCTTCCTAAACCCAATCTTTTACCAGATTTCTCTATCTCTGTCAAAGGTTCTGCTATTCTTCCAGTCTACCAGGCTTATAAACTTACTGCCGGTTGATTCCCCACTCTCCATCACCCCACATATCCAACTAACTGCTAAATCTTCATGTTTTTACAGTCACTCCTCTCAAATCTGATCCATATCTTTATTTGCACTGCCACCATCTTACCCTTGAACCTCATCACCTCTTACCAAGACTATTGCAATGAGTTCCAAATTTCATCATCAAAATAATCCACATTGTCCCAAAACTTCCTTTTTTGCCTCAATAATTAAAAATTACTTTATTCTCTATATTAGTGATATATCTGGTTTGTCCTTTTATATTTAACACATCGATCCATTTGGACATCACTGTGGTATTTGGTATAAGATATAATCATTGACATTTATGTGTTACTTAAGTTTGGAAAGCTCTCTATATACATTATCTTATTTAATCATAACAAGTCCACAAAGCAAATACTATAGCTTTTCTCATCTCTGTTTTAAAAATGAGAAGCTGAGTTTCAAAGTGATTTACCCAGGAGCAGTCAGCTAAAACTGTCAGTCAAGATTCAAGGCCAGATTTTCCTTGCCTCCAATACTACAAATCCTTCTCTTATAATGCCTTTTGCCAGGTATATAAATTATTACATTTTCTGTATTTAGATCTCTTTATGGTATATCTATTCTTTTATAGTAATCTGTCTTTCTATTTCTGGTGCATTATCAGAAAGTTTTAATACTTGTTGTTTTACATTATTTCAGTCTGGAAGGGTAAATCGCTATCATGCACTTTTCCCCCTGAATTATTTTATGAGGCAGCTAGGTGGCAAAGCAGTTAGAGTACTGGGTCTGGAGTTAGTAAGATCTGAGTTCAAATCCTGCCTTAGACATGTATTAGCTGTGTGACCTTGGTCAAGTCACTTACCCTGTTTATCTCGGTGTTCTTAATTGCAAAATAAGCATAATAATAGCATCTACTTTCCAGGGTTGTGGTGAGAATCAAATGAGATAATATTTGTAAAGTGCTTAACATAGTTCCTGGCACTATATAAGTGCTTGCTATTGTTATTTTTTTTGTATTCTTTCTTGATAGCTTCTCCACATATGGGATAGTTTTATTCTTTGTATTTTGATTACCAGCACCTAGCATAGTGCCTGGCACATAAATGTTTAATAAATGTACATTGACTGATACTAATAGATCATATATTTATTACTAGAAAGGACCTTAGAAGACATCTAGGCCAATTTTCTTATATTACAGATGAGGAAACTGAGACGCATAAAAGTCAAGGGACTTGCTCAAAGTCACATGGGCAGTGACAGAGTCAATGTGTTTTCCAGATTCTTTGTAATTAATTTGGGTATTTATAATGGTCAAAATGTCTTGGTTACTCAAAGTTGTTCTTAAAAAATATAACTGTTACCATATACAGTATTCTCTTGGTTCTACTCATTTTGTACTTTATTATTTCTTGCAAATCTATCCATGTTTTTCTAAGATCATGGAGCTCATCACTTCTCATAGCACAGTAGTATTCCATCACAATCATGTACCACAACTTGTTCAGCCGTTTCACAATTGACAGGCATCCCTGAAATTTCCAGTTCTTTGCACACAAAGAGAGCTACTATAAATATTTTAGAAATTTCCAGTTCTTTACCACCACAAAGAGAGCCACTATAAATATTTTAGAACATATAGGTTATTTCTCTTTTTCCTTAATAGTCTTTGGAAGCAGACCTAGTAGTGGGGGAGAGGCCTTAAGTCCTCTCTCCCTCTAAGGCCAATATGTGCCCTCATGAAAATGGTCTGCTCTCCTCAGCCTTCTGTTTTTTCCCTTTAGGTGAAGGAGATTCATTTAAAGGCCATTACCTTGTGAGTTTCAGAAGGTCAGATGTTTCTGGGATTCAGGACTCCAGATGTGACGTCCATGATGGTTTTTGCAGCCAGCCAAATAATGCCCTCAATGAATAAAGAACAAGTTTTGGGACCCAGCCCAGAACTAGCTGAGTCAAAGACTCATAGCAATGTCATATTTGGATTTGAAATTGGTGGAACCAATGCTATGTAGAAACTGTACTAAGTCTGAACCGCTCTCCCTAGAGACTGTGGTAGAATAGGAGAAAGTATGTCCCAAGTTGTTGGAGAGATAGATTTCTAATTGTGTTCTTGCTGTATCTTAAAAGTAAATATCCCAATTCAAAAATAAATTGAGGTTAATTGGTTGAATAGAACTGGAGCGCTGGTCACTAGCTGGCGCTTAACAGTCAGGGAGAAACAAGCCTGGAATCAAGACTCAAGCCAATGGCATTAAAGAAGAGACATTCCAACCTTTCAGAGTTATCCTTAGGCCTCTGGAGAAGCAATGTGGCAGACTAGCTCTAGGATAGGGAGTGCAGAGAGTACTGACTACACTATATTCTTACACTTACTTCACAGTATTGTTGTGAGGAAAGAACTTTGAAAGGTTATGTTCATGAGAATTATTGATATTATTTTATCCAGTGTTACAAGATTAACCATGAACATTTTGATGGGTATGATATTGAACCTGTAAATGAATTCTTCATACTTAATTTTGCAAGATACAGACAAGAAAGATCACTCTAGTTGTTTCTGTCTTCCTTTATTTATACTACTAAAGTTTTCTAGTTTTCTTTGTAAGGATCTCAGCTACTCCTCAGAAGGTTAGCCACATATTTAATTCTTTCAGTAACTATTATAAATAGGATTTCTTTTTCCATTATTTCTTCTAGATATTTATTGCTGTCACCATAATGTTGTTGGAACCAAATTGATTGGGGGGAGGGGATAGGAGGAGTTTAACTGGAATCTTCGCTACATTGCTGAACTATTTTTTATCAATTTTATTACATATTTATTGAGTTCCTTGTAGCATCCACATATACCATCTTTTATTTGCGAATTGTTATATTTTAGACGCAGCCAGGTGGTGAAAATAGATAGGACACCCAGCCTGAAGTCAGAAAGACTCATCTTCCTGAATTCAAGTCTGCCCTTACTATCTGTATGACCCTGAGCAAGCCACCATTTGCCTCTGTTTCCTCATCTGTAAAATGAACTGGAAAAAGAAATGGCAAACTGCTCCAGTATCTTTGCCAAGAAAACCCCAATTGGGGTCACAAAGGGTTGGACGTGATTGAAATGACTAAACAACAACAACAAAAACCACAGTACTTGGAACATAGTAGATGATTAATAAATCCTTGTTAATCGATTGTTTAAATTGTTAGCATTTTCGATACTATATCCACCAAAAATTATGATAACTGGCATCCTTGCTTTAATCCTGATTTTAACAGAAATATCTCTTATTTCTCTATTGAAAAAAATATTGACTTTGAGTTTTGAGTAGATAGTCTTTATTACTTTGAGAATGATTCCCTCTGTTCCTGTTTATTTCTTGTTTTAAATTATGATGAGATATTGACTTTTGTCAAATGATTTTTATTATCTACTGATATATAACTTTTCATTATTTTTCCCACTGATGTGATGAATGATGTCAATCTTTTTTCCTTATTTTAAATCATTCTTGTTTTCATAGGATTATAGAATCCTAGGAGTTGCAACACACCTTAGAGGCTCAACCCATATCTGATCAGGAATGTTCTCTTCAACATGCCTGAAAAGTTGTAGATCTCCAATGATGAGAGATTGCTAAATCTCAGAGCATCCCAGTCCACTTTGGGACAGCTCTAATTGCTAGAATAGGTCAAGACAAAATCTTTACTCCCGACACTCCCCAACTTCCACCTAATGATTCGAGTTCTGCCTTCCAGGGCTAGCATAATGAATTTCATCCCACTTAACAAACCTTCAAGATATTTCCTATCTTTTCCAGGGGTAAATATCTCAAATTTCCTTGCTGGGTGAAATTTTCCTTCTTAAAGGAATTTATTAAACTAAAAATTTATTTTATATAATATAAATTAAAATAAATTAAATGAAAAAGAACACAATTAAAGGAATTAAAAATTCATTTGAAACATTTTAGCTGTTCCGCTTTCGGGACCCAAGATGGTAGAGTGAAAAGGTAGTCACTCTCATTCTCCCCTATCAACCTCTGAAAACCCAGAAAATATCACCCCAGAAAAAAAAAACCCTGGAACACCTGAACTAGAAGAAAGACAGGAAGCAGTAGTGCAGCAGCCCAGCAAACGGGTCTCCCACTGCCTCAGCAAAAATAAGAGAGGCAGAACTACAAGGGGCCCCAGGCGGACAAGTACCCTGTGGCATTCATCAGAAAGGAGGTGAAGAAAACAACCTAAAGGCTTCCTAAAGCCGGGCCTTGCCGATTCCAACCCAACACCAGGTGAGCACTTGGAGCCCTGCAGCCTCCAATTGTGAAGAAATCCTGAAGCCCAGGTGGTAGAGCAGGCAAACACCAACACCTGGACCTCCAAGTGCCTCAGGGAGGGTGGGGGGAACCAGTGGAAACCAGCTCAGAAAACCACCAGGAGCCTCAGCACTCCACCACAAAGGAATCTCCAGTGCATTAGCAGAAAGAGGGAGACAACACTGCAGGGGGCCCCAGGCAGATAAACACCCTGCAGCACCCATCTAAAAGGAGCTGAAGAAAGCTAAAGGAAAGGAAAAGCAGGCAACCTAGAATTGCCTGAAAGTTCCAGCCTTGCTGATTCCAGCCCAACACAGGTAAGCTGCCAGAAACCTACAGCCTCCAATTCAGCATAAGAGGCCCCAGCACAAAGCCAGTGACCAAGACCTAGGCTCCCAACACAAGAAGCTTGGGTCAGTACCCTCTGTTCCCCAGCAGGAGAGCTCAATCTCTTTAAAGGCCAGGGAATAAAGAAACACCATGAGTAAAAGTACCATAGATTCATATTATGAGAAGAGTGAAGATCAAGACAGAAATTCTGAAGAGGACAACATTGTCAACAAACCCACATCTGCAACAACAAAAGGGAATATGAACTGGTCTGAAGCCCAAAAAGCCTTCTTAGAAGAGCTCAAGAAGGATTTTAATAGTCAAATGAGAGAGGTAAAGAGTCCTTCAAAAATACAATTGGCCAATTGGAAAAAAAATACACTGAAGAAAACAAGTCCCTAAAAAACACAATTGGCCAATTGAAGAAGGAAGGACAAAAACTAAAGAGACACTGAAAGAAACAAGTCCCTAAAAAACACAATTGGCCAGTTGAAGAAGGAAGTACAAAAACTAACAGAAGAAAACAATCTGTTAAAAACTAGAATTGGACAAATGGAAACTAATGTCTCTATGAGAGAGCAAGAATCAGTCAAACAGAAACAAAAAAATGAAAAAAAGATGAAAATGTAAAATACCTCATCAGTAAAACAACCGACCTGGAAAATCGACTCAGGAGAGACAATTTAAAAATTATTGGACTACCTGAAAATCATGATGAAAAAAAGAGCCTGGACAGTATCTTTCAGGAAATCATAAAGGAAAACTGCCCAGAAGTCCTAGAACCAGAAGGGAAAATAACCATAGAAAGAATCCACCGATCACCACCTGAAAGAGATCCCAAATTGACAACCAAGAATATAATAGCAAAATTCCAAAATTACCAGATGAAAGAGAAGGTGCTGCAAGCAGCCAGAAAGAAACAATTTAAATATCATGGAACCACAGTCAGGATTACACAGGACCTTGCAGCTTCTACATTAAAAGACCGCAGGGCATGGAACATGATATTCCATAAGGCAAAGGAGCTTGGAATGCAGCCAAGGATCAATTACCCAGCAAAAATGAGCATCATTTTTCAAGGGAGGAGGTGGATATTCAACGAAATAGGAGACTTCCAAACTTTCCTGATAAAAAGACCAGAGCTCAACAAAAAATTTGATCTTCAAGTACAGGACTCAAGAAGGACTTAAAAAGGTAAATGGGACAGAAGGATACAATATGTTGTTAATAAGGGGGGGCTGTTTAAACCCCTACAAGGGAATATGACTTGCAACCCTTGAGAACTGTATTGTTATTACACCTTGTTAAAGGAGTATACATAAAGAGGGTGGATATTAGTTGACTTTGATGTAATGATAAAAAAAAATCTAATCAAGTGGGTTAAATGGATCCAAATAAGTGGATCAATCTGATCTTAGAAAATGTACTGAGAAAGGAGGAGGCAGACAAGGGTAAATTACATTACAGGAAAAGACACAAAATCCTATTACAGCAGAGGGAAAGAAGGGGGGGAGCATTGTTTGAACCTTACTCTCATCAAATTTGGCTCAAGAAGGGCATAATATAATCAGTTAGGTATAGAAATCTAACTTGCCCTATAGGCAGTAGGAGGGAAAAGGGGAAAGAAAAGGGAGGGGAGAAGGGAGGAAAGAAGGGGGAAGAAGCAGTAAGATAAAGGGGAAGAAAAGGGAAAGGGATAATAAAAGGGGAAGGGACTGAAGGAGGTGGTCAAAAGCAAAACACTAGTGAAGGGGGGAAAGGAAAAAGGAGAAAGAAAAGCATAAATGGGGGAAAAGGATGGAGAAAAAGACACAGATAGTAATCATAACTGTGAATGTGAATGGGATGAACTCTCCCATAAAACGGAAATGGATTGCAGAATGGATTAAAAACCATAATCCTACAATATGTTGTTTACAGGAAACACATTTGAAAAAGAGTGACACATACAGGGTAAAGGTAAAAGGCTGGAGCAGAATATATTATGCGTCAGCTGAAGTAAAAAAAGCAGGGGTAGCAATCCTGATCTCAGACAAAGCAAAAGCAAAAATAGATCTAATCAAAAGAGATAAGGAAGGAAACTACATCCTGCTAAAAGGCACCATAGACAATGAAGTAATATCATTACTAAATATATATGCACCAAATGGTATAGCATCCAAATTCTTACAGGAGAAGTTCAGGGAGTTACAGGAAGAAATAGACAGCAAAACTATACTAGTGGGGGACCTGAACCTCCCCCTCTCGCACTAGATAAGTCTAACCACAAAATAAACAAGAAAGAAGTTAAGGAGGTGAATAGAACATTAGAAAAGTTAGGTATGATAGACCTCTGGAGAAAACTGAATGGGGATAGAAAGGAATATACTTTTTTCTCGCAGTACATGGCACATACACAAAAATTGACCATGTACTAGGGCATAAAAACCTCACAATCCAATGCAGAAAGGCAGAAATATTAAATGCATCCTTTTCAGATCATGATGCAATAAAAATTATATGTAATAAAGGGCCATGGAAAGATAGACTAAAAAATAATTGGAAACTAAATAATCTAATCTTAAAAAATGATTGGATCAAACAACAAGTCATAGAAACAATTAATAATTTCATTCAATAGAATGACAATAATGAGACAACATACCAAAACCTATGGGATGCAGCGAAAGCAGTTCTTAGGGGAAGTTTTATATCTCTAAATGCTTACATAAATAAAATAGAAAAAGAGGAGATTAATGAATTGGGCATACAAAAAAAAACTAGAAAAAGAACAAAAAAAATCCTCAACTAAACACCAAATTAGAAATATTGAAAACCAAAGGAAAAATTAATAAAATTGAAATTAAGAAAACTATTGAACTAATAAATAAAACTAAGAGCAGGTTTTATGAAAAAAAACCCAATAAAATAGATAACCTTTGGTTAATTTAATTAAAAAAAGAAAGAAGAAAAACCAAATTACTAGTATCAAGAATGAAAAGGGAAGCTACCACCAAGGAAGAGGAAATTAAAACAATAATTAGGAATTATTTTGCCCAACTATATGCCAACAAATTTGACAATCTTAGTGAAATGGATACATATTTACAAAAATATAAATTGCCCAGATTAACGAAGAGGAAGTAAAATACTTAAATAACCCCATCTCAGAAAAAGAAATTGAACAAGCCATTGATGAACTCCCTAGGAAAAAATCTCCAGGGCCAGATGGATTTACATGCAATTCTATCAAACATTGAAAGAACAATTAATTCCAATATAGACTATTTGGGAAAATAGGTGAAGAAGGAGTCTTACCAAATTCTTTTTATGATACAAATATGGTGTTGATACCTAAACCAGGAAGAGTCAAAATAGAGAAAGAAAATTATAGACCAATTTCTCTAATGAATATAGATGCAAAAATTTTAAACAAAATACTAGCAATTAGATTGCCGCAACTTATCACAAGAATAATACACTATGACCAGGTAGGATTTATACCAGGAATGCAGGGTTGGTTCAATATTAGGAAAACTATCAGCATCATTGAGCATATCAACACAAAACCAACAGAAACCACATGATCATCTCAATAGATGCAGAAAAAGCTTTTGATAAAATACAACACCCATTCCTATTAAAAACACTAGAAAGCATAGGTATAAATGGAGTCTTCCTTAAAATAATAAATAGCATTATCTAAAACCTTCAGCAAGAATCATATGTAATGGGGACAGGCTAGAAGCATTTCCAATAAGATCGGGGGTGAAACAAGGATGTCCATTATCACCACTGTTATTCAATATTGTACTGGAAACCTTAGCTTTAGCAATAAGAGAAGAAAAAGAAATTGAAGGCATTAGAATAGGCAAAGAAGAAACAAAGCTATCACTCTTTGCAGATGACATGATGATATACTTAGAGAATCCTAGAGAATCAAGTAAAAAACTACTTGAAATAATAAACAACTTTAGCAAAGTTGCAGGCTATAAAATAAACCCACATAAATCATCAGCATTTCTATATATTACCAACAAAGCCCAACAGCAAGAGATAGAAAGAGAAATCCCATTTAAACTTACTGTAGACATTATAAAATATTTAGGAGTCTACCTCCCGAAACAAACCCAGGAACTCTATGAACACAATTACAAAACACTTTTCACACAAATAAAATCAGATCTAAATAATTGGAAAAACATCAGTTGCTCATGGGTAGGCCGAGCTAATATAATAAAAATGACAATCCTACCTAAGCTAATTTACTTATTCAGTGCCATACCAATCAAACTACCAAAAAATTATTTTATAGAGTTAGAAAAAATAATAACAAGATTCATTTGGAAAAACAAAAGGTCCAGAATATCAAAGGAACTAATGAAAAGAAATGCAGGGGAAGGTGGCCTAGCAGTTCCAGATCTTAAATTGTATTATAAAGCAGCAATCATCAAAACTGCTTGGTACTGGCTAAGAAATAGGGAGGTGGATCAGTGGAATAGGTTAAATATGCAAGACACAGTAGTCAATGACTATAGTAATCTATTATTTGATAAACCCAAAGACCCCAGCTTCTGGGATAAGAACCCACTCTTTGAAAAAAACTGCTGGGAAAACTGGAAAAGAGTATGGCAGAAACTAGGCATAGACCCAAATCTCACACCATATACCAAAATAAAGTCAAAATGGGTTCATGACTTAGATATAAAGGCTGATACCATAAGTAAACTGGGAGAACAAGGAATAGTTTACCTATCAGATCTATGGAGAACAGAAGAATTCATGACCAACAGGAGATAGAGAACATTATGAAAAGCAAAATGGATAATTTTGATTACATTAAATTGAAAAGTTTTTGCACAAACAAAGCCAATGCAACTAAGATTAGAAGGAAGGTAGAAAATTGGGAAAGAATTTTTACAACCAGTCTCTGATAAAGGCCTCATTTCTAAAATATATAGAGAATTAAGACAAATTTATAAGAACAGAAGCCATTCCCCGATTGTTAAATGGTCAAAGGATATGAACAGACAGTTCTCAGATGAAGAAATTAAAGCCATCTATAGTCATATGAAAAAATGCTCTAAATCATTATTGATTAGAGAAATGCAAATCAAAACAACTCTGAGGTACCACATCACACCTATCAGATTGCCCAACATGACAAAACAGGAAAATGATAAATGTGGGAGAGGATGTGGGAAAATTGGAAGGCTAATCATTGTTGGTGGAGTTGTGAAATGATCCAACCATTTTGGAGAACAATTTGGAAGTATGCCCAAAGGTCTACAAAAATGTGCATACCTTTGATCCAGCAATAGCACTTCTAGGGCTATATCCCAAAGAGATCAAACAAATGGGAAAAGGACCCACATGTACAAAAATATTCATAGCAGCTCTTTGTGTGGTGGCAAAGAATTGTAAATTGAGAGGATGCCCATCAATTGGGGAATGGCTGAGTGAGTTGTGGTATATGAATGTATTGGAATACTATTGTGCTATGAGAAATGATGAACAGGCTGACTTCAGAAAAACCTGGAAAGACTTATATGATCTGATGTTGAGTGAAGTGAGCAGATCCAAGAGGACTTTGTACACAATAACAGCCACATTATGCAATGACTAAGAATGTTAAACTGAACCCTTCTCAGCATTACGAGGATCTAAGACACTTCCAGAGGCCTCAGGATGGAAAATGCTGTCCACATCCAAAGAAAGAACTATGGACGTCGAATTGCTATCACTTATTTTTACCTTCTGTTGAGTTTTGTTTCATCTTTCTGATGGTTCCTCCTATTGGTTTTAATTTTTACTTACAACTTCACTAATGTGAAAATATGTTTAATGGGTATGTAAATATAAAGCCTATATCAGATTGAGCGCTGTCTTGGGGCGGGTGGGTGGGAGGAAAAGGGAGAAAAATTGTCAACTCAGAAGCATATGGAAAAGATAAAAAATAAAAAAAATTCAGAAAAAAATTCAGAAAAAAGAAACATTTTTAAAATATTATATTTATCCAATTTTAATATAAGATATTTTGTATCTATTTTCTTGAATGTTGATGAGATGGTTTGGAATGAAGACCATGTTTGCTTTATAAAAATATGCAGGTAATACACTATCCTTTTTCTATATTATGGTGATAAGTGATAAACCCCCCCATTTAATGGACTAGAGAACCTCCAAAGGAGCTGGATACATGTACTTTGGCTAAATGGAATCTATGTTCTGGCTTCTGGCTGAAGGAGATACTATTTCAGTGGCTCCTGGTTGGTACCATACATCTGTATGAGTTGTTTGCTGTGCCAGAGGGCTTTACGTTGCTGCTCAGACAGTGAAAGTATTTATCGAATGGGAAATACTTATTCCACAGTCTTACAAGTCTTCTGCCAATCTTTACAGCTCTATAGAGAATAATGAAAGTGATGTGTTACTGTTTTATATTTTAATTGTCATTTCATGCTTATGTGAATTTTGGGTTTTAAGAATTTATTTTATGATAAAGAAAAACAATAGTTGCCTTATAACTGATATTTACCTCTTTGTATACTGATTTTCTGAAAGGGACATATTAATCCTTGCAACCCTATATATAAGCCATATCTAAAATTTGTTTTTGTAGATTTTCCTTATTGCAAGCAGAGATGCAAGCCATAGCATGATATCAAGCCTGAATCTCTTCTCTTTGGGGTTTCGCTCCTCTAGGATAGTACTTGGCCTACTTGAGTACAGAATGGAGCCCTGTGCGAAGAGGGACATCCCCTGGGTCATGAGTGACATCTGTGTTTAACAACAGTTTGTCTAACATAAAGATAACTTGTTTTTCAAAGAAATTCTTCTGTAAACACATACAACCCAGGTACTTTTGAGGATTTGGGGTGAAAAGACAGAAGGAAATGTTTTTCCTCTCATTTCTTTTCCAAAACTGGTTATTTGAATTACGCATTTCATATTGACATATTTTGTATTTTTAAAATACAATCTAAATCATCCACTTCAATTTAGATTCCCTAATTTGTCAGCATATAGCTATGTACAATATTTTCTGATTATTTAAAAACTTCTTTTCTTTTGGTTATCATGTTTCTTATAGTTTTGGCCACTGGAGTTTCTTTTCCTTTTACAAATGATTGTGCTGCTGGTTTATCAATTTCGTGATCTTTTCAAAAACTAATTTAGTCCTATTTATTGTCTAATTCTGTTTTTTTTCATTTTCTATTTTATTTCATTTCTCTCTGTCATCTCGATTATTTTGCTTTTCTGCCTTTGCTTTGCTTTGTTCTTTCCCTAAAATCTTTAATCATAAGTTTTATTCATCATGTTTCTCTTTTTTTCTCTGGTTAACATAGGAACTACACACTATGAATTTTCCCCTGAGAGCAATACTGGCTGCAACCCAGCAGTTTTGAGATTCAGTGTTTCTATGTCCATTGTCATTTAAATACTCTGTTTTGTTTTCTGTATTTCCTTTTTGATTCAACTGTTATTTCATTGATTATTTTTAATTTCTATGTGGTGGGGTACCTTTTAATTATATTTTAGTAATTGATTTCTACACAAAATTCCTACTTGGATACTTCAGTGTAGTGTGGAAGTGACTCAGGGCCCTGAAAAGCTAAAATAATAGAGCACACATTCCAGCCCCTGCCAAGCTGGAAAGATTTGAAGTAGGGGCCTTCAGACTGACTGTGGGATAGTCTTTCCAAGACCAATAAAGCCAGGTTCAAAAGGTTCATCACAAGAGCTTTGGTCACCAGGTGATAAATTATTTTATGGCATAGTATAAATGGGAATTCTGGTATATGGGACAAATTCAGTTAAGCTGAAATGTGAAAGGTGGGGCAGAGGGGAAAGGGGAGAAATCTAGGCAATGAGTATTGATGAATGAAGTAGTCTGGAGACAGAGGTTGTGGGAGTTGGTGGGGTGCTGAGGAAATGAGAGGCCAGGGTGTTTGAAGGAGGCAGGGTTTGGGGTATACACCATGAGCCAGGTACTTAACTGGTTGAGAATGAGAGAGGGCACCCCGTAGGTCCATCAATGGCAGCACCAAGGATAAAGGCAAGATAAAATGAAGTGAATAGAGGAGAGGTGAAAATGACAGTGAAAGAGATAGGAGTATGCTGATCCTTCCTCTTGGACAGGGTATATGAGAAAAGGGGCATCTAGACTTGGAGAAGGGGCCAAAATGTGTGATGTTTACAGCAGGTAGAAAAGTTTCAGAGAGTACCAGAAGATAGAAGAAATCTGGGATTATAGATTTAGAACTGAAAGAGATTTTAGATGTCTTCTAGTCCAACCCCATTATTTGAGAGATAAGGAAAGTGAGGTAAAATGACTTGCTCAAATTACGCATAATGTAATTGGCAGAGTCAAAATTTTAACTCAGATCCCACAATTCTAAATTTAGAAATCTTTCTATCACAGTAAAATTGAAGAAGGTTCCTAGAGGATGCAGTGGTGAAAGAAGGTCAAAGGAGAATAGTGAGTGTGGAAGGGCTAAGACTGAGTATATAGGGGAGGTAAGTGGCAGCTGAGGCAGTTGGCATGACCAGTAGTAAACTGCCTTAGCAGCTGATTCCTCACAAATCCTGAATATTCCACATGGCACTGATCTCCAGGCCAAGGGATTCCTGGTGGTGCTGGAAGGGGTGGGTAGTGGGTTCTGCCCTCTTATGAGGGCACCCTAGATAGAGTTGGGAAGACTATGAGATCCTAGTGGAATTGGAGAGAGGGTAGCATCCTGGGCTGAATGAGGAAAGAGGCATGCCAAAGGGTTGGCATGAAGGTAGTCATGAACAAATATGGGAAGGGAGAGTAAGGAATTGCATCACAAACCCTGTGCCCCACCAGGATGTCAGCATCTGAGATACAGCACTGGTCATCCCATGCTAGTTCTGCCTTTGAACCACAGAAGATAGATGTTGGGATCAGTATCAGTAAGTAATGTACACACACCAATGAAATCACAGTTCCTTTGAGTATTTACTTCTAATTTTATTCCATTGTGGGTTATGTAAAATGACTGCCTTTTTGTATTCACTGACAGCATCTCTATGGGCAAACATAGGGACAATCAGAACAATAGTACTTAAAAACCAGAACTAAAACAAGTGGAATTGTGTGTGTGTGTGTGTGTGTGTGTGTGTGTGTGTGTGTGTGTGTGTATGATGTTTTTCCCATCTAGGCCTCTCTTTAGGTCTATGAATTTCTTCAGGTTAAAGATCATTGTTCATTACTGTGATTTCTTTACTGTTTTTCTGTTTTCTTAGTTTATCATGTTCTGATGTTGAAGTTGAAATCACTTCCATGTATCAGATTTCCATATGTTCTCTCTTGCAGTGCTGCTAGCTTTTGTGTATAAGTATTTGTTTGCTATCTTATTGGGGGCAGAAAGATAAAATGTCATATTTTCCTTATGTATTGTGCATTTCAGCATTAATGTTCTTGAATACAATTTAATTTCAATTACATTTTATCTAAAGCTCACCTCATGTCCTTCCCAACCACTAAAACCAGCCTTGGTTTGGCCCTTCCTTACTTCATTGTTGTCACCCAAGAGGGGCCAACCTGTGAGAGCCTTCATGGCCATCCCCAACCACTTTCTTACTAACATGATAATTAAACCCTTGGAGCTGCTTTAGTCTACAAGCTTGCTATAGCCCCTGCCCTTTGGTTCCCAGATTCTTATCACCAGCTCCCTTCATTCCTATGATCCAGAAGTGCCATTTGCACAAGTAAAAATCCATTTCTCCTGCTACCTCTGCCTACTCTCTCATTCCTATTCAATTCAACCCTGCTTCTCCCAGTCCCTATCTTCTCCTCTGTCTTTTTCCCACTGGAACCCACTCTTTTGTTAAACTCTATTTCATCTGATATTTCTTCCTCTCACACTATTTCTAGTTTCATGAATTTACTGGAATTTACTTCTCTCAAAGACACTTCATCCTTTGCTACCCACTACAATTACTAGCTATTCCTTTTTTTGAGGGAGGGGCCTGAAAATTAGGCCACAGGAGTTACCATGATCTTTTTTTCTCATTGATGCCTCCAGGCTTTCCTTCTATCACAACCTACCAAGGATTTCACTTCCCTCTATTCTTTAAATGCCCTTCTAACTATGTAACTCCCCTACTCAATCAACATCATGGCTTCTTAATGCCTCTAGAATAAAACATAAACTCCTCTTCTTAGCTTTTAAAGTTCTCCATAGCCTGGTTCCAACCTTTCTTTCCAGGCTCCTTTGACATTACTCTCCTACTCTCCTTCCTTCACTCTATGGTACAGCTAAACTGTCCTCTTTCTTCTTCATACATGATACTCCATCTCTCCTTTAGTGACTTTGCACGGCCATCCTCCAAGCTTGGAATGTACTCCTTTTTTACCTATTTCTTATAGAGTCTCTTTCTTCTTTTAAGATACAATTTAAGCACTATCTTCTTCATGAAGCCTTTCCTGTTCTCCCCAATTTCTAGGGCTCTCTTTCCCAAACTACATTGTAATTAACTTTTATATTTATATTTATGCTGTATGTATATATATATATATATATATATATATATATATATATACATATATATATGTATATATATGTATGTGTGTGTGTGTGTGTATGTATATCTTATTTTTCTTAGGCAATGGGGTTTAAGTGACTTGCCCAGGGTCACACAACTGGTAGGTGTCAAGTGTCTGAGGTCACATTTGAACTCAAGACCTCCTGACTCCAGGGCTGGTACTCTATCCACCGCACCACCTAGCTGCTCCATGCTGTATATATTTTTGTATGGACATTTTGTCTCCCCCATTAGAATGTTAGCTCCTTTTGAGTAGGGATTGTTTCTTTCTTTGTAGTTGTATCCCAGAGCTTGGAACATATTAGGTACTTAATATATGCCTCTTGATTAAAGTTGATGATCCTTCAAACATCAGGCCTCTTGGATGTTTATTCTTTTAACTTCATGATCTCAAGCCAAACTCTATTCTTTGTCAGCCATCTACTTTTGTGGGTACAAAGCCAAGGTAGCAGGGTCCCACCTTACACATTTGCATTGTCCCAAACTGTTCCAAATACTCCCTTGGCTTCCATGACACTGCTCTTTTCTGTCTCTTCTCCTCCTAATATGACCCCTTCTGCACCTGGACCTTCCTCACTCTGCAAAATCCAACCACCCCTGTGCCCTTCTTAACCTGGAACATCCTTCTGTAAAGTTGGACCCTTCTCTCAATGCCAAGTTCCTCCTGTGAAGGGACCCAGTGTGTCCTTTATTCTTTTCCAGGTCTGACTCCCACCTTTCTCTGTACTTCAAAACCATGCCTTCATGCCAGGTACTCAGCTCTCTTTGTTTGTGTATCATCTTCTCTGATTAGAATATAACCTCCTTGAGGCCAGGTACTCTTTTTTGCTTATATTTGTATCCCCAGTGTTTAATACAGTGCCTAGTACATAATAAGTGTTTAATAAATGTTTGTTTTCTTCCTTTCTTCCTTCCTCCTCCCTCCCTCCCTTCTTTCCTTCCTTCCTTCCTTTTTCCTTCTTTCACTTCTCCCTTTTCTCAACTTCCCTATTTTTTTAATATAGATTTATTTATTTTTAGTTTTCAACATTTACTTCCACAAGATTTTGAATTCCAAATTTTCACCCCATCTTGCCCCCCCCCACTCCAAGATGGCATGCATTCTGAATACCTCTTCCCCTAGTCTGCCTTCCCTTCTATATCTCTCCCCCCCCCTTGTCTTATCTCCTTCCCCTTCTATTTTCCTGTAGGATAGGGTAGATTTCTGTACCTCATTTCCTGTATTTCTTATTTCCCAGTTGAATGTGAAAACATTTTTTTTAAACATGTGTTTTTAAAACTTTGGATTCCCAATTTTCTCCCTTCCTCCCACCCCACCTACCCTCATTGAAAAGGCAAGCAACTCAATACAGGCCATACATGTGCAGTTATGCAAAACACTTCCATAGTAGACATGTTGTGAAAAACTAACTCTGTTTCCCTTAATCCTATCCTGCCCTCCCATTTATTCTATTCTTTCTTTTGACCCTGTCCCTCCTCAGAAGTACTTCCTTCTGATTACCCCTTTCCCAATCTGCCCTTCTCTCTATCATCCCCCTGCTCTCTTGTCCCCTTCCCCCCATTTTCCTGTAGGGTAAGACAGATTTCCATACCCAATTGAGTGTGTATGTTATTCCCTCCTTAAGCCAAATCCTATGAGAATAAGATTTCCTCATTTTCTCTCACCTTCCCCTGTTTCCCCTCCACTGTAAGAACCTTTTCTTGTCTGTTTTGTGCGAGATAATGTACCCCATTCTACCTCTCCCTTTCTCCTTCTCCTAGTATAATCCTCTCTCACCCCTTAATTTTATTCTCCAGATATCACCCCTTCATCTTCAACTCATCCTGTGCCATCTATCTATCTATCTATCTATCTATCTATCTATCTATCTATCTATCTATCTACATATAATTTTTTCCCTCCACTACCCTAATACTGACAAAGGTCTCATGAGTTATAAATATCATCTTTCCATGCAGGAATGTAAACAGTTTAACATTAATAAGTCTCTTTTGATTTCTCTTTCCTGTTTACCTCTTCATATTCCACTTGAGTCTTGTATTTGAAAGTCAAATTTTCTATTCAGCTCTGGTCTTTTCATCAAGAATGCTTGAAAGTCCTCTATTTCACTGAATGACCATTTCCCCCCCCTTGGTTGTAATTCTATCTCCTTTGCCCTCTGGAATATTATATTCCATGCCCTGCGGTCCCTTAATGTAGAAGCTGCTAAATCTTGTGTTATCCTGATTGTGTTTCCACAATACTTGAATTGTTTCTTTCTGGCAGCTTGTAATATTTTCTCCTTGACCTGGGAACTCTGGAATTTGGCTACAATATTCCTAGGAGTTTTCCTTTGGGGATCTCTTTCAGGAGGAGATCTGTGGATTCTTTCAATTTCTATTTTGCCCTCTGGTTCTAATATATCAGGGCAGTTTTCCTTGATAATTTCTTGAAAGATGATGTCTAGGCTCTTTTTTTGATCATGGCTTTCAGATAGTCCAATAATTTTTAAATTGTCTCTCCTGGATCTATTTTCCAGGTCAGTTGTTTTTCCAATGAGATATTTCACATTGTTTTCTAATTTTTCATTCTTTTGGATTTGTTATACAGTGTCTTGATTTCTCATAAAGTCACTAGCTTGCAATTGCTGTATTCCAATTTTTAAGGAAGTATTTTCTTCAGTAATCTTTTGGACTTCCTTTTCCATTTGGCCAATTTTTGCTTTTTAGGGCATTCTTCTCCTCATTGTCTTTTTGGACCTCTTTTGCCATTTGGGTTAGGCTATTTTTTAAGGTGTTATTTTCTTCAGTATTCCTTTTGGGTCTCCTTTAGCAAGCTGTTGACTTGTTTTTCATGATTTTCTTGTATCACTTTCATTTCTCTTCCCAGTTCTTCCTCTACTTCTTTTACTTGCTTCTCAAAATCCCTTTTGAGCTCTTCCAAGGCCTGGAACTGATTCATATGCTTTTTGGAGGCTTTGGATGTGGGAGCTTTGACTTTGTTGTCTTCTGGTTGTGTGTTTTGATCTTCTTTGTCACCAAAGTAAGATAATATAGTCTGACTCTTTTTGCGAGTTTTGCTCACGATCCCAGCCAACTACTTGAGTTTTAAACTCTTTGTTAAGGTAAGAGTCTGTTTCCAATGTGGAGAATGTACTGTCCCAAGCTTCGGGGGTTTGTACAGCTGTTTTCAGAGATACTTCTAGGGACCTGCAAATTTTCAGTCCTTCCAAGGTGGTATGATAAGGGTCTAGGTGTTTACTTTTTTTTCCTAGCCTGTGCTCTGGTCTATGAGTGACCACAAGCAGTCTTTTCTGTCTTGCAACTGTGAAGAGGGTTTTCTCTCTTCTGCCACTACAAGCTCCACCACACCAGTGCTCCTCCTCACCCCAAGACTGCCACCCAGAACTGTGACCCAGATCAAAAAACGGGCAAAGCAAGAGATTCCTGCCTCAGCAGCAAAGATATTCCTGCAATCCACCTCTGAGCAGCCACACAATTCCCCGTCAGTCTGTGGGCCAGGAGCTCAGGAGGCAGTCACCTCCCCAGGGCTGATTTCCTCAGGGAATGGAGCTGAGACCCCAAGCTCCTCTCTTACCACCACAGAAACATACGTTTCCCACTGACCTTCTAAGTTGTCTTTGGCATTCATGGGTTGAGAAGTCTGGAATCCACCACAGCTGCCCACGATTCAGCCCTCTGAGGCCTGCTCCAGGATTGCTGCGGCCCACGCCACACTGCACTCCTCTCCCTGCCTTGTGTTATATACCTTTCTGATCAACCATCCAGGTTTTCTTGGGCTAGAATTTTTTTTTACTCTGTCTCTTTGTGGGTTCTGCTGCTTTAGAATTTGTTTAGAGCCATTTTTTACTGTATTTGGAGGGGTTTGGGGGAGAGCTCAAACAAGTCACTGCCTTCACTTTACCGTCTTGGCTCCGCCTCCATCCCTCTCAACTTCCCCATTTCTGTTGAAGGCAATATCATTTTCTTAGTCATGCAAACTTTGAACATTTGAGCTATCTCTAACTTTACTTCTCTCTTCCTGCTTATACCACTTATGTCCTCTCTCAAAGAAGAGAGGAGAAAGTTCTCTCTTCTCCAGGTTTTCTTGCTAACTCTGCTTTGACACTCATTGTCAAGTATTCATTCTCTCTACCAATGGGAAGACTCTTAGGCAAATACAGCAGGCTTGAACCCTGGGTTCAAGAAGTGGCATTCAAATTGGATCATAAAATTTCTGTCAGTCTTCCTTTCCCAATATTTCTTACATCCATCTGCTTCTTTCCATTTCCAATGTCAACAACCTAGTTGAGATCCTTAGGCAACACTCACAGAGCTCTTATGTAGAATATTGCAATAACCTTTGTGTGAGAAACAACCTCTCACTCTGAGAGGTGACATAGTGTAGGAATAAAAAGCTGGCTTTGAAGGCACCAAGAACTGAGTTCACATCCTGACTCATATGATACCTGTGTAACCCTTGACAGGTCATTTAACCTTTCATTGTTCTAGGACATTCTCCACAGGTTGTACGGAAGATGTCAACCTGCACTTGTAGAGAGATTTTCCTCATTTGGGAGTTCCCTATGCCAATGAAATCACAAGCCTGGTCCTTATCCCAGAGATGTTTTTATTCATATCACAAGCAATTAATTGTAGAGTTGACCCACAGAGTTTCCTCTGCCAGCCAAGTGAGCTCTAATTACAAGCAATTTCTGAATGGTATGTATATATACAGTAGCATATAAGGTAGAAGTAAAATAAGGTCAGTTAGGTCACAAGCTGTTACTAAGTAGAAGAAAACAATATTCCATATAAGGAGAGATACAAACTGGGTATGCAGTTCTCAGATGTGATTATATAACATCTTACACCATTTTAACATTGATAAAAGGAGCAGTAGCGATAATACCATATGAAATTCTTGTTCAGCAGTTGGAATTTACAAGGAACCTAGTGCACAGCTTTTCAAATGTTATCCTTAAAATAGTACATTTTAGCTTCAATCATTTAAAAGGGGCAGGGTAAGTTTTCAGGCTTCTACAACTCCTAATTGGACTTTCAGTCTTTCCCAAATCCAGTCTATCCTTCACACAGCTACTAAAAATGTCCTTTCTATGGCACAGATCTGATCATGTTACTCCTCTACTCAAAAACTTCCATTGTCTACCTATTGCTCATAGGCCTGGGGTATTTAAGGCCCTTCACAATTTGGCTGTGACTGGCCCTTCCAGACATTTCACATTGATACTCTTTCATTCACAGTAGTATTTTTACTCAAAACTATTATTTTTCCTTATAGGAAAGGTGGATTATAAGATGTTTCCATATCATATTCTGCCTCTTTATTTCAGCATGACATCTTTTGTGCTCATGCCTATAATGCTCTCCCTCCTCACCTCTTTTTTTTCAGAATCCTTTTTTTTCAAGGCTCAGCATAGTTGCTTCCTCTTTCATGATGCTTCTATTGATTCCTTTCCCCCAGCCCCCTTGCTGTTCCTTGAACAAAATACTCCATCCCTTAACTCTAGTAATTTTCCCTGGCTGTCCCTCATGATGGAAATGCTCTTCCTCTTTGTCTTCACTTTCGGTATTCCCTGAGTTCCTTCAAGTCCCAGACAATATCCTACCTTCTACAGGAAGCTTTTCTCATTTCCTCTTAATTCTAGTATATTTCCTCTGTTCATTATTTCCAATTTATGTTGTATGTATTTATGCTTTATGCTTGTTTGTACATAGCTATTTGCATGTTGTCTTCCCCATTAGAATGTAAGCTCCTTGAGGGCAGGGACTGTCATTTAACTTTTGTTGAATCTTCAGCACTTACCGTAGTGTAGTTGGCACATAGTAGGCACTTAATAAATACTTATTGATTGACAACTCCCCCCCCCAATTCTAATTTTGTCTGGCTCTTTTTTTTGTTCTTATCACACCTTTGGTTTTGGGATTTTTTGTTTTTTGAGTTTTTTGCTTTTGTTTTGGTCCAGATCTATGATTCCGTTGTTAAGTGGACTCTTGGTGAAGAAATTCCCCCCTACGTTGCAAATCGGCAACATTTTTTTTTTTTGTAGAGCAAATGTTAACTGGGGATTTTTAGCTTGAATAAATCTTCCTGAATCCAAGTCTGGCTTTTTATCTTGTACTATGCTACCTTATCACATCCTATCTTGTATATAGTTTTTTCTTGGTCCTCTGGCAGACCTCTAGGAGCCTAGAATTCTGCTCACAGGAAGCTTATCTGAGATTCATTTGCTCTTTTATTTTAAAAATTCAAAATTAGTTCACTTTGTGTATAAAGCACTCTTATGTTGTCTTAGAGATTAAAAAGATATACAAGACCAACATCTAGTGTTCAGGGTACTTAGAACCTAGAAGCATAATGCCTAGACCACTTGTTGTTGTGCAATTATTTCCATCATGTGCACCTCCTCATGACCCCATTTGGGGTTTTCTTGGCAAAATACTGGAGTGGTTTGCCATTTCCTTCTCCAGCTCTTTTTACACATGAGGAAACTGAGGCAAACAGGGTTATGTGACTTGACCAGGGTCATATAGCTAGTAAAGGTCAGATACGAACACATGAAGATGAGTCTTCCTGACTCCAGGCCCAGTACTTTATCTACTACACCATCCAGTTGCCTAAGCCTAGACCACAGTGTTTAAATGCTTTCTGCTTGATTGAAGGAGAGGTGGAAGCCAAGTACACACATGACCATAATGGCTTCAACACAGATAAGGATGTAAGGAAGAAAGTTGGACCTTGGGGAAGAGAATGAATTTCAATTTAGGTACAGATGATAATCTAGCAAAGGAGATTAGAAAAGATTGGCCAGATAGGTAGAAGGAGAACCTAGAGAGCAGTGTCATAAAACCTGAATTAGAAGACTGAACCTAGGGGGTCAGCAGGGTCAATGCTGCAGAATAGCCAAAGATGAAGGCTAAGAAAAGAGCATTAAATTTGGCAATTAATAGATTTTTGGAAAGACTAGTTTCAGTTGAGTGATAAACTTAGAAGCAAGGCGAAGCAAGAAGAAGCAAGAAGAAGAACTTAATAGGAAGCAATGAGTGTAAACTTTTTCTTGGAGTTTGGAGACATAGGATAATAGCTTGAGGAAATGGCAGGGTCTAGTGAAGATTTTTTTTTTTTTAGAATGGAGGCCTTGGGCATGTTTGTAGCAGCAGGGAAGGAACCAATGGATGGGGAGAGGTTGAAAATTAAAGGGAGTTGAGAGGATTGTAGGGCAAAGAATCAAAGGATCATAAGTATAGTGATGGAAGGGAGTTTAGAGACAATTTAGTTCAACCCTTTCATTTTACATATGGGGAAACTGAGGCCCATAAAGGTGAAGTGACTTTTCTAAAATCATATAGAAAGTGACAGAACCTGGATTTAAATTCAGATCTTCTGATTTCAAATCATGATGCCTCCCAAATCAAGAAATCAGATTACAAATAGAGGAGCTGTCTTGGTAAAGAGAAAGGCCACTCCTTCATGAGAGACTGGAACATGGAAGGAGTGAATGAGGGATAATGTTGAAGGGTTTTAAGATTTATAATAGAAGAGAAGAGGGCAATAATCACAAATGGCCTCTCTTTTCTCAGTAAAGTATGAGGCATTGGAGATTAACGTTTTTCTTCTGGTTTAAATGACATTTTCCAATTTGGAAGTTTTTATATTCCTTTCTTCTTTCCCTACTTCTTTCCCCCCCATTCTCTTTATTGAGAATAAACATGTTTCTTCCTTTGCACCTGTCATTACCTCTTCTTCTCCTCCTCAATTCCTACCTCTGCAACATACACTCAATTGCCTAATTAGGGTTTCATCAGAAACTGTGAAGGTTGAAATTTCAGGGATGCGTGTCCTGAATAATAGGCAAAGTCAGCCTTGGGCAAAGTTATGTAGTGGATAACTCCCCCCATTATATTTCCTCTTTCTGCCTTCTTTCTTCCCTTTCTGTGCCATCCATCCCTTGCCTCAAATGCCAAGATCATTTGGCCTATGAATAAAATCTGAACTGTTTAGCCCATCATCCAAAGCCTTTGAGTCCTTTTTTGTCTTATCCTTCACTACCACTGTTCACATATCCTACATTCCAGGCAAACTGGGTCAATTAAGTGTTCCCAGATTGTGGGGACTTTCCTCCATGAAGACTGTGATAGGACAAGTCTTCTTCTCTGACCTGATGTTCTTCCACCTTCTTGAAGCAGGTTTAGAAGTATAATTTCTTCTGGGACTGAACCTTTATGGCCATGTATTGACAAGTAACCTCCACCATTTTCCAATGTATTCTTAGAAGGCACTATGTAAGGCAAACAAATGAACAAAAGCCAATCCTGACTTATCAAGAGGATGGCTGTAACTAAAAATTCTAGCACTTGGTAGGTGCCAAAACTGGGGGAAAGGGTGGAGACAAAAGCCCTGATGCTACTGCTGGGTGGGTTGGCATATACCATCATGGCTACTGATATAAGTTCTGGATTCTAGACATTCTATGCATCATGGGTCCCCGTGGTTAGCAGTGTGATATAGGCAATATACTACAGTGAAGACACAGTCTTACTTAGCAAATGCGAGAATATGGAGGTGAAGGGACACTGCGGTGGGGGCAGGGGAGGGTGGCTGCCTGGAGCTGGCAAAAGACCCTGAGGTTCAGAAGATCTTGGTATGGCAGAAACTTGACCACCTGAATGTCAGCCCCCTGGGGTCTGTCAGATCCCGAGTTACCCCATGCTAGTTACAATGCTGGTAAATGGCATGCACCCAGAGAGATCAAATTCCTAGAATTCCTGCCTCAGGGTCTCTCCTTTCATCTCTGCCAGTTATAAGCCCTAGGAAAGTCCCTGCTCAGAATTATAGCTCGGGCTAATAGAGCTTACATACTTCCACAGAAATGCAGATAGGCACCATGGACTCCTAATGCAACTGAAATTTCACATTTTCACATATAGCAAGATAAAAAGGACTTGAAGTTTGCTGAGAGGGAGTGTATTTTTCCATTGCACCTGGCATGGTGTTTTTCTCTCAGAAGTAAACTGTTTTTCCCCTCTCCATGAGGCTGAAATTATAAACAAAGTCTTAAGGCTTCCCAAACATCCCAGCACAGCAGGACTGAACCCTACCTCCTTCCATCAAATAGAACCTTCAAGATAACCAAATTCTAGGCTTAGTCAACTCACAGTGATCTCCTGCAGCCAGAGAGTTTCACATTGTACTTGACAAGAAGCTGAGCTGGGTTAGCCTAGAAGCACAAGTGCTGTTAGTTCATTTGTCATTTTGGATTCACTGAAGGCAGAAAGTGGTAATTGTGAGTGCAAACATGCTGCCTTGACTGTAAAAAAAAACAAAAACCCTCCACGCAGAGTTAATAAGGAATCAGACACTCAGCTTCATGTGTTTGAATCTTAACACATGAAGGCATTTAGTAAAGGGTTGAATGAACATAAGTATCAATTTCTTCATGCATATTACTACTATTCAGCTGGGGTCGTGCTAGCTGCTGATAATGGTAATGGGATGTTTGGCTCACTTTGCCCATCTACCAAGTATTTATTCATTGTCATTTCCTTCCTGCTCTGTCTTATAATCCTTAGCAAAGGAAAAACCTTGTGAGTTCCACTGAAATTAAGTATAATTTTAATCACACAGCAACAACAGCAACAAAAAGGAGAACTGTTGTTTTATGTGGGTACATTAGTACTAGCAATATCCTGAATGAAAAAATTCCTGGTCCACTGGCCTATGAGTGGTAAATCCTGCATTTAAGTCTTGTTAATGGCTTTGAGAAAGTAAGCCACTTTCCTTTTCTAGGCCTCAACTTCCCCCTCTTCTTTTTATTCATTCATTTGCTTATTCAATCATTTAAATTTTATTTATTTATTTTCATTACATTTTGAGTTTTGAACTGTCTCTCTCTCTCCCTCTTAACCCCACTCAAGAGAAGACCAATATAGAATACATACTTTTGTATATCAGTTATTTCTCTGGAGGTGGATAGCATCCTCCTTCATAGGTCCTTTGTAGCTGATTTGAATATTCATCTTGCTCAGAATGGCTTAGTCATTTACAGTTACTCTCCAAACAATATTGTCACTGTATGCAACATTCTTTTGGTTCGGTTCATTTCACTCTTCATTATTTCGTGTAAGTTCATGTTTTTCTAATATCAACCTACTCATCATTTCTTAGAATGCAATAGTATTCCATCACAATCATATGCCACAACGTATTTAGCTATTCCCCAATTGATGGACATCCCCTCAGTTTCAAGTTGTCACCACATAGAGGAACTGCTATAAATATTTTAGAACACATGGGCTCTTTTCCTTTTTCCCTGATCACCTTAGGAAACAGACTTAATAGTGGCATTTCTGGGTCAAAGGGTATATGCAATTTTATAACTCTTTGGGCAGATAGTATTCCAAAATGGTTGGATGAGTTGACATTCCACCAACAGCATATTAGTGTCCCAATTTTTACACATCCCCTACAAAATTTGTTATTTTCCCCTTCTATCATCTTAGACAATTTGATAGGTGTGAGATGATATCTCAAAGTTGTTTTAATTTGAATTTCTCTGATCAATAATGATTTAGAGCATTTTTTCATATGACTGTATGAAGTCATATATATAAAGCTTTAAATTCTTCCAAAACTTACCTGTTCATATCTTTTGACCATTTTTCAATTGTGGAATGACTCATATTCTTATAAATTTGACTCAATTCTCTATATATTTTAGATATGAGGCCTTTATCTGAGAAACTGTCTATATAATTTTCCTCAAAATTTTCTGCTTTCCTTCTAGTCTTGGCTACATTGGTTTTTATTTGCACACAATTTTTTAAATTTAATGTAAAAAATATTATCCATTTTACATCTTATAATGCTCTCTACCTCCTATGACTTTATCCCCATGAGAAATTCTTGTCCTATCCATAAATCTGATATATAATATATCCATATTCTTCTAATTTAATTATGATTTTTCCCTTTATATTTAGGTCATGTATCCATCTTGACCTTATCTTGGAAAATGGTGTAAGATATTGTTCTATACCTATTTTCTGTGAGACTGCTTTCCAGTTTTCTCAACAATTTCCCAACAAATAGTGAATTCTTATCCCAAAAGCTTAAATCTTTCCATTTATCAAACATAAGATTTCTATAGTCATTTACTGCTACATATTATATATCTATTCTATTCCACTGATTCATCTTTTTATTTCTTAGCCAGTATCAGATAGTTTTGGTAATTACTACCTCGTAGTACAGTTGAAAATCTGATACTGCTACACCTCCTTCCTTTACATTTTTTCCATTAATTCCTTTGATATTCTTGACCATTTTGTTCTTCTAGATGAAATTTGTTATCATTTTTTCTAGCTCAATAAAACAGTTTTTTGATAACTTGAAGGGGAGGCAGAGGATGAAATGGATAGATAGTGCCATGGAAACAACAAACATGAACTTGGACAGACTTCAAGAGATAGTTAAGGATGGTCTATAGATTCTATGGGGTCACAGACAGTCAGATATGACTGCATGAATGAATAACACAATTTGATTGGGATGGCATTGGATAATTAAATTAGTTTAGGCAGGATTGTTATAGTTATTATATTGGCATGGCCCATCCATGAACAATTAATATTTTTCCATTATTAAATCTGACTTAATTTGAATAAAAAGTGTTATATAATTATATAGTTCCTGGGTTTGTCTTTGCAGGTATACTCCCAGGTATTTTATATTGTTTAAAGTTATTTTAAATGAAATATCTCTTATTACAGGACATTGTTGGTAATATATAAGAAATACTGATGATTTATCAGAGTTTATTTTGTATCGTGCTACTTTGCTAAAATTATTAATTATTTCAATTTACATTTTAGTCAAATCTCTAGGATTTTCCAAATATATTATCATATTGTCTGCAAAAAGAGATAATTATGTTACCTCACTACCCATTCTGATTCCTTTAATTTATTTTTCTTCTCTTATTGCTTGTGCTAGCATTTCTAGTACAGTATTGAAAAATATTGGTGATAATGGGTATCATTTCAATCCTGATCTTGTTAGGAAGGCTTCTAGCTTATCCCTATTACAGATAATGCCTACTGATAATTTTAGGTAAGTGCTTGTTATTTCAGAGAAAAAAATCCATTTATACCTATGCTTTCAAGTGTTTTTTTTTTAATAGGAATGAGTATTGTATTTTTTCAAAAACCATTTCCGTATGTATTTATATATGTGTATGATTTTTTTTACTTTTGTTATAATGATGATGATGTACTTATATAGCACATTAAAGTTTGAAAAGATTTTTTATGTTTTCTTATTTGACTGTAACAATAATTCAAGAAAAGCAAATAGAGTTTTTCAAAATTTAATTACAAGTTTTAAATTCTCTTCCTCTTTCTCATCTACTGGGATAGAAGGCAAGAAAAACAAAACCCTTTACATATATATACAGACATGCAAAACAATTTTACATATTAGTCATGTCCAAAAAAAATAAAAGAAAGAAAGAAAGAAAAAGAATATGCTTCAATGTGCCCTCTGAATTCATTAGCTCACTAACTGGAGATAGATCACATGTTTCACTATTAGTCTTTTGGAAATATGGGTGGTCATTATGCTGATTAGTTACTAAGTCTTTCAAAGTCCATTATCTTTATGATATGGCTGTTACTTTATAATTTGTTCTCCTGGTTTTGCTCACTTTACTTCATATTAGTTCATTGAAGTCTTTCCGGGTTTTTCTGAAACCATCCTCTACATTTCTCACAGCACAAAAATATTATCATGAATTCCTAATGCCATAACTTGTCTAGCCATTCCCCAATGGATGGGAATCCCCTCAGTTTCCAATTCTTTGCCACCACAAAAAGAGTTGCTATAAATATTTTTGTATATATAGGTTCTTTCTTTTGCTATTTCTTTGATTTCTTTGGGCTATAGATCCAGTAGTAGTATTGCTGGGTCAAAGGGTACACACAGTTTGATATTTTGGGGGGCATAATTCCAAAGTACTTCCCAGAATGGTTGGATTAGTTCACAGCTCTACAATAGTGCCTTAGTGTGCTGTTTTCTTATATCCCCTCCAGTATTTCTTATTTTCCTTTTTTGTCATCTTAGTTAATCTGAAGAGTATGAGGTGATAGTGTTGTTTTAATGTGTATTTCTCTAATTATTAGTGACTTAGAACATTTTTCATAGGTTGGTGACAGATTGGATTTCTTCCTCTGAAAACTGCCTTTTTATATCCCTTGAGCATTTGCCTATTGGGAAATGGCTTTTGTTCTTGTAACTTGACTCAGTTCCCTATAATTTTTAGAAGTGAGACTGTTTATCACAGAAATTTGATACTAAGATTCCCACTCCCCCCAGTTTCCTGATTTCCTCCTAATTCTAGATGCATTAGTTTTGTTTGTGAAAATAAGAAAGAGCTAATGTATTTCTAGGGCAGTTAGGTGGCAGACCTGGAGTCAGGAAGACTCATCTTTCAGAGTTCAAATCTGGCCTCCGACACTTATTAGCTGTGCGACCTCAGGCAAGTCACTTAACCCTGTTTGACTCAGTTTTCTTATCTGTAAAATAAACTGGGAAAAAAGAAATGGCAAACAACTACAATATTTCTGCTGAAAAAACCTCAACTGGGAGTGAAGAAGTGAAAGAGTGAAAAATGGGAGGTGGAGCAAAGATGGTGGAGTAAAGGCAAGGATTCACCTGAGCTTTTCACCAAAACCCTCCAAATAACTTTTTTTTTCCAGCCAAAGACAGGGTTTATTAGAACATCCATCATATTAGGCAGACTCTTAAGAAGTCTAAACATTACTGAACTATTGGCTAGATTATAAGAATCTGAGCAGTGACTAGATAATAAAAATCTGAGCACCTTAATGGAGACAAGATGAACTTTTTATACAGAAAGTCCAAATACTTTTAAATAATGACTCTAAACAAATTACAGAGTGGCAGAACCCCCCAAAAGACAGAATGAAACAATTTTCTAGCCCAAGACAACTTAGAAGGTTGGCAGAAAGGTCTGTTAAAGGTCTGTTACACCAGGGTGATAGAGAAGCACAGTCCAATGCAGGCCAGGCCAGTGTAGACCAGGCCCAAGAAAACCAGGAATAGGCCTCAGGGTGACTGAATCTGTGGCAGCAGTCATGGTTTCCAGACCTTTCCTCCCACAGATGGTAAGGGAATCAAACAATAGATCAGAAAAAAATTTATAGGAGTCCTTTTGCTGGCACAAAGGGCAGGATTCCATTGCATTGCCTATATGTGGATCTGGGTCACAGTCTTGGTCTTAGTCCCAATGTGAGAAGGAGCACTAGCATGGGAGAGCTTATGGCTACTGAGGAGCAGGGACCTTGGTCATAGTTACAGTGTTGAGAAGAGTGCTTGTGGTAGCTCAGAAACCAGTGCACAGTATAGGAGAGTAGTGAACACAGTTCTCCCTAGATCATACCACTTTTGAAGAGCCAAAAACTTACAGATCCCCAAAATTACCACTGAAAACAGCTACAAAAAAAAAAACCTGAGGCTTAGGACAGTGCCCCCTCTACTTAGGAAGCAGAGCTACTATTTAGCAAAGAGTTAAAAGTCAAGAAATAGGCTGGAAAATGGGCAAACAACAGAAAAAATTCTGTCCATAGAAAGTTCCTATGGTGACAAGGAAGATCAAAACACACATTCAGGAACACAAAATCAAAATTCCTGCATCCAAAGCCTCCAATAAAAATATTAATTTGTCTCAGGCCATGGAAGAACTCAAAAAGGATTTTACAAATCAAGTAAAAGAGGTAAAGGAAAAATTGGGAAGAGAAATGAGGGTGATGCAACAAAATCATGAAAAAAGAGTCAACAGCCCCATAAAAGAGGCACAACAAATACTGAAGAAAATAAACCTTAAGAACAGAATAGGTCAAATGGTAAAAGAGGCACAAAAATCCAATGAAGAGAATGCCTTGAAAAGCAGAATTGGCCAAATAAAAAAAAGATATACAAAAATTCACTGAACAGAACTCCTTAAAAAGTAGAATTAGCTGACTGGAAAAGGAGGTACAAAAACTCATTGAAGAAAATCATTCCTTAAAAAGTAGAATGGGGCAAGTGAAAGCTAATGACTTTATGAGATATCAAGAAACAATCAACAAAAATCAAAAGAATGAAAAAATAAAAGAAGAAAATGTGAAATACCTCATTGGAAAAACAACTGATCTGGAAAATAGATGCAGGGGAGATAATAGTTTTTCTTTTTCTTTTTGGTGAAGCAATCAGGGTTGAGTGACTTGCCCAGAGTCACAGAGCTAGTAAGCGTCAAGTGTCTGAGGCCAGATTTGAACCCAGGTCCTCATGAGTCCAAGGCCAGAGCTCTACTGCACCATCTAGTTGCTCCAGGGGAGATAATCTAAGAATTATTGGACTACCTGAAAGTCATGATTAAAATAAAAGAAGAGCCTACACATCATCTTTCAAGAAATTATCAAGGAAAATTGCCCTGATATTCTATAAGGAAAGGATAAAATAAAAATTGAAATAATCCACCACTCACCTCCTGAAAGAGATCCCAAAATGAAAACTCCCAGAATATTATAGCCAAATTCCAGACCTCCCAGATCACAGAGAAAATACTGCAAGCAACCAAAAAAAAAATTCAAATACTGGGGAGCCAGAGTCAGGATAACACAAGATTTAGCAGTTTCTGCATTAAAGAATCAGAGGGCTTGGAATATGATATTCCAGAGAGCAAAAGAGCTAGTATTACAACCAAGAATAATCTACCCAGGGGAAAAAATGGGCATTCAGTGAAATAGAGGACTTTCAAGCATTCCTGATGAAAAGATCAGAGTTGAATAGAAAATTTGACTTCCAAATACAAGATGCAAAAGAAGCATAAAAAGGCAAACAGGAAGGAGAAATAAGAAATTTGATAAGATTAAACTGTTTATATTTCTACATAGGAAAAAATATATTTATAATGCCTAAAAATTTTCTCATCATTAGAGCAGTTAGGAGTATACACAGATAGAAAGCAGTGTGTGAGTTGAATGTGATGGCATGATTATCTAAAAAAATAAAATTAAGGGATGAGAAAGAAGAATGTACTAGGAGAAGAGGAAAAGGAGGGGCAGAATGGAATAAATTATCTGACATGAAAGAGGCCTGAAAGAGATTTTTCAGTGGAGGTGGAAATGGGGGCAAGCAGGGAGGGGAGCATATGAACCTTATTGTCATCAGAAGTTGCTCAAAAAGGGAATAATACATACACTCAGTTGGGTGTAGAACTCTATCTTACCCTACAGGAAAGTAGGAAGGGAAAGGGATAAGAGAAAGGTGGGAGCTGATAGAAGGGAGGGCAGTTTGGGGGAGGTAAAAATCACTTTTCAGAATGGACAGGGTAAAAAGAGAAAGAGAGAGAGAGCAAGATAAACAGGGAGGAAATAGGATGGAGGGAAATAATTGTTGGTAATCATCATGAAAAAAAAAATTTATCGTTTCTCTGATAAAGACTTCATTTCTCAAACGTGTAGAAAACTGAGTTAAATGTATAGAAATAAGCACCATTCCTCAATTGATGGACTGCCAAAGGATAATAACAGACAGTTTTCAGACAAAGTAATCAAAGCTATCTATAGTCATATGAAAAAATGCTCTAAATCATTATTGATGAGAGAAATGAGAATTAAAACAACCGTGAGTTCACACTTGTCAGATTGGCTAATATGACACAAAAGGAAAATGGCAAATGTTGTAGGGGATGTGGGAAAATTAAAATACTAATGTACTATTGGTGGAGTTGTATACTGATTCAACCATTCTGGAGAGCAATTTGGAACTATGCTCAAAGGGTTGTAAAACCATGCATACTCTTTGACCAAGCAATGCCATTGATGGATCTGTATCCCAAAGGGATAAAAAGGAACTATGAATACAAAAATATTTATAGCAGCTCTTTTAATGGTGGCAAAAGATTGGAAATTGAGGGGATGTCCATCAATTGGGGAATGGCTGAACAAGTTGTTGCATATGATTGTGATGGAATACTATTGTGCTTTAAGAAATGATGAGCGGTATGCTCTCAGAAAAACATGGAAAGACTTACATGAACTGATGCATAGTGAAGTGAGCAGAACCAGGAGAATACACAGTAACAACAATATTGTGTGATGATCTACAATGAATAACTTAGTTATTCGCAGGAATATAATGATCTAAGACAATTCTGTACAACATGATAAAAGCTGCTGTCCATCTCCAGAGAAAAAACTAGTAGAGCCTGAACACAGACCAAAGCTACTTTTTCGCTACTTTATTTATTTTTCTTGTTGTTTTTTTTTTTTGGTCTGTTTTCTTTCACAGAATCACTTACGTGGAAATGTGTTTTGAATGACTACACATGCATGTATAACCTAGGTCAAATTGATTGCCTTCTCAATGAGGGGGAGTAGGAGAAAATTTGGAGCTCAAAATTTGAAAAAAATGTTAAAATTGTTTTTACATGTAAAAATAAAATATTAAATAAGACTGAAAGATGACTGAACAACAACAATTGATTTCTACTGGTTGGTTGATAATAAGGTGCACACTGGATGAGGGCTCATGAATGAATGAAATGAGTGAATGAATGAATGAATGAAGCTCCTAAACTCTAAGAATAATCTTCAGATTCCTGAAGGGAGCAATAGGCATCATTAGCAATAGTCATCATTACCTGCCAGTGTTTTGGAGAGGGCAGAGTGATCTCAGAGGAGATATTTCACATTCAACAAGCATTTGTTGAATACCTGCTATGTGTGCTATGCTGCACTAGGGTAATTACAGAAAAAATAGTCTCTGACTTCAAGGAGGTCTCTTTCCTTGAAGTCATCCCTACTATTGTCTAGAAGGAAAGATAAGGCTCATAGGTAATCAACCAAGCATTTACTGTGTGCTTATTCTATGCCAGGCACTCTACTAAGTACTGGGGATGTAAGGAAAAGACCACAGACGATTGTTTTAACCCAAGTTAGAATGTAAGTGTGTAGCAGAAAAAAAATCTAAATATCCTTCCAAAAGTTTTTAAAGATTTAGAGGCCAGGAGGAAGTATGTGTGGATGTTAGAATTGGGGACTCCACAGATCTGTTATTCCAAATGACTGCTGTGGTCACTTCCAACTCTCCAATTCTGTGATCCTTTGATTCTGTGATGGTTCTCTACACATTATCCAGGACACCCATTTGGAGTTAATCAGACCCTCATCTGACCCTTTCCACTAGCACAGACTGAAATGAAAAATAAAATCCATTCAGTCATTCACTCTACCTGTTTTTAACCTCTAGGTGGCAGGTGGAGGGAGTTAAGGGCTAGACCTTTGACCAGAAGGAGAGCCTTCTATCTGAAAAGCAGCTTGGAGGAACTTTTGTTTTCAAATACAGTTACCTTTCTTATTTAGAAAAACTGCATTACTTAGCTCTATTGTTCCACTCAGGAACACTAACCCACTGGTTTTAATTTACAAAAGTGAAAGCCAGCTTATTATTGCAATGGTCAGACAATAGGCTCTCTGGACGCTAGGAACAAAAGAATGCCAGAAATAATGACTGGAATAAGTAATGAAGCTCAATTTTAAGCTCTTTCTTGCATTTCTGTGAGACAGCATCTATAATTAGGCTGGCAAAAATGATTTGCAGTTATTTAATTCATGTTATTTCATGCAAGATCATTAATGGTATTCAGTAGTATCTTTATTACCCCTGAGCTCTTTAACAGCTCAAAGCAACAACGGAATTTTACTTATCTTCAGGAAGCCAGCCCCATTCTTCAGATGAAGGAAAAATGGCCCTAACCCCAGGTTGCCATAGACACTAGAAGAGACCTGTCACCATGATGGCACAGCATGCCTATTTCCCAGTGACTTACAGAATTAGAGGTATTGGGGAATCAAAGGTGTAGAGATGGCCCGGATGAACAAAAGCTCCCTTCACCTCTTCCTGACAATGCATCAGACAGGCCCCACTCAGGGAAACCAGGGAATCCTACTGAACCTGAAAGCTATGCCTGATTCTTAGAATGTTCTAGGATAGTTGTTGTTTTTGTCCTTCATTCTTGAAGACAATCATGATGTCAGGAAGGTGATGCCATGACTTACAAGTGAATTGGATTTAAGTGAGGGAGGGCTGTGCAAAGTCACCAGCCTCACTTTCTCCTCCAGAACCATCTGGGTCCAGTGGCAAGATATAGATCAGGACAACTGGAGATGGCCCCCCTAGGATAATGGTCCTGTAAGGGAGGTCCAGAGGTCAGACTATTGAAATAATAGAATAGAACCACATGTAGCTTTTTCTTACCGGTGTAATAATGATTTACTCAGGATATTTTATAAAGTGCCAGTCTGTCTTTAATAACTTTAAAATAGCCTTAACTTATTAGTGTCTCATCCAAAGCAGTGCCATTCTTTCTGTGGATTCTGATTATTATAAGTCACTATACCAACGTATGGAAATATGATGATATCAGTAAGACAAAGTTAATAGAAGGTTGGAGTTGGACCTGAATTCACATCCTTTCATACTTATTGGCTGTTTGACTATGGACATTTTGTTTAATTTCTCTGATGGAGGGCATTCCCCACACTGAGGTAAACATAGGTTCTTGACATATTACCTTGGTGGATGTCTGAAGACCAAGCAAGTCATTATAATCTTCCCTGATGAGTAGGGATCATCCCCAAGTGGAGATGAGGAGGGACTTGTCTAGAGAAGCTAAGCTCCACTATATCTTTGTTTCATATCCACTCTGTTTCTAAAGCAAAGCAAACCTCTTTGTTCAACGACATTTTTTTTAGGCAATTAGGGTGAAGTGACTTGCCCAGGGTCACACAGCTAGTATCATGTGGCAAAATATCAGAGGGAGCTTTTGTTAGGACCAATCCAGCATGTGAGTTGATAATTATGGTATAAAACACAACTGAGAGGCATAATGATAGGGCCAAATGCAAATATTAAGGTCAGACTATTTAAGGGCCTTGAAGGCACATTCTGCTATTTACAATTACACTCCCACTTCCAGGCAATCCAGGTCCTCCTGACTCCACAGCCAGTGCTCTATCCACTGCACCACTTAGCTGCCCCCTTGTTTAATGACTTTTGAAGGCCTCATTTTGTTCCAACTTTGAACATGAATGTATAAACAGGTGATATTAGGCCGGCCCCAATACCATTGGTCATAGCGTCTTTTGGCCTTGTATCAACTTCATTGTAAACCATATCAGCACCAGTGCTGGCAGCATCAGCAAAAACACATTCTAGTCTTTGTAGGAAAGACCAGAGGAGCATAACTCTAGAACCCTAGCTCTGATACTGGGAAATCCACATGGTACCAAGATGCAGGACACTATACAAACTCTGAACCTGATTCCTCCCTCTGCTCTTTCTGGTATTTTCTCCCAAAATTCTCTGTGAAAACTCTTCCCAGCAGTCTTAGTTCCAATATATCACAGGCTGAAGGATTCTCCATTACCATGGAGACTCCATGGCAATATCAGCCTATACATGTTTCAGAGAGTTATAAAAGAGACAAAAGCCATGGTCCCTACCTTTAGCATGTTTATAGCAGAAAGTAATTTGTAAGACCTATGCTGCTGAGCTCCATAAGGCAGAACTAAGGACAATAGCAGAGTAGTTATAGACAGTCTGCATGGTACAATGGACAGAACACTGGCTCTGGAATCAGACCTGGGTTCAAATCCCACCTCTAACTTTTGCAATCTATCTTTAGGCAAGTCATTTAACTTTTCTGACCTTCAGAGGTTGGATTAGATGGCTTCTGAGGACCTTCCAGCTTTAAGTCCATGATCCTATGACCATATGTTAGCATGGTGAAAGGAAAAACTTCTGAACAATAGGAGCTCTTCCAGAGTGGAAAGGGTCACTTTCTTTGGCTTCTCAGCTACTAGACTTCTTCAAGCAGAGGATGAAAACATCATGACAGGGATGCTGTGAATGGGATTCCTATTACAGTACAGGTTGAAATCAATAACTTTTGATATCCCTTCCAAGGGAAATTCTGTGATGCTTTCATGGAGAAGATGGTATGTGCACATATGGGAAAGAAATTGCTCACTTACCAAAACATCAAAGCATAAGTATGATTTTTACAAATGTGGTGCAAATAATGAATTTCAGTATGTGTGTGTGTAGGGGAGGGTAGAAGGGGGAAGACCAAAGGAATCAAAAGATAACAGGCACATAAGATTGAATTGTATCCATAAAGGTCATGGATGAAAGATGGGTGGAGGAACTCTGACAAGTTAAAGGGAAAAAAAGGAACCTAAAAAAGTTTTGGTGAAAGCTCCAAAAAATACCTTAATCAACATCTGGGTGTCTTACAATGCTTCATCCTTCCAGACAATACTGATTTATTTCTTTTCTCTCTCTCTGTACTTAGAAATCTTGGTGAGGTGACCTTAGGAATCACATTTGGCCCTGCATCTGGACCATTCAGTGAATAATTGTCAGTACGGGCCATGGCAGGGAATAGGAGGATGCCCTTTTGTCCTGACCAGGACCAGGGACAGATGCCCATTACACAATTTCTTTATGTAGACTACAATCTGTTCTGCATGAATTACACACATCCAAAAGGAAGAGGTTGACATCTCCAATTCCTGATGTGGCAAAATATCAGAGGGAGCTTTTGTTAGGACCAATCCAGCATGTGAGTTGATAATTATGGTATAAAACACAACTGAGAGGCATAATGATAGGGCCAAATGCAAATATTAAGGTCAGACTATTTAAGGGCCTTGAAGGCACATTCTGCTATTTACAATTACACTCCCACTTCCAGGCAATCTTGACTTTTGAATAGGAATCAAAGACCCTTGCATTTGTGTATTTTTTTAGTGACATTTCCACACATGCTTCCAAACTAAATAATACTTTATTTTCCTGACAGTCACAAGAATATTTGTTAAGTATGGGCAGCATCAACAATGTCACATAGGTTTTTTTTTTTCAAATCAAGTTAGATGCTTATTGGATGAAAGAATAATCTGTACACTTGAATATTTGGAAATGTGGATTGTCATAAATGTTTAAAAGTTGTCTTCAGATCTTTTTTTTTGGTCCTAACATATCTGCTAGATGAGTTGCTCAACTGGGCTCTGTGGTGCATTCCTCCCAAGGACTGATGACTATAGGGAATTTTTTCTCTGCTGCCAAGGGTCCCCTCCTTGAAGTTGATGTCAGCCTTGAGTAGCTGGCTCTTTGAATCCATGTGTGTGTCTGCTTCCTCAATTTTACCTTCAGTTCTCTCAAACTTGCTTTCCAATTGCTGGATTGAGTGTCTCCTAAGCAAATAACTGCTCTGTAAGACATTTGGGCCAATAGGAACTGAGGAGAAAAGAGAAACCAACCTCTTCCTCTCCTTCCCTTCTAATCCCTACCAAGAGTGAAGAACTAGCTTCTTCTCCCCATTCTGATTCTCTCTTAGATTCACCTAATCTACAAAACTGTCTGATTTGCTCATTTAAAAGCCCCAGGTGTGGCAATTTTTTTTTTTTGCTTGTCCAATGTCCATGCTCCCTTTAAGTCCATCAGAGAAAGTTGCTCATAAAGCTATCACAGTCTGTTGACTGACCCCTTACCACATGAATAGCACCTCGTCTATGATCCTATCCTGTAATGACATCAATTGAGCTGGGAGTGAGGCATAATCAAATCCCTCACTTTTCCCCACACCATTACATTCCATGAATAATAATTGAAATATGCTATTTGTATGAAGGAGGGTGTAGAGATACCTTACTCACTTCCACTTGCTTCACAAGTATTCTCCCCAGATGATCATGGGATTGAGGAGATACATTTCCATTCTAAAATATGATTGGACCTTCTTTATCCAAAACTGTAGTCCTTGAGGAATCACTGGTTAAGGGAGGCAGCTTTCTGTCCATTTAATGAGATTGGATTCCCCATGTTTCACCTTCCACTGGCAGAGCTTCCAATGTAGATACGCACTGTACCACTCTCTAGTGAAGAAGTTGGGGCTGAGATACACCCTCATATCCTAGTAAGCAGGCATGGAACTAGAAGGATGTGACATGTTTTGATTGGAAGTAGTAGGTAAGGTTCCTGGATTTTTTCCTTCATCTTGCTCATCAGTTATTCTATTTTCCTTTCTGGCACTCACCTCTGGGAGCTGCTCCTACCTTTCCTTTTTCTTCCAGTGTTCCAGGAGAGAGTCGCAGCACCTTGTCTGGGCTCCAGACCTGTCACAAGGCAGGAGTGTGGTCCAATATTGTTCCGTCCTAAAGCAGCTCGAACCTGTAGTTGAACTGACTAGTCAAGGCTTAGCTTGACAGCCTTCTTTCTTCCTTTGTCTCTGTCTCTCTGTCTTTCTATCTCTGTCTGTCTCTCAGTCTCTGTCTCTTTCTTTCTTAGGAATTGAGAAGTTGACCTAGCCTTTTGTTCAGATAGTTCCTATGGGGCTTTGGAGATAGATTAATCTATTATAATCCTCTTTTAGGTATAACTAAGTGTTGTGTATTTTTAAGAGTCATTATTAAAGATTCTATCATCATTATACAGGACTCATTCTTGATAGATGAGTACATGCATTAGTCAGTCAGCTGATAAACATTTATTAAGCACCAGGCACTATGCTAGGCACTGGAGATACACAGAAAGGTCAAAGACAGTACTTGCTCTCAGGGAGCTTATAGTCTGATGAAGGAGACAACATGCAAACAACTATGTACACACAAGATACAGACAAGATGAATTAGAAATAATAACAGAAGGAGGGCACTAGAATTAAAGGGAATAAGGAAAGACTTCTCATAGAAGGTAAGATTTTATCTGAAACTTGAAGGGAAGCCAGAAGTCAGAGAAAGCATTCTGGGACATGGGGGACAGCCAGAGAAAATGATTTGGGAAATGGAGTGTCTTGTCCAAGGAACTGCAAAAAAGCCACACCATCCATTCCCAGGGTGCCGGGAGGGAGATGGTGGTGGTGGTGTTAAGGTATAATAAGAATGGAAAGGTAAGGGAAGGCAGGTTATAAAGGGCTTTGAATGCCAAACAGAGAACTTTATACTTTATATAAAGGAGCCATTGGACTTTATAGAGGACCTGCATTTTTAGGAAGATCATTTTGAGTGATAACTAAATGGAGAATAAACTGGAGTGACTTGTGACATGGATAGGTAGAAGAAAGCAATTACAATAGGACAGGCATAAGAAGATAAGGGCCCATACCAGGGTGATAGTAGTATCAGAGGAGAAAAGGAGGCTACGTGCAAGATGTTTTGAAAGTAAAAATAGACTTTGGCAACAGATTGGATAAGGAGCGTGAGAGAGAATGAGGAGGCAAGGATGACACCTAGATTAAGAGCCTAGGTGACTGGGAGGATAGTATCAACCTTGATGGGAATAGGGAAATTAGAAAGATGGGAAGGTTGGGGGAAAAGATAGAGTTCATCACCTGGCTAAGAATTCTTTTATAGTCTCTATGCCATTGGTTCCCATTAAATTCTTCTTTCCTGATCAAAATTATGTGATTATTTCACATTTAGCTTAGCAGATGTGTTCTAACCAAGGCCTGAAAGAGCCCAAGAACACTAGCCTCTGACATATTTGGGCCACTTAATGCAGGGCTGGATGGGGTAGGAAAGGTTGGCTATCTGCAGCAACTTCTGACAGCCACTCAGGTACCCAGAGATTTAGTCTACTCTTAGAAACCACTTTAGAACACATAGAAACCTATTTAAAAGGGGGAATCACAGAAGGCTAGAATGAGATGATCAGTCTCTTAAGGAGGACCCTATCTGCTTCAGAAAGTGCAACTCAGATGGGCTGGCCACATTATTTGAATGCAAAACTTACACTTGCTAAAAAGATTATTTTATGGAGAATTCACACAGGACAAGCATTTGCATGGTGATCAGAAGAAACTATACAAGGCCATTCTCAAGGTCTTTGTTAAGAACTTTGGAACTGGTTGTATGACCTGGGAGATAATGGCACAGGACCACCTAGCATGGCGTGCCTGGCATCAGAAAAGGTGCTGTGCTCTATGAGCAAAGCAGAATTGAAATGGCTCAAGAGAAATGCAAGATATGCAAACTTAGAGAATCCACCCTAAAGGTTCACATAGACTATTTGTGCCAGACCTGTGGTAGAACATTATTGGTCTGATCAGCCACAGTCAAATATACCATAACTTGACTCTCGCATAGTGATGTTGTTTTGATCCTTTTAGAAAACTAAGGACAACAACAACAGAATGAGATGAGCTTTAGGGGATTATTGTCATTATAGATAACAGATTTAGAGATAGAATGGATCTTAGAGATCAGCTACTCCTATCTCCTGGTTTTACAGATGGGAAATTGAGACTTTGAGGAAGAAGTGGTTTGTTCCAGGTCACACAAAGGCCCACCCAGGATTTAAAGTCAGGTCCTCTAGCTCTGAATGCGTCCTCATGATCAACAAAATAATGTGTACAGAGTTTAGTCACAAATGCAAAGCAGTGCAAAAAAGGGTTAATTTGCTGACACTGCACCTGGCTGTTGGAAACAAACCTTTCCAGACCTTTTGAGTTGTGCATGTGTCTGGGCCTTTGCGATAGGTCAGTTTAAAGGACCTACTAAAAGAGCTGTGCTAACTACACTTGGCTACAGTGAAGAGTTCTGGGAAGGGAGTCTTGCCCACTATGCTGTATACCTTCTGACTGCTTAGAGTCAGAGATCTTCTCAGCCACCTTCCTTTCGGGTTGGGAAGCTGCACTTAAGTCAGCAAACAATGAATGTCCCAACCAGCAAGGGCATACTTTCAACTTTTATCAGCCTCAAACCTGTATATCAATGTTGCCAATAAGGCACTCCATTTTTCATTGAAATTCTCTTTTACTAGAAGCCTTGGGACTAATTTCCCCCTGGGCACACTAATTTGCAGTAACTAAATTGCTGAGATGATTCAAAGGGATAATGAGCGTAAATCTCCTCTAAGGTGCCCCAGAGAGGTTGCTGCATGGCCAAGGAGAGACATTGGGAATTCAGAAACAGTGCCAGAGGAACAAAAGAACTGAAGATTCCCTCAACTTAGAAGCAGACCATGTGTTTACCAACCATCCACCAGGATAGTTAAATTAAGGGAGGTCCACCTCCAGCAGGTGGAACACCAGATGATGAATCATTTCTGTCTCAGCAACTCATAAATAACAGCAACAACTGGCATTTGCATCACCGTGCAAATGAATGAATGAAACATTTATTAGGTGCTTGATTTGGCATTGAGCTAAATTCTGGGGATACAAATAGAAAAGCAAGGCAGTCCCTGTTTTCAAGGAGCTCACATTCTTCACCTAGATCCATGAATTTTTAAAAAATATTTTGATAACGGTATTTAAATATAATGGGTTTCCTTTGTATTTGTATGTGTTTTTGTTTATGCATTTTAAAATAATATTCTGAGAAGGGGTCTCTAGACTTAACCAGACTATCAAAGGGGTCCACGACACAAAAAAGGTAACAGTGGGAAGCAGCACGTGAAAGAAGTTTCAGATGCAAGTCAAGGAGATAAGCATCATGCTACTTAGGGTGCAGTGGTACCCTAATCAGATGGTGAGGAATCTTCTTTATTGTCATTTCCGTTAAGAAAAGCGTATCTGCTGTTGAATCATTCGACAGTATTGAGAACTTTGGTTTTAAGACCCTTCGTTTCGTTTTTTGGTGGCTATGGATGCTGAGGAGGAAGCGGTCGCGGTACTTTAAAAAGTAGCTGCTGGGTTATATCTCCCCAAGCATTGTTTCCCTGGATGATAGTATGTAGGGGCCAGACTGGGAGCAGGGTTAGTGATCTCGGGGGACATGGCTATTGCTTGGGATCTAGTGCTTACTTAACTGATAGTAACAATTGGTTGACGGTTGTTGCTGGTGACCCAGATGGGGAAGTGCCCTTTTCCATAAGGGTTGCTATCCTCAGTAATGGCTACTGGGGCTTGCTGGAAATTGGACTGTTGGTCTGAAGGGCATTGAAATTCCTAGGACTCTTGGGTTCTAAATCCTTAGCTATAGCAATTCTGGGGAAGGTGGTAGTCAATGTGATGGTAGTAGTAATTTTACCTGTCTGGCACATGTTACTTCCTGTCTCTCCCTCAATTGGCAAAGAGTTTTTCATTCATTATCTTCTTTCAGATCAACTACTAAACAGAATCATAGATTGTGGGATCGTAGAACTGAAGAGACCTTGGAGATCACTTAATCTAACCTCATCATTTTACAGGTGAGGAAACTGAGCCCCTGGGAAGTTTGATGATTTGCTTAAGTTCACAAAGAAGGGATTTCTTTAGAAGTGTTGTTAGAGTAGTCCCTTATTGAGTTGGTGAGATTTAGGACTGCTTGGAAGGTCCCCATGGTGGAGGTCCCATAAATACTGAAGTCTACCAGGATTAGTCTAGAATCAGGTGAATCTTGTCCTGGTCATCTATAAGGAGGTACCACGATAAGCCAAAGTGTAAACAAACTTCACAATCAAAGTCTGGATCAGTCCAAAGGTGATTAATGAAAATCATACAGGGTTGGCAGGTGGGGAGGAGTCATAGAATTACAGGATTATATATTTAGACCCAAGAGGGACTTCAAACATTATCCAATCCAACTCCTCATTTTACAGATGAGGAAACTGAGGCCCAAAGGCTTTCCCAAGGGAAACACAGGTAGCAAAAGATGGGCATAGAAGTACTAGATGCATGCTAGAAAGAGCATTGGAATGGGCACCAAAAAACCAGACTTTAAATACCAGCTCTGGTACCTTCTATCCATATTACTTAACTTCATAGAGTGCAAGTTCCCCATCCATAGGATTGTTTGTTGTGGGGAAGAGTTTTGTAAACTTGGATTTTGTTTAAATTGTTTAATTCATCAAATTTAATGTGGGCCTTTACTTTCTGCATTTTCTGTCTATCAGAAAAAGCACTTTATGCCTTTTAAAATATAGAGTGTACCACACCATTATGGGCAAATTTTGAACTTTTTTCCTATAATCTCTATGTGGTACAAAAATACAGAGAAGAAAAGACATGGTGCAGATATGTGATAGATATGCTTACCAACTGTCTTCACTACTAACTAACCTGACTCCCTCTGAGCCAAGATAAACCTCCTACCTCCTTTATTAGCTGAAAAAGGCTTTAACCTTTTTACCTCAGGAATTGTGTGTTGTTCTCCAAAATCACTGTAAACTGCTTCAGAATCTCAGATAAGTGATGACTGACAGGTGTTCCTGAATGGAATAATTTTCCATTGCCCTTCCCATTATCCTCACTTTTTGAAAAATAATTAAATCTCCCTTCTTCCTCTCATAAGCTCAGCATTTTCTTTGGTAAGCACAATCAAGTAAATTGCGGTTTTGGTGGGTAGTTGGTGTCTAACCAATTGACTTCAACTCTCTTACCTACCAGTTGGAATGGTCACAGATAGTAAATGATGACATAATAGATGTAATGAGGTATGGATCTTTTTTAAAAATTTTATTAATTTATTTTGATTTATTAACAATCACTTACATATGCTTCTGAGTTGAAAATTTTTCTTCCCCTTCCTCCCCCTGACCCGCCCCAAGACGGGCACACAATCTGACATAGGCTTTACATTTACATACCCATTAAACATATTTTCACATCAGTGAAGTTGTAAGTAAAAATTGAAACCAATAGGAGGAACCATCAGAAAGATGAAACAAAACTCAACAGAAGGTAAAAATAAGTGATAGCGATTTGACTTCCATAGTTCTTTCTTTGGATGTGGACAGCATTTTCCATCCAGGCCTCTGGAGATGTCTTAGATCCTTGTAATGCTGAGAAGGGTTCAGTTTAACAATTAGTCATTGCATAATGTGGCTGTTATTGTGTACAAAGTCCTCTTGGTTCTGCTCACTTCACTCAGCATCAGACCATATAAGTCTTTCCAGGTTTTTCTGACGTCAGCCTGTTCATCATTTCTTATAGCACCATAGTTCCATTACATTCATATACCACAACTTGCTCAGCCATTCCCCAATTGATGGGCATCCTCTCAATTTCCAATTCTTTGCCACCACAAAAAGAGCTGCTATGAATATTTTTGTACATGTGGGTCCTTTTCCCATTTGTTTGATCTCTTTGGGATATAGCCCTAGAAGTGCTATTGCTGGATCAAAGGGTATGCACATTTTTGTAGCCCTTTGGGCATAGTTCCAAATTGTTCTCCAAAATGGTTGGATCATTTCACAACTCCACCAACAATGTATTAGTGTTCCAATTTTCCCACATCTTCTCCAACATTTATCATTTTCCTGTTTTGTCATGTTGGCCAATCTGATAGGTGTGATGTGGTACCTCAGAGTTGTTTTGATTTGCATTTCTCTAATCAATAACGATTTAGAGCATTTTTTCATATGACTATAGATGGCTTTAATTTCTTCATCTGAGAACTGTCTGTTCATATCCTTTGACCATTTATCAATTGGGGAATGGCTTGTGTTCTTATAAATTTGTCTTAATTCTCTATATATTTTAGAAATGAGGCCTTTATCAGAGAGACTGGTTGTAAAAATTCTTTCCCAATTTTCTACCTTCCTTCTAATCTTAGTTGCATTGGCTTTGTTTGTGCAAAAACTTTTCAATTTAATGTAATCAAAATATGCATTTTGCTTCTCCTGTTTGGTCATGAAATCTTCTGTTCTCCATAGATCTGATAGGTAAACTATTCCTTGTTCTCCCAGTTTACTTATGGTATCAGCCTTTATATCTAAGTCATGAACGCATTTTGACTTTATTTTGGTATATGGTGTGAGATTTGGGTCTATGCCTAGTTTCTGCCATACTCTTTTCCAGTTTTCCCAGCAGTTTTTTTCAAAGAGTGGGTTCTTATCCCAGAAGCTGGGGTCTTTGGGTTTATCAAATAATAGATTACTATAGTCATTGACTACTGTGTCTTGCATATTTAACCTATTCCACTGATCCACCTCCCTATTTCTTAGCCAGTACCAAGCAGTTTTGATGATTGCTGCTTTATAATACAATTTAAGATCTGGAATTGCTAGGCCACCTTCCCCTGCATTTCTTTTCATTAGTTCCTTTGATATTCTGGACCTTTTTTTTTCCAAATGAATCTTGTTATTATTTTTTCTAACTCTATAAAATAATTTTTGGTAGTTTGATTGGTATGGCACTGAATAAGTAAATTAGCTTAGGTAGGATTGTCATTTTTATTATATTAGCTGGCCTACCCATGAGCAACTGATGTTTTTCCAATTATTTAGATCTGATTTTATTTGTGTGAAAAGTGTTTTGTAATTGTGTTCATAGAGTTCCTGGGTTTGTTTGGAGGTAGACTCCTAAATATTTTATAATGTCTACAGTAAGTTTAAATGGGATTTCTCTTTCTATCTCTTGCTGTTGGGCTTTGTTGGTAATATATAGAAATGCTGATGATTTATGTGGGTTTATTTTATAGCCTGCAACTTTGCTAAAGTTGTTTATTATTTCAAGTAGTTTTTTACTTGATTCTCTAGGATTCTCTAAGTATATCATCATGTCATCTGCAAAGAGTGATAGCTTTGTTTCTTCTTTGCCTATTCTAATGCCTTCAATTTCTTTTTCTTCTCTTATTGCTAAAGCTAAGGTTTCCAGTACAATATTGAATAACAGTGGTGATAATGGACATCCTTGTTTCACCCCGATCTTATTGGAAATGCTTCTAGCCTGTCCCCATTACATATAATGCTTGCTGAAGGTTTTAGATATATGCTATTTATTATTTTAAGGAAGACTCCATTTATACCTATGCTTTCTAGTGTTTTTAATAGGAATGGGTGTTGTATTTTATCAAAAGCTTTTTCTGCATCTATTGAGATGATCATGTGGTTTCTGTTGGTTTTGGTGTTGATATGCTCAATGATGCTGATAGTTTTCCTAATATTGAACCAACCCTGCATTCCTGGTATAAATCCTACCTGGTCATAGTGTATTATTCTTGTGATAAGTTGCTGCAATCTACTTGCTAGTATTTTGTTTAAAATTATTGCATCTATATTCATTAGAGAAATTGGTCTATAATTTTCTTTCTCTATTTTGACTCTTCCTGGTTTAGGTATCAACACCATATTTGTATCATAAAAAGAATTTGGTAAGACTCCTTCTTCACCTATTTTCCCAAATAGTCTATATAGTATTGGAATTAATTGTTCTTTAAATGTTTGATAGAATTGCATGTAAATCCATCTGGCCCTGGAGATTTTTTCCTAGGGAGTTCATCAATGGCTTGTTCAATTTTTTTTCTGAGATGGGGTTATTTAAGTATTTTACTTCCTCTTCGGTTAATCTGGGCAATTTATATTTTTGTAAATATGTATCCATTTCACTAAGATTGTCAAATTTGTTGGCATATAGTTGGGCAAAATAATTCCTAATTATTGTTTTAATTTCCTCTTCCTTGGTGGTAGCTTCACCCTTTTCATTCTTGATACTAGTAATTTGGTTTTCTTCTTTCTTTTTTTAATTAAATTAACCAAAGGTTTATCTATTTATTGGTTTTTTCATAAAACCAGCTCTTAGTTTTATTTATTAGTTCAATAGTTTTCTTAATTTCAATTTTATTAATTTTTCCTTTGGTTTTCAATATTTCTAATTTGGTGTTTAGTTGAGGATTTTTAATTTGTTCTTTTTCTATTTTTTAGTTGTATGCCCAATTCATTAATCTCCTCTTTTTCTATTTTATTTATGTAAGCATTTAGAGATATAAAACTTCCCCTAAGAACTGCTTTGCTGCATCCCATAGGTTTTGGTATGTTGTCTCATTATTGTCATTCTCTTGAATGAAATTATTGATTGTTTCTATGATTTGTTGTTTGACCCAATCATTTTTTAGGATTAGATTATTTAGTTTCCAATTATTTTTTAGTCTATCTTTCCATGTCCCTTTATTACATATAATTTTATTGCATCATGATCTGAAAAGGATGCATTTAATATTTCTGCCTTTCTGCATTGGATTGTGAGGTTTTTATGCCCTAGTACATGGTCAATTTTTGTGTATGTGCCATGTACTGCTGAGAAAAAAGTATATTCCTTTCTATCCCCATTCAGTTTTCTCCAGAGGTCTATCATACCTAACTTTTCTAATGTTCTATTCACCTCCTTAACTTCTTTCTTGTTTATTTTGTGGTTAGACTTATCTAGTGCGAGAGGGGAGGTTCAGGTCCCCCACTAGTATAGTTTTGCTGTCTATTTCTTCCTGTAACTCCCTGAACTTCTCCTGTAAGAATTTGGATGCTATACCATTTGGTGCATATATTTAGTAATGATATTACTTCATTGTCTATGGTGCCTTTTAGCAGGATGTAGTTTCCTTCCTTATCTCTTTTGATTAGATCTATTTTTGCTTTTGCTTTGTCTGAGATCAGGATTGCTACCCCTGCTTTTTTTACTTCAGCTGATGCATAATATATTCTGCTCCAGCCTTTTACCTTTACCCTGTATGTGTCACTCTTTTTCAAATGTGTTTCCTGTAAACAACATATTGTAGGATTATGGTTTTTAATCCATTCTGCAATCCATTTCTGTTTTATGGGAGAGTTCATCCCATTCACATTCACAGTTATGATTACTATCTGTGTCTTTTTCTCCATCCTTTTCCCCCATTTATTTGCTTTTCTTTCTCCTTTTTCCTTTCCCCTTCACTAGTGTTTTGCTTTTGACCACGCCTCCTTCAGTCCCTTCCTTTTATTATCCCTTTCCCTTTTCTTCCCCTTTAGTCTTACTGCTTCTTCCCTTCTGTCTCTTCCCCCCTCCCTTTTCTTTCCCCTTTTCCCTCCTACTGCCTATAGGGCAAGTTAGATTTCTATACCTAACTGATTATATTATGCCCTTCTTGAGCCAAATCTGATGAGAGTAAGGTTCAAACAATGCTCACACACCCCCCTTCTTTCCCTCTGCTGTAATAGGATTTTGTGTCTTTTCCTGTAATGTAATTTACCCTTGTCTGCCTCCTCCTTTCTCAGTACATTTTCTAAGATCAGATTGATCCACTTATTTGGATCCATTTAACCCACTTGATTAGATTTTTTTTTATCATTACATCAAAGTCAACTAATATCCACCCTCTTTATGTATACTCCTTTAACAGGTGTAATAACAATACAGTTCTCAAGGGTTGCAAGTGTCATATTCCCTTGTAGGGGTTTAAACAGCCCCCCTTATTAACACATATTGTATCTTCTGTCCCATTTACCTTTTTAAGTCCTTCTTGAGTCCTGTACTTGAAGATCAAATTTTTTGTTGAGCTCTGGTCTTTTTATCAGGAAAGTTTGGAAGTCTCCTATTTCATTGAATATCCACCTCCTCCCTTGAAAAATGATGCTCATTTTTGCTGGGTAATTGATCCTTGGCTGCATTCCAAGCTCCTTTGCCTTATGGAATATCATGTTCCATGCCCTGCGGTCTTTTAATGTAGAAGCTGCAAGGTCCTGTGTAATCCTGACTGTGGTTCCATGATATTTAAATTGTTTCTTTCTGGCTGCTTGCAGCACCTTCTCTTTCATCTGGTAATTTTGGAATTTTGCTATTATATTCCTTGGTGTTGTCAATTTGGGATCTCTTTCAGGTGGTGATGGTGGATTCTTTCTATGGTTATTTTCCCTTCTGGTTCTAGGACTTCAGGCAGTTTTCCTTTATGATTTCCTGAAAGATACTGTCCAGGCTCTTTTTTTCATCATGATTTTCAGGTAGTCCAATAATTTTTAAATTGTCTCTCCTGATGATTTTCCAGGTCGGTTGTTTCACTGATGAGGTATTTTAAGTTTTCATCTATTTTTTCATTTTTTTGTTTCTGTTTGACTGATTCTTGCTCTCTCATAGAGACATTAGTTTCCATTTGTCCAATTCTAGTTTTTAACAGATTGTTTTCTTCTGTTAGTTTTTGTACTTCCTTCTTCAATTGGCCAATTGTGTTTTTTAGGGACTTGTTTTCTTCAGTGTATTTTTTTTCCAATTGGCCAATTGTATTTTTGAAGGACTCTTCCACCTCTCTCATTTGACTATTAAAATCCTTCTTGAGCTCTTCTAAGAAGGCTTTTTGGGCTTCAGACCAGTTCATATTCCCTTTTGTTGTTGCAGATGTGGGTTTGTTGACAATGTTGTCCTCTTCAGAATTTCTGTCTTGATCTTCACTCTTCTCATAATATGAATCTATGGTACGTTTCTTTTTACTCATGGTGTTTCTTTATTCCCTGGCCTTTAAAGAGATTGAGCTCTCCTGCTGGGAACAGAGGGCACTGACCCAAGCTTCTTGTGTTGGGAGCCTAGGTCTTGGTCACTGGCTTTGTGTGCTGGGGCCTCTTATGCTGGCAATTGGAGGCTGTAGGTTTCTGGCAGCTTACCTGTGTTGGGCTGGAATCAGCAAGGCTGGAACTTTCAGGCAATTCTAGGTTGCCTGCTTTTCCTTTCCTTTAGCTTTCTTCAGCTCCTTTTAGATGGCTGCTGCAGGATGTTTATTTGCCTGGGGCACCCTGCAATGTTGTCTCCCTCCTTTCTGCTAATGCACGAGGAAATTCCTTTGTGGTGGAGTGCCGAGGCACCTGGTGGTTTTTTGAGCTGGTTTCCACTGGTTCCCCCCACCCTCCCTGAGGTACTCGGAGGTCCAGGTGTTGGTGTTTTTGTACTCTACCACCTGGGCTTCAGGATTTCTTTACAATTGGAGGCTGCAGGGCTCACAGCTCACCTGGTGTTGGGTTGGAATCAGCAAGGCCGCTTTAGGAAGCCTTTAGGTTGTTTTCTTCATCTCCTTTCAGATGAATGCCACAGGGTGCTTGTCTGCCTGGGGCCCCTTGTAGTTCTGCCTCCCTTATTTTTGCTGAGGCACTGGGAAACCTGTTTGCTGGGCTGCTGCAGTGCTGCTCCCTGTCTTTCTTCTAGTTCAGTTGTTCCAGGGTTTTTTTCTGGGTGATATTTTCTGGGTTTTCAGAGATTGATAGGGGAGAGTGAGAGCAACGACCTTTTCCCTCTGCCATCTTGGCTCCCGAAGTATGCATCTTTTAACAAGGCATAATGACAGTGCAAAGATTCATTAATACTCTGCTATTCCTTTATGAATCTGAAATGAATTTTAGCTGGTCATTGATCAGGTGAAGACTGACCAATGGTCATAGAGGCCACCTATTCCAACCCCCCTCATTTTAAAGACTGAGCTGATCAGTTCTGGAATTCAGTCCAGAAAGAAGCCAGAAGTTGAAGAGTCCAGCTCCTGAGAAGGAATGCCCCCAATGGTCATGATATTTTGCAATGGAACTACCCACCCAGCTGACATGATGAGCCCAAATAGAGCAGTAGGAGGACTCCAAGAGGAAAGGAAGAATACTATGGCCCTGAAGTACAGGAGGTATGAGTCAACATGGGAACATATGTCTTCTACATATATGGCTCTGTACTATCATGGTCTAAATGTGTGTCCATTGTCTTCACAGATGATGTCATTATTTGTGGGAGAATGTTCCCCAGGGTTATGGAGAAATATTTTATAGCTTTTGTTCTTAGCAGTTCCATATTAGTAATTGTCTTTGCTTTGAGTTAGTTGTGTCAGATGAAGAACAATCTGGTAGAAGAAAAGCAAAAAGCAATGTTAAAAGAACATATGATCTCTATACAAGAAAAGTATGTTGATCTTGAACACAGGATGCACAGAATCAAGTTTTTTTTTAGGCAATTGGGGTCAAGTGACTTGCCCAAGGTCAGACAGCTAGTTAAGTATCAAGTGTTTGGTCTGAGGCCAGATTTGAACTCACGTCCTCCTAACTTCAAGGCTGATGATCTATCTAACTACACCACCTAGCTGCCCCACATAGAATCAGTTTAAGCGCCAAAAATCTCCCAAAAAAATGCAACAAGTCAAAAAACCTGAACACTATAATACAAGAAATATTACAAAAAAAAAAAAAAACCTGACTGGCCCAAAGGGAAGTCAAACTGTGGATACTCTTTGATCCAGCTATACCACTGCTAGGTCTATATCACAAAAAAGGGAGAAGAACCTACATATACAAAAATATTTATAGCAGCTCTTGTTTGGTGGCAAAGAATTAGAAGTTGAAGGGGTATGCTTCAGTTAGGGAATGGCTGAACAAATTGTGATATGTGAATGTAACGGAATACTATTGTGCTACCAAAAATGATGAGCAGGAGGATTTCAGAAAAAACTTGGAAAGGCTTACATGAACTGATGCAAAATGAAGTGAGCAGAACCAGGAGAACATTGTACATGGTATCAGCAACATTGTGCAATGATCAATTATGAATGATTTAGCTGTTCTCTGCAATATAATGATCCAAGACAATTCCAAAGAATTTATGATGGAAATGCTATCCACAACCGGAAAAAGGACTGATGTAATCTGAAAGCAGATTGAAGCATACTAGTGTCTTTCTTTCTTTCTTTCTTTCTTTCTTTCTTTCTTTCTTTCTTTCTTTCTTTCTTTCTTTCTTCCTTTCCTTCCTTCCTTTCTTTGGTTCTTTTCTTTTGCCTGTTTCTTTTTTCACATCATGACCAACATGGAAATATGTTTTACGTGATTGTACATACATAACCTATCAAATTGCTTACCATCTTAGGGAGGGGGTGGTGAGGGAGGGAAGAAGGTAATTTGGAACTCAATTTTTTTTAAATGAATGTTAAAAATTGTCTTTACATGTAATTGGAAAAAATAAAACACTATTGAAAATAAAAATAAGAAAACTGCCCAGAACTTCTGAACATAAAAAAATCAAATGCCAATTAAAAGAATCCACAGATTGCCTTCAGAGAAAAAAAAACAACCATATAGTATAAACTTCAAGTTACAAAGTGGTCAAATCAAAGAATTCCAATAGTAAACAACAGATTCTTCAAGCAATCAGGAGAATAACTTTAGAAAATAAGGGAAATTTGAATAATAAGATTATTCTGTACCCACCAGAAACAATATAAGAGAATGGAATATTGTATTTCAAAAATCAAAGGAGCTCAAAAAAAAAAGAATAAGAAAAAGAAAAAACAGGGGCAGCTAGGTGGCACAGTGGACAGAAGGCTGGCCCTGGAGTCAGAAGGATCTGAGTTCAAATCTGCCCTCAGACACTTTTTAGTTGTGTGAACCTGGGCAAGTCACTTAACCCTGATTGCCTCCACTCCCTACCCCCCAAAAGAAAAAGAATAAGAAAAAGCAAAAGAGCTCAAGGTACAACTCAAAAATAATATACTTTGAAAACTTGATCCTAATAATCAATGAAATAAGATGGACATATCAATAAAAGAGTCTTTTGAGGCACTCAGTATTCCTACAAAAAAATCTTGACTAGATTATCTAATTTTCAAACACTTCACACAAGAGAAATATAAGAAAGGTAAACAAATACAACCATGAAGGAAAACATAAATACAAATCATCCTATATAGACTATTATAAGAAAAAAAAAACAAGAATTTTTCTATTTTTCTTTCTAAAGAAACAGAACGAGGGAATGTTAAGAGAAAACTGAGGCTCAGGACCTGAAGTGATTCAACAAAAATCACACAGGTGATGAATGATAGAAGTGGGATTTGAACACAGGTCCCATAACTCCAAGTCCAGCTTATGGATTCATGAGTACCTCCTTCTCAAGAAAAGTCTCCCCCATCTGCTTCATCTCTTTTTCAGCATCACTCCCCACTCTAGATGTCCAATGTTTCCCCTTTGGGCACCTAAAATTCCCCCACCCTATTGCTTTACCCAGATCTGTAGTTCTTGGGTTTTTCTTTCTTAGGAACTTCCTTTTTCTCTTCTCCCGTTAAGCTATAATTACCCTGTTCCCCAAAGGTGGCTAAGTGAGGTTCCTCAATAGACTTTTGGGATTGATTTGGGCACGTAGTACTTTGTGCTCCCCTTCAGTCACATAATGTTGACAGTTCCCTACTCAACCAATACATCAGGACAGTCCTGTGGACAGCCCTCTAATTATATTTTCCCAAGTGCACACACACATATTGCTGGTTGGGCAGCATTCCCTGGCTCTCTCAAATTCCTAAGTGGCTTTTAGTTCTTCTTCTAAGATCACTACCTGGTAATCAAGCAGTTCTCTGCTCAAGCTAGGCATCAGCCTGCAATCTGACCTATAATTTTTTTTTCTCATCTTCCTTCCCTGTCACCCTACACATTAGCAGGTACTGTTGTGTTTACTCACAACAACAGTGAATAATTCTCCTGCAACAATGTCACAGTCACCCCAGGCAAGGAAGGAGTAGCAGCCTTTCTTTATATGCAGGCTTCAGCTGGCAGATTTTGACTCTCCTTTCTTTCTTCTTAACCCCAAATTCCCTGGATTCCCTGCCTTATTCTTGTTGATTCTGTTATTTATATTTCCCCTACGCCCCAAGAAAACATTTCAAATTTTCAACTGAAATCAGTTTGGGACTAAGAAAAGCAAACAGGTCCAGATAAGGGACATCAGCTGAATAAAAATTAACTTGAATGTTACCTACATATGTACCACCTGGATCTCAGCTCTTTTATTTCTTTACCCATCCATTGGTTTTTAGTGATTCTACCAGTCTGCACCTGTTTCTTGCCTTTCTGATACACACAAAAACTGTTATATCCTTGCTCCAGTGACTGTAGCTTTATATGTTCCCTTTCATGGTCAAAACAAAATTATAACCCATGAAGCTAAGTTATGCTGAAGGGGCAGAACTCCTTGCTCTGGATAGAGGGTGAAGGGCAGAGATCATGGAACAGATAACCTAATAATTCTCAATTCTTTTCAAGGACACATTTTTTGAAACTGTACTACCCATCTGCCACTCTCTTCAGGGGTGAGGATTCTGATGACAATGTTAGGCAGTGTGATAAAGTGTGAGGTATGCTAGATTTGGGGTTAGGAGACTTGGTTCTGACACTCATTGTATCACACACAAACACTAAGTGCCCCTAAGCCTCAGCTTACTGATTTGTAAAATGGGGCACCTTGTGGGCCTCTTTGTGAGGAAAACATTTTGTAAACCTGAGAACACTATAGCAACATAAATTCGTATTTACATGATCCTTTCTGAAAGGCAGCTTGGTGAAGAGGATAGAGGACTGACCTTAGTTTTAGGATTTAACCTATCATTGCCCCGGGAGATTCTCTAAGCCTATAAATTGCTGATCACCATTGGTAGGAGTTTACTTACTGGGAGTTTTCTATTCCAGTTATACTATAGATCTACCTCCTCACTCCTCCCAAGAAAAGTACTTTGTATATTTCAAAGCACTTTCATATTCATTATATCATTTGATACTCACAACAAGTACTTGCTGCAGTGATTGTCACATAGTAGGCATCTAATACATGTTTATTGACTGCCCGACAATCCCTTTGGGATTCAGTTTCCTTTTTAAAAAATTTATTTTATTTTTAATTTATGGAATAAAACAAGCATTTCTATAACATAGAATAATAAAAGGATGATTGTATATGAAACTGAAAATCTATTATGTACAACTTACTGTTCCTTTAAATATATAAAGTTATCATGTAAATTTCTCTTTTTTCCTTTTTTTACTCCTCTCCCTCCTTACCCCATCCTAGAGATAGCTACCATTAGACACAAATAGGTACATATATGTAAACTTATTCTATACATGCTTCTATTTATCAGTTCTTTCTCTGGATGCAGATAGCATCTCTCTTCATGTGTCGTTTATTTTTAATTTGTGTATTTATAATAGTCAAAATGACTTAGTCACCCAAAGTCACTCTTTAAACAATATTGCTGTCACTGTATATAATGTTTTCTTTTAAGTAGGCTAACAATGCCATTTTTCAGATGAGGTAGTAGATACCCAGAGAAATGAAGTGACTTGTCAAATATCATACAGCCCATCAATGGCAAAGCTGGGAGTAGATCCCAGGTTTGCCGACTCCTAGTGCTGCCCTCATTCTGTTAGACTGTGGCCTCTGTGCTCAATTTCACTGAGACGAACACAGGATGACAGACTCATAGCTTTAAAACTGGAAGGCCATCTAGCCCAATCCCCTCATTTTACAGGAGAAGAAACTAACCAGGAAGTTAAGTAATTTGGCAAAATTGGTGGGTTGTCCAGGTGTTCAGTGCTCTCTACTCTCCTATTTGTCTCCTGGGTAGTTAGGTAAGGGACAGTTTGTAACCATGACTCAAATGTAGCCTGGAAAATGGCCTATCCATAATTACCTTTATCAATTGGATTTCTCTTTTAAACTGGGTAGGAACATATTACCAAGAATATTGATCCCTACCTTATCTTCACAGGATCTAGTTATTATTTCTTCACTTCCTATTTTCCTGGCATAGAAAGAAAGTGACTCATAAGAAGACATAATAGCAGCAAAGGTCACCTCTCCCATTTTATCCCTGCCAACCTGAAGCTATTCCTATAAACTATAAGGTCACTTCTTTCTCTGTCTAGTGCAAAGCACTTTAATGTCTGACCGGTGCCCCTGGGGCTTTAGATGAGAAAATGTAACATGCAACTTTGAAAACCTTTATCTCTCCTTCCACTCCTCATCTCAACATTCGAAAACGCTCAGGTGCCCTGTGAGAAATCACTAGAAATGATAGAGGGAGCAAACATGAACAGGGATCAGGAAGAGATAACCAGGGATCTTACCCTGAGCAGCTTCATTTTTGGTGGTGGTCTTGAGAAGAACTGGTAAGCAACATCCATTTGGAGAAGCAAGCATGGGATTTAACTCCCAGTTTCCAGTAAGCTTTCCCAACCCTACCAGTCTCATGACACTGTTTCTTCCATAAACCATACTGATTCCACCTCTGTTTTTAACTCATGATACTTATCACACCAGGGATGACTCCCCGCCTCCCCACACTCCACTGCATAATTCTAGCCATGTTTCCAGATGCTACTCAGGTCTGGCCTTTCCTGACCGCTCCAGTCCACACTGATCTTACCCTACTCTGAACTGCTTGGTGGAAGAGTGGATAGAGTGCTGGCTGTTGGGAGGACCAAATGAACTTACTATGTAAAGAGCTTTGCAAATTTTAAAGTGTTATATAAATGCTAGCTAGTATTAGCATTATTACATTACTCACAGTCTGTACTTTGGGATTTAGTGTGATAGAGGGCATCATTTGATGGGATAAGCACTGGACCTGGAGTCAGGAAGACCTGAGTTCAAAGTCAACCTCAAGCACTTACTAGTTGTATGACACTTAACCTATTTGCTTCAGTTTCCTCAACTGAAAAATGGGGACGATAATAGCACCTACCTCACAGGGTTGTTCTGAAGATGAAATGAGATATTTGTAAAAGACTTATCACTTAAAGTGGCTGGCACAAAGTACGTATTATATGAATGCTAATTATTCTTATTAGACTCTGAAGATAGCACCTCTTTCTTTTAAAAAATGTTATAAAATTTACAACAACATAATTATTTATTCTTACAATTCTATTCCAACAAGCATTTATTAAATGATGAATATATGTAAGGTGGGCAGCTAGGCAGTGCAGTGGATAGAGCATCAAGCCCAAGTCAAGCAGGGAGTTCAAATCTGGCCTGAGGCAGATTTGTGTGTGTGACTCTGGGCAAGTCACAGTCTCAATTTCATCACCTGTAAAATGAGCCGGAAAAGGAAATTACAAATCACTCCAGTATCTTTGCCAAGAAAATGGGGTCACAAAGAGTCAGACATGATTGAAATGACTGAATGACAACAACAATCATTGAACTCAGAGTCAGGAATTCTTGAGTTCTGCTACTACCTAAAACTCTTACAAGTTACATGACCCAAATCACTTAATCTCTCTATGCAAAATACTAACACTTTTAGTACCATCCTCATAGGGTTGTGATGAGGCTCAAATGAGAGAATGTATGTAAAAAGAAGCCTGTATCACTTTGCAAATATTATTTATTCATATTACCTTCATCATCATCAACTTACAGCTGGACAGACCTTAGAAGTCATAGAGTTTGACTCCCTCATTTGATGAAAGAGAAAAATAGCCCTGGAAGAAGACGTCCCTCAGATAAGAATGGCTGAATTAGAATGAGAACCTAAATTCTCTGCTTCTAAAGCCCGTGTTCTTTCTCTTACTCCTTGCTATTTCATCTTGTCTATATTTTAAAATAAGACACCACTGGGAAATAAACGAGGATGCGTGTGAAATTACTGTGATCTCTTCAGAGGAAAGGTATTATTGAGATCAATTATGATTTCTGTGGATACTACAATTCTGCATGTAAAAGTTAATCAGTCTGCTTGCTGAGTGCTTTGATTTGACCTCCTTGTTACTAGGAGAAGTGTTATTTATATTTATTTATTTTTACAAACTACAACAGCAACAAAAGAACTAGGGCTCTTGGGTCAAAAGACTAATTTGTAACTTTTGTCTCATTTTTGTCATACCGAGTTTTCTCTATTCCCCTTACTCTAAGTATTCAAAATAAAAGAAATGAAGTAGGGCACTAAAATGCAATTACTTCCAAATCCAAAACAAAGTGCAGAGGACGGATCTTACATACTGATTAATTTAATCTCATCCCTTTTTTACTTACAACTAGGGCTGGCTGCTCCTCAGCTTCTCCTGCCTTGTACTAATACTTAACTGTTGCACGTAGAGAAATGTGGAAGCAGTTAACAGATAGAGCTCTGGACTTGAAACCAAGAAGATACGTTCAAATTCTGCCTCAGGAGGTTACTGACTGTGGGCAAATCATTTCACCTGTCTCAGCTTTTGTTCTTCCTGCTATAATAACAACACTTACCTCACAGAGGTGTTATAAGGATCAATCAATAAACATTTATTAAGCACCTACTATATGCCAGACATAGTGCTAAGTGTTGGGGATATGAAAATAGGTGAAAGTCCCTACCCTCTTGGAGCTTATACTCTAATGGATCAAATGAGATGATATCTGTAAAGTGCTTTGTAAATCTTATAGCACTGTATAAATATGAACTATTGTGCATATGCCTCATTTTCACATCTAAATTATGAACTACGGGATGCTAAAGACCATGTCTTCTATTTCTTTTGTATTCACCTTCAATGCTTAATATTCTGACACATAACAAATGCCACAAATACTAAATGAATAAATTTAATACTACATTTTCAAATGAACATTCTCCATACTCAGGAAAGACATTGTGGTCCCCTAATAAAATTCATTAAACACCCATGAGCTCATTGTGCTGTGTGATATTTTTGAGAATGGCACAAAGGATGAAAGACATCAAAAGGAAATTTACAAAGTCCTTTCTCTCCTCCCAATAACAACTCAATTTGTAAGTTAAGTCAAATAGACTAGATGACTTCTAAGTTCTGTTCAGATGTAAATCAATGATGATGAAAGTAATAAGAATAGTGAATATTTACCAAGTGTTTTGAATATATTTTCTCATTTGAACCTCATAATAACCCTATGAGGAAGTACTAAAGTCACTAAAGGTATCAGTATGTAATACTCTAAGGTTTACAAAGCCCTTTTCTCATAATCATCCTGTGAGGTAGTTTATGTAAGCATCACACTGCAGATGGGGAAACCAAGGTTCAAGTAATCTCCCCAGAGTCACACTGCTGGTTTATGTTAAGAGTTAGGATTTAAATCTGATAATCCTGGCCCCAATCTCTTTGGAAATCTGGTTGTTAAACATATGTGAGCACAGTCTTGATAAGATGCAGAGTTAATTCCAAGTGCACTGCTCAGTTGGCCCCCATCTATATTACTGGTTTGAAGGGCTGAGCCTAGGGGTATCATGGTGCCATAGGGTTAGAGCTGGAAGGGACCTTAGACTTAAGTAATTTCACTCTTTCCAACTTTGCTGTTTGGGCATGTTAAGTTTGAGATATCAACAGGACATCCAGTTCAAGGTGTCTAAGAAGAAGTAGGGGATGCAAAACTGTACTCAGAAGAGAGGCTTTGTTGCTGTTGTTCAGTCATGTCTGATTCTATGTGACCCCATGGTTAAAATCCAAGAGGTTTTTTTTGTTTGTTGTTTTTAGCAAATAAATTGGAGTGGTTTGTCATTTTCTTTTCCAGTGTATCCCAATTTTACAGATGAGGAACTGAGGCAAATAAAAATTAAGTGACTTGCACAGGATCACATAGTTAATACATGTCTGAGGCTGGATTTAAACCCAGATCTTCCTGACTCTAGGCCTGGTGCTCTAACCACTGCAGCTCCCAGCTGTCCCTAAGAAGAGAGGCTAGGTGTGGATACATAGATGTTAGATGTGGAATCATCTGCATAGAAATTATAATAAACTACATGGAAGCTAATGAAATCACTAAGCAAGATTGCATAGGAAGGGAAGGGAAGGGAAGGCAAGGCAAGGGAAGGGAAGGCAAAGGAAGACAAGGGAAGGGAAAGAAAAAGAAGGGAAAGGAAAGGAAGGAAGGGAGGGGAGGGGAGGGAGGGGAGGGGAGGGGAGGGGAGGGAGGGAGGGAGGGAGGGAGAGGAAGGGGAGGGGAGGAGGGAAGGGAAGGGAAGGGAAGGGAAGGGAGGGAAGGGAAGGGAAGGAGGGAAGGGAAGGGAAGGGAAGGGAAGGGAAGGGAAGGGAAGGGAAGGGAAGGGAAGGGAAGGGAAGGGAAGGGAAGGGGAAGGGAAGGAAGGGGAGGGGAGGGGAGGGAAAGGAAGGGAAGGGAAGAGAGTTCAGGACAAGCTCCATAATTACTGGGCATGACCTGGATGAAGATATAGCAAAGGAGACTGAGAAGGAGGAGGCAGGTAAGAGAAGAACCAAGACAGGGAGAGAGGGAGTGAAGAAGAATAATTAAGTGCCCACTATGAGCCAGGCATTGTGTTAGGTGCTTTATAAATATTATCTCATTTGACCCTCATTCTTCTGATTACCCCCTCCCCCATCTGCCCTCCCTTCTATCACCCCTACCCCTTCTCTTATCCCTTTCCCCTCCTACCTTCCTGCAGGGTATGATAAATTTCTATACCAAATTGTGTGTGTATGTTATTCACTCTTTTAAGCTAGTTCTGATGAGAGTAAGATTCACTCACTTCCCCTCACCTCCCCCTCTTTCTCTCAGTAGTAAAAGCTTTTTCTTGCCTCTTTTATGTGAGTTAATTTACCCCATTCTACCTCTCCCTTTCTCTTTTTCCCAATACATTCCTTTCTAACCCCTTAATTTTATTTTTTTGATATCATCCCTTCATATTCAATTCAAACCTGTTCCCTCTGTCTATATATACTCCTTCTAACTACTCTAATAATGAGAAAGGTCTTATGAGTTACAAATGTCATTTTCATACGTAGTAATGTAAGCAGTTTAATATTATTAAGTTCCTTATGATTTGCCTTTCCTGTTTACCTTTTTATGCTTCTCTTTAGTCTTATATTTGAAAATAAATTTTTTTCTATTCAGCTCTGATCTTTTCATCAAGAATGCTTGAAAGTCTTCTATCTCATTGAATATCCTTTTTTCCCCCCTGAAGGATTATACTTAGTTTTGCTGAGTAGGTGATTCTTGGTTGCAATCCTAGCTCCTTTGCCCTCCAGAATATCATATTCCAATCACTCTGATCCTTTAATGCAGAAGCTGCTAAATGTTATGCTATCCTTATTATGGTTCCACAATACTTGAATTGTTTCTTTCTGGCTGCTTACAATATATTGTCCTTAACCTGGGAGCTCTGGAATGTGGCTATTATATTCCTGGCAGTTTTCATTTTGGGATCTCTTTCAGGAGGTGATCAGTGGATTCTTTTAATTTCTACTTTGCCATCTGATTCTAGAATATTGAGACAGTTTTCCTTGCTAATTTCTTGAAAGAAGATGTCTAGGCTCTTTGTTTTAAATCATAGCTTTCAGATGTCCAATAATTTTTAAATTATCTTTCCTGGCTCTATTTTCTAGGTCAGTTGTTTTTCCAATGAGATATTTCATATTGTCTTCTATTTTTTCATTCTTTTGCTTTTGTTTTATCATTTCTTGATTTTTCGTAAAGTCATTAGCTTCCATTTGCTCCATTCTATTTTTTTTTTTAGGCAATTGGGGTTAAGTGACTTGCCTAGGATCACTCAGCTAGTAAGTGTCAAGTATTTGGTCTGAGGCTGGATTTGAACTCAGGTCCTCCTGACTTCAGGGCTGGTACTCTATCCACTGCACCACCTAGCTGCCCCACTCCAATCCAATTTTTAAGGAACTATTTTCTTCAGTGAGCTTTTGGACCTCCTTTTCCATTTGGCCAATTCTGCTTTTTAAGGCATTCTTCTCTTCATTGGTTTTTTGGACCTCTTTTGTCATTTGGCCTAGTCTGTTTCTGAAGGCGTTATTTTCTTCAGCATTTTTTGTGTCTGCTTTACCAAGCTATTGATTCTTTTTTCATGTTTTTCTTGTATCACTCTCATTTCTCTTCCCAGTTTTTCCTCTGCCTCTCTTACTTGATTTCCAAGATCCTTTTTGAGCTCTTCCATGGCCTGAGACCAATTCATATTTTTCTTGGAGACTTTGGATATAGGAGCTTTGACTTGTTGTCTGCTTCTGAGTATGTGTTTTGATCTTCCTGTAGTCAGAGATTTTTTTCCATTGTTTACTGATTTCTCCAGCCTATTACTTGACTTTTTACCTCTTTGTTAAAGTAGGGTTGTCCTTCCAGGGTGGAGGTCTCACTGACCCAAGCTTCAGGGATTTTGTGCAGCTGTTTTCAGAGATACTTCTAGGGACCTGTAAGTTTTCAGTTCTTCCAATGTATTATGATCTAAGGAGAGGAGTTTACTCCTTTCCTGGCCTGTCTGGTCTCTTGTCTCTGGTCTCTGAGACACCAGAAGCACTCTTTTCTGCCCTGGAACTGTGAGGAGGATCCTGCCTCCACTTTGGCCACAAGCTCTGCTATGCTAGTGCTCCTTCTTGCCCCAGGACTGTCCCCCAGACTAAGACCTGGATCTAAGAATGGGCAAAGCAACAGTGTCCTGCTTCAGTGATAGCAAGAAGAACCCTGTAATCTCCTTCTGACTAGGTGTCTTACTGCCTGTGGGCTGAGAGCTCCAAAAGCAGCCACTGCTATGGCTGATTCAGTCACTCTCAAGGTCTGCTCCTGGTTTGCTGTGGCCGGGGCTGTGCTACTGTGGCCTGCACAAAACTGCATTTCACTCTCACCCAGGTATGACAGACCTTTCCTGCCAACCTTCTAAATTGTTTTTGGCAGCTGTGGGCTCAGAAGTCTGGAAACACCATTGCTTCCAGTGATTCAGTTACTCTGAGGCCTGTTCCAGGTTTGCTGGGGTCTGGTCTGTGCAGGTGTGGCCTATTCTCCTGTCTCACCCTGGTGCAACAGACCTTTCATGCAGACCTTCCAAGTTGTCTTGGGCTGGAAATTTGTTTCAGTTTGGTTTTTTTTTTTTGTGTGTATTCTGCTGCTCTAGAATTTGTTTCGAGTCATTTTTAAAGGTATTTGAGGGGTTTGGGAGAGAACTTAGGTGAGTCCCCACCTTCACTCTACCATCTTGGCTTAGCCTCTCTTGATACTCATGCTTTAAGAACCCTGGGAAGTAGATGTCATTATGATCTCCATTTTACAGATGAGGAAACTGAGTTAGCAGTAAAGTGACATGTGCAGGATTGTATAGTTAGTAAATGTCTGAGCCAGATTTGAACTCAGAAATTCCTAACTCCAGGCCCAATATTCAACCCACTGTACCACCTTACTGCCTCACTACCAGGAGAGAGTAGTATTGCAAAAACCTGGAGAGAAGAGATTGTTCTGGCAGCATCAAATGTTGCAGAGAGGTCAAGAAGAATGAGATTTTAGAAGAGGTTATTAGATTTGAAATGAAAATGAGATGGTCATTGAAATCTTTGGAGGGGATGATTTCAGCTGAATGATGAAATTGGAAACCAGAGTGAAGATTGTTTAGAACAGAGTGAAAGGAGAGAAAGCAGAGATGCCTATGTAGAGGGCTTTCTTAATGAGTTCAGACACAGATATAAGATGATAGCTAGCAAGAATGGTTAGATGAAGTGAGTGTTTTTTGTGTCTATTTTTGCTTTGTTTTATTTTTGGGGCCTGAGTCTCACAAACTTGATCAAGATGCAAGTGCAGTGGTTACTCATGGGCCTGATCCATTATTGATCAACAAAAGACCTTTGGCCTGCTCCGTTTCTGACCTGGGCTAATTCACCTCCCCTTAGGCAACGTTATGAACCTCTTCTCCTAGTGACTTACTATACTGGTACCAGATTTAGTCTGGTAAACCCAATAGGTTTAGCTGACTTCAGCTTAGACCTCCTTTGATCAAAGGGTTCCATCAGCCACAGCCTCTGCAGTAGCAGGTATTACAAGGTGTATGCTACCACGCTTGGCCAAGTGAGCATTTCTTATGGATAAGGGAGACATGAGAATGTTTATAGGCAGTAGGGGATCAGCTGGCAGAATCTCTTGTTTTGATTTGACTTCCGTCTCTGACATTGTTTTATTTCTTTGGGACCTTCCAATTAATGGATCAGTCTGCTGAGCTCCTACTGTAAGAAAATCTCTTCACTTAACCCCAATTGCCTAAAAAGAAAAAAAAAATGAAAATAAAAAAGAAAATCTCTGCCATCTTCTGGTGTCAGCAGGCCAGCCCTTGTGATCTGAGCCACTGACTTAAGAGACTAGACCTTAATGGGCTAAGGTAGGAAATCCATGGTAACCTCTTACAATTCTCTCTACCCTGGCCCCAGTTATTTCTTGGGTTGTTGTTGTTCAGTCATGTCTGATTCTTTATGACCCCTTTTGGGATTTTCTTGGCAAAAATACTAGAGTGGGTTACCATTCCTTCTCATTTTACAGATGAGAAACTGAGGCAAAAAGGTTTAAATGACTTGCCCAGTGTCACTAGTAAGTATTTGAGGCTGTATTTGAACTTAGGAAGATGAGTTTTCCTGATTCCCAGCCCAGGGCTCTATCTACCGCATCACCTAGCTATCTCATATTTCTTGAGACAGTGGAGCAAATAAGTTCTGTTCTACCTAGGACCAACAAATTTGCAGATAAGATTAACGAGGTCCACAAGTTAAGGTGCTTTTCTGTATCCAGAAGTTATATCTCGCCATCAATCCCCACCGACACACATACATGCCAATGGTAACAATACTGCACTAGCACTTTTTCTGTGTCAGTGAGACAGAGGTATTTGTGCCCCACCAACTCTGGACCTGTGTTATCAGTTTCGGTTCTTGGCATTGAGACCCAATAAGGAAGCACCATTGGAATTCCTAAAGAAAAACCTAGAGAAAATAAAATTCATTTGGTCTTCTGCTTCCTTAGGTGGAGCTCCTGTTCTTTTGTTCCATTCAGTTGTTTCAGTCCTGTCCTATTCTTGATTGCATTTGGGGTTTTCACAGTAAACTGGAGGGGCTTGCCATTTCCTTCTCCTTCCTCCTCTTTTAGGGGGAGAAGAAATAATTTCTATAAACTTTCTAAACAGAGCTGAGGCTCTGTTGTGGTGCTCTTTGTCTTAAGTGGTCAAGGTCTTTATAAAGTGTTGTGGATCAGAATCTTCTGCCTTTTAAAATGCTCGGCGTGATGCCACTGATCCAACAGATTGGTTAAATGCAAGTCAAATACAAAGTGTCTTTTCAATAAATGGACAAAAGGCATCCTAGAAAACATTGGTGCTGACTATATGCCAGGCACTTATCCAAGTAAGATAAAAAATGTAAAAGTCTTTGCTATCAAAGAGCTTATACTTTATGAGGAGAGACAACATGGAGACATTCACATACATATACACACACACATATATATATATCTGTGTGTATGTGTGTGTGCATCTATAGTTTGAGGAGAGAGGACACTAGAAACTAAGGACCAAGAAAGATTTCATAAAGAAGGTGATACTTAAGCTGAGTCTTGATGGAAGTCAGGGGGTTCTAATACACCAATCTACCTGACTCCTCATATTTTAAGATTTCTCATAGAGTGCAAAATTTGTCTGCACTGAAACTCTGGTTATCTTTCCTTACCCTTCCCCAGGACAGAGATTTAACCCATGTAGTAAATTCTGCCCAGTTAGTAGCCTTCACCAGACTTTAGCCCTCAAACCACAAACTCCTTTTCCCATCCCTTTCCTACCCCATACAGGGGTTTGCTGGAGCCAGCTCAATACAGCTGGAGAAGTCTGATTGCCAAATTTTCAGTGTGAGCATTTATACCTTGGAAATCAGCAAATACTACAGATTAGGGCTTGATATATTGTTTCATTGATAGTCTGGATTTAAGAAAGAGATGGAGAAAGTGTTACAGGTTAAATTTAAAGGTATGTGTGCCATGATTATTATTTTTTTAAGAGTGTTGATTGTTAAACATTTACCAGCATACCCCTGGAGTGAAGTCATGTGAAACAGACAAATCATTCACAAGGCCTTGTTAAAAGTATATTTTCTCATCCTGAAATTGTTAACATTCTACAAAGAACAGAGTGTATAGTTGTTGCAGGCAAATATCCATTGAAGCCCATCAGGAAAAGAGAAGGTAAGGCAGCTTTGGGCAATGCATAAAAAGCCCTGAGTTGCTAAATAATTTTCATAATTAGTGGAAAGACAGATGGTAGACGGATCTGTCCTTGTGCGATCCAGGAATGGTTAGCTGTCTCTGCAGCCAGGTGTACAAAAGGGATCTGTGGAGGTCTAAATTATCAGTACATTTTGGTCTGCAAAAGTATGAAGTCACTGATCCAATTTGCCCGGGACGGTAAGTACTTTGGAAATAGATGACTTTATCCTTGGCCAAAACCATGTCCTTTAAAAAAGATTGATGTCAAGATGATTCCTGTGATGATGGGGAAAATAATGTCAAGAGTAGAAAAAATGGATAAAGACATCATGAAGAAAAATATTGAAGGAGGATCGGTGGGTAGTTTATGATGCATGGCATTTTGTTAATGTTAAGCTTTCCCAGGTGTCTTATCTAAGCCTAGAAACAAGCAAACAGATGAAGTTTTATTTGGGAGATGGTGAGATGGCTCAGTAGATAGAATGACAGAATCAGGAAGGCCTGAATTCAAATCCTCCCTCAGACATTTACTAGCTGTGTGACCCTGGGTAAGACATCTAACCCCTGACAGCCTCAGTTTCTTGATCTATTAAAAAATGGGGATAACAATAGCGCTGACTTCACAGGTTGGTGTGAGAATCAAATGAGAAAAATATATATAAAGTGCTTGTAAATCTTAAAGCACTATATAAATGTTAGCTATTATTATTCTTAGGCAGCTGGGTGACACAATGGATAGAGCACTGGACTTGGAATCAGGAAGACTTAACTTCCTGAGTTTAAATATGGCCTCAAACACTTATTAGCTTTGTGACCTTGGATTAGTCATTTAACTTTGCCTGCCTAAGTTTCCTCATCTGTAAAATGAACTGCAGAAGGAAATGGTAAACCACTCAGTATATTTGCCAAGAAAACTCCAAATGGGGTCACAAAGAGTCAGACACAACTGAAACAACTGATAAACAACATTGTTATTCTTGGTTTGAACAATAGATCTATATTTATTCGATGTCAGTACAATATATGGCCAAGGTTTCTTCTTCCATGTAGGTCCCCAGAAAATTACCCGTTTTGAGACATTACTCAGGAGTTTTCACCTCTGTATTTGTTTCTACCAGTCAACCAGATGGCACAGTACTAGTTCCAAGTAAGATAACTGATCAAATACCACTGCAAATTGAGTGATAAGGAAAGGTTCCCTACGTACCCATGAGGCATGTCTCTTATAGGTTTTTCACATCACTGAGGAAAGAAAACATGTATGAAATATACCAGGATCTTAACCAGTCAAAGAACGTGTGGAAGTGAACTGGGGTACATGCAAGAGAAAACACAAATGGGGCACACGTGGCCAAGGCATGCCGAAGATGGAGGGTACAAATACAGGAATATGTGGTCATGATGTAGGGTACACATTTAGGGGAACGTGTGGTCAGGGTACAAACATGGCAATTCACATCTCCAAAGCCAACAATCTGCTGATGTCTTCTGATGATGTCAAGATGGTCTGAACTGGGCACTGAGTCTCTAATATCCACTGGTCTTGTGGAACTATTCTCTGCTGCTACATTTCAACTATTCAGTGTCTCCAGGTTCTTTGGGTTTCTCTCTGCTATCATCTGCTGATGGTGTGGTGCCTAGTAAATATCTCCCAGAAAAAGGAGTACTGAAGCTCTTTTAGTCCACGGCTTATAGCTATGAACCACCACACATTGCCCAGCAACCAGAAAAATCAAACAAAAGCCCCTAGGATAAGATTGAATTGTTTTTTTAAATCAGTTTTTTTCCTTATAATGATCTCATAAGGAATTGAGATAACTAAATAACTGATTTAGAGGCTGAAAAATTCCTTTTATCTCCTGCTACTTCCCTAATTATTAATGTGTCCCCTAAACCATTTTGGAGGGCTTTGCCCAATAAAATTCTGCCAGAGCTTGTGAGCTTCTTGAAGGCAGAGACTGTTTTTTGCCTCTCTTTGTATTCCCAGCACTTAGCACCATCCCCGCCATACAGCAGGCAATAAATGCTAATTGATTAACTGAAGGCAAATGAACTAAAGGACAAGAATAAAAGGACTATATTAAGTTGGCAAGTTCATCAGTCTGTATTGGATATTCCTATCTTTATATGCATATCTGCCAACAGCAACATATCTTACTTCTGTGCTATGTCCTATCCACAATGAACTTTCCTGTCCGTAACTAACAAGATAAAATGGGAAGAGGATTCACCTTGTATTCTAACCCCAGCACTATCACTTACTGGCTCTATGACTTTAAATAAGTCATTTAACTTACCTGAACCTTAGTATCCTCATCTGTGAAATGGGAATAATGCCACTTTTGATGCCTATGTCACAGGATTGTTAGGATCAGAGAAGATGATTGATTTAAGAGTAAATGGAAAGCACTTGGTGGAGGGCAGTATGATGAAGAAGAAAGAACACAGGACTGGGTATGTCAAGGCTGTATTCTAATTTCTTGCTCTGATATTATGAAACCACTATGGTGTAATAGGAGGGGAAAGAAGAAAAAAAATTATTAAGCACCTACTATGTGCCAGGTACTATGTTAAGTACTTTATCTCATGGAAATATCTGATGGAGAGAGCATTTATTACCAGAAAACTCTATTTCAAGTCATGAATTTACTATTTATTAGCTAGCTCTTACTTTACTAAAAACATGAACACTTATTGAAAGGTAAAGGAAAGTTAAGTCTTCATAGGTAGCATTTTCTCATCATTTAATGTGACTGTACTTCAAAGACCTCCAACAGAAGTAGAACAAAACAAAACATAACCCTCCCTGATATCCTGGCTTTTGTACCAGGGGAATGATTCCAATTCTCTGAGATTACTGAGATTACTTCACTGGCAAAGAGGGAATTCATAGGATTTAGAGTTTAAAAGACCTCAGGGATTATCAAATCCAACTTTTGCAATTAAGGAGAGGTTCAAAGAGATGAAGTAACTTGTCCAAGGTCAGGTAACTAATAAGCAGGAGAATTGTGATTTCAACCAAGACCTTTATATTCTAATTCCAACACTGTTTCCAATTTGCCATGCTGATTCTTTTATTCATCTTAGAACAAAAAGTGTCATTTTCTGGGACTGCTATGTTTCACTATTGAATTTCCCCAGAAGAAAATGTTGTAACAAAAGAAAAAAACTCATTATTATAAGTGTGGTAATTTCATGTATAGCCGTGGGTAGTTTAATGAGAACATTTCCCTATGTGCCTTCCAACAGAGTGCCCTCTGGAATATGCTTACACCATAGCTGGGCCCTCTTAAGTTAAGACCGTAATGGCATCCCATCTAATAGCTGGCAAAGGAAGCATGTGTCACATAATGAGGGAGATCATTAACATTGGTAATGGTGAGCTTGGGTAGTCAAATACAGTGAACAGAGCTCCCAGGTGGGCTTCAAAGGACTGACCTTTCATTTCATCTTTGGCTTTACTGCAAAGAGCAAATACTGTTTTCTCAAAAAGGGATTTAGAATTGGGTTTGATTCTATGGCAATATCCAAGTCATTTGGCAGTGTGGGGACTCCAGTACAGTATCAAAGAATTGGGAACATGGTAGAGTGGAAAGAGCCCTGGAATGGGGGTCAGCAGACCTCACTCCCAAACTTAGCTCAATAACTTGCTAGTGCACAAACTTATGACAGTCACTTAAATTCTATGACCCTCAGTTTCTTCATCTGTAAATTGAGAGGTTTGGACTTGATCTCTTGTGAAACCAAAATTCTATGATTCTATAGATCATAGATCTGGCAAGTAAATTAGCTGTTATTTGGTCCAGATGCCTGACTCCAGGCAAATGAAATGTTAATATTTTGGGGACACTTTCAGTTTGGTGGCAGAGAGGTATACCATATGGAGGGAAAGTGTGGCAGGAGCATCTGAAGAGGTTAAAGAGTGATTATAATCTGGTGGGAGAGTATTTAGGATAGCCAGGAAATAGTATAGGGGCTGAGGCATGAGCTTTGGGAGGAAGGGAGGAAACTGGACATTATTTGTGTGAAAAAATTCATCAACAGATAGTATATTAGATGGAATGGAGAGACGGATTGGTTACAGTCATGAAAACATCAAATAAAGTCAAGGAAAAAGCAGAATTACAGGTATAGTAATGGCAATAGTTTATGGCTTAACTTGGATCTTCTCCACAGCTGGTTGGGTATTGGTCAAGTACCAGCAATGTCGGTTACCTGTCCTAGTTGTCAGGTCCCCTACAGTTTCCCTGTGTAGGACTGGAATATCATGTCCACTCTTATACTTTTATCTGATTGTATCAAGTGAGCTTCCTCCCACTTCTGTTTCATGTATAAGGGTGTCTCTATGTTGACAGCATTGCTATGCAATCTACTATCCTATTTAATATATGGATAGATGGATAAATAAATGATGGATGGATGGATGGATGGATGGATGGATGGATGGATGGATGGATGAAAAAATGAAAAAGCATTCATTAAGCAATTATGTGTCAAGCACTGTGCTAAGTGCTGGAGATACAAATACAAAAGTAGAGATAGTTCCTGCCTTCAAGAAGCTTATATCCTCACTATTGTGCTATAAGAATGAGCAGTCAGACTTCAGAAAAAAACTGGAAAGACTTGTATGGACTGATGCTGAATGAAGTGAGCAGAACCAGGAGGACATTGTACACAGTAACAGCCACACTGTGCGATGACTAACGTTGATAGACTTAACCCTTCTCAGCAATGCAAGGATCTAAGACATCTCCAAAGGTGTCATGAAAAATGCTATCCACATCCAAAGAAAGAACTATGGGGTTTGAAAGCAGATCGAAGCATACTATTTGCTCTTTTTTTTCTCTTATTTTGTTTTGTTTTCTCTTTCTTGTGGTTCCTCCTATTGGTTCTAATTCTTCTTACAGCATCATTAATGTGAAAATATGTTCAATAGGAATGTATATGTATAGCCTATATCAGATTGCATGATATCTTGGGCAGGGAGGGGGGGAAAATTTAAAACTCAAAAGCTTATAGAAGTGATTGTTGATAAATCAAAATAAATTAATTTTAAAAAAAGCTTACATTCTCATGGGGGGAATAATACATACAATAGTGTGAAGGTAAGTACAGGTATTTTGGCTTGGAAAGTTACTAGGATGGTGAGTGAAGCCAAAGGGGAGTAGATTGACAATCACTTTGCAGTAGCAATGGTAGGAGTGATTTAAATAGGCTTCGAGAACTGGAAGGGAAGAGTGTTAGAAAAGGAACAGGCAGTAGAGTATGCATCTAGCAATAGGACAGCTTTCTAGAAGATGTCAGGAAGCAAAATGAAGTCTACCTAGAAGAGGGTAAGTCTATAATAAAAGAGCAATTTTGATAGGACCCATGATTTTGTTCTTTTTAAAAATTTTTTTTTAATTTATTTTGATTTTTCAACAATCATTTCCATACGCTTTTGAGTTTTAAATTTTTCTCTCCTTCCTTCCCCACCTCTCTCCCTAAGACTGCCCACAATTTGATATAGGTTATAATATACATTCCCATTAAATATATTTTCACATTAGTGATGTTGTAAGGAAGAATTAGAACCAATAAGATGAACCACAAGAAAGAGGAAACAAAACAAAACAGAAGGAAAAAAGTGCAAATAGTATACTTCCATCTGCATTCAGATGCCACATTTCTTTCTCTGGATGTGGATAGCACTTTCCATCATGAGACTTTTGGAGATGTCTTAGATCCATGCATAGCTGAGAAGGGCTAAGTCTATCAATATTAGTCATCGCACGATGTGGCTGTTACTGTGTACAATGTTCTCCCGGCTCTGCTCACTTCACTCAGCATCAGTCCATACAAGTCTTTCCAGGTTTTTCTGAAGTCTGCCTGCTAATCATTTCTTATAGCACAATAGTATTCCATCACATTCATATACCACAACTTGTTCAGCCATTCCCCAATTGATGGGTATCCCCTCAATTTCCAATTATTTGCCACCACAAAAAGAGCTACTATAAATATTTTTGTACATGTGGGTCCTTTTCCCATTTTTATGATCTGTTTGGGAAACAGCCCTAGAAGTTCTATTGCTGGGTCAAAGGGTATGCACATTTTATAGCCCTTTGGGCATAGTTCCAAATTGCTCCCTAAAATGGTTGGATCATTTTCACAACTTCACCAACAACACATTAGTGTTCCAATTTTCCCACATCTCCTCCAACATTTACATGATTTCATGCTTATAGGAAATTCTCTCTACTGAGATAGATCAGCACCAAATTTAGAACTTATAGTCTTAGAGAGTTGCCAGAAGGACTAAGAAATCAAGTTATTTGCTTCCTAACACAGTACAGGAGGGACTTGAACCAGAGTCTTCCAGATGCCAAGGCTGGCTCTCTGACCATGATGCCAGGCTGTCTCAGTTTATTTTTAGAGACACTATAGAAAAGAACAAAAACTAAGACACGCAGAAGCCAAAAGAGGGAAAGGAGAGCATCAGGTAGAGCTGGAGTGTACTGGTAAATGTTTGACAATTAAATCTCCAATAGACAGACATAAAGTATATCCCACACACACTTTAAAATCTAATCAGCATTATTAGCATTTTCTGCATTATTTTAAAATTTGTATTTATTTTACTTTTAATTTATGGAATAAAACAAGCCTTTCCATAACATAGTATAATTTTTAAAAAATGATTGCACATGAAACTACAAATCTATTATGTACAACTAATGGTTCCTTTTAAATATATAATAAAATTATATAAATTTCTTTATTTCTTTTTTTTTCCTCTCTCCTTCCACCCCCACTGTAGAGCTGGCTACCATGAGACAAAAATATGCACGTATACATGTAAAATCATTCTATGTATACTTTTATTTATCAGCCCTTTCTATGGATGCAGATACTGTCTTCTTCTATATGTCCTTTATAGTTAATTTGAATATTTATAATAGTCAAAATGACTTATTTGCTCAAAGTTGTTTTTAAAACAATATTGCCATCACTGTTCTGTTCATTTTGCTCTTCATTATTTCTTGCAAGTCTACCCATGTTTTTCTAAGATTATCAAGCTAATAATTTCATATAATATTAGTAGTATTCCATCACAATCATCTATACAACTTGTTCAGCCATTCCCCAGTTGACAGGCCTCCCAACAATTTCCAGTTCATTATCACCACAAAAAGAGCTGTTATAAATATTTTAGAACATATAGGTTCTTTTCATTTTCCTAATCATCTTTGGAAATAGACATACTAGTGGTATTGCTGCATTATTTTTTTAAAGTCTGGACAATCAACAAAATACTAAATCAAGCCCTGATTGTAGCATTTGCTGATTTCTGGAATGTAAATGCTCACACTGAAAATTTAACAACTGTCCTACTGGCTTGCCTGAACCAATAGGAGTTGGCTCCAGCATGCTTCTGGCTGAGGGGTTTCCCTTGAGTGTGACTTCTGGTAGAAGCCTGTTGCCAACAGGATGCTTGGCTGAAGACAGATGCCTCAGGGAAGGAGGCTTCCACAGAAAGGAAAAATAGATTTTAGAACTGTATCTCTACTTGTCTGGTTATTTTCTGGAACTCTGAAGTTATGATGTAATCACATTTGAAAGATCACCTACTTCATCCCCGGCCTTTAGGTATGTCATTCCTGAAAGACAGGTAGTTATGAAAAAAAAAATACCCTAGAAAGAAAATGCTCTAACACCTTCTGGTAATGCCCATTATATCCAGCTGCCCATCTGTCAAGAAGTTCTGCTAATCTTACCTAAATATCTCTACTTTAGTCTAAGGTCATTTAAGCTAGATTTCTTGTTAGATGAGATGGAGAACATGTTACCCTTGGGTTATTATGTGGAGAATGAAGGTAGTAATTAAATTGCTTTTTAGTCTTCTCCCTTCTGGGCTAAATAATCCCAATTATTTTTAACCTTTCCTTGTGGGTGCTTTTTCTAACCTTTTAACAAATTTTCATTGCTCACCTCTGGACCCTCTCCAGGTTCTTAACATTCTTCTTAAGCTTTTCAACAGTGATAATGAAATGATTGCTGTTTAGGTGGGTTGTATAAAGGGCTCTCTCCTATAATCTGAAAAATAATAAGGAACAACTTGAAATATGAACATGATTCCAATAAATTACAGCACTCTCTTGTCCCTCAGCAAAACACTGACTGGGTTCACCTATTTGCAACCAAACAAATTAGTTGATCATTTTTAGATGAACAAATGAATGAATCATTTAATTAGTGAGGCATTTCATAGTACAAAGCTCCTACTACGGGCACAGTTTTGCATTGGACGCTGTGAAAGATACAAAACTGATGAGATGAAAATGGATATTCAAATATTGTCATGTGGCATTATTAAAATATCAGAGTAATGCCTTGCATATGACCATGCAATTCAACTCAACAAGCTTTTATTAATTGCCTAGTAAGGCAAGAGAGAGGAAAGGAATTGTTCTTGCTCTCAAGGATTTTACATTTTACTAGGGGATATAATATGTATATGGGTAGGTAAATACATTCTAATTAGAGGAGAATTAATGTATTAACAACTGAGGGAAGCAGGAAAAACTTCCCATAGGAAGCAGTAACTAAGGTGTCTGAATCTTGAAAGCTAAGGGTTCTGAGGCAGAATTGATTAAGGAGTATATTCCAGGCATAGGAGATGTCCAATGTAGACTGTGCACTCAGACTAATACACAGACCATAGATTTAGAGTCCAAAGGGACCTTAGAAAATCATCTAGTACAACTCTCTCATTTTATTAGAGAAACGGAGAGGTTAAGTGACTTGTCCAGCCAATAGCCAATAAACATGTATTAAACCCATACTATGTGCCAGGCATCGTGCTGAGCACTAGGGATACAAATATAAAACAAACAAACAAACAAACAAACAAACAAACGAATAACAGTCCATGCCCTCAAGGAACTTACAATCTACTTGGGGAAGATAATACACAAAAAGAAGCTAAAAGTGGGAGGGGGTATGGGGCAGGACACCAGAGAGTACTGAGATATTCATGGAGTCTAAAACAAGTGGAATAGGCTGGTGGAAAATGAAGTTGGCTGGAAAGTTCTGTGCCCTCTGTTAAAGAAGACTTTGAGAGGAGATTATTTTTTTCCTCCAGTCAGAGGGAAGAGACAAATACCAAAGCTTAGTCAATCTGCTTGATGATGAGATTTCAGATGACGAGCTTATTCTGGAGGAGGCAGGTGGGGGTATAATTTTTGTGAAGTTGAAACCAAGCAGAACAGCTGATGGAAAATGAAGAGCTCAGGGTCACAGCTTCTAAGAATCCAAAACAGGATTTTAGCTAGGGTCTTCCTCAATCCATTGCTCTATGCCCTACTCGACCTCTCACCACCCTAGATGTCCTTGTCTCAATCAATCCTAGATTATCAGAGTCCTTCCTGCAATGTGATATTCTGAAAGAACTCCCAGTCTAGCTTAGGATACAAATTAAACTCATGCACACACACACACACACACACACACACACTCTTACATGCATGAAAACACATTAAAATGATAATACCTAAGTAACAATGTAAGATGGATTAATACTGGGTATATTATGACACATTATATGATTTAGTGTAAAATTATGATATAGACCAGAATATAGCAACTTGTGGTCTGTGGCCGATTTTTATTATTTTACAAAATATTTACTACCAAAAGCACTTCTAAAAAGCTATAAACTTAAATGACCAGAGGAAATGAACAGGCAGTTCTTGAAGGAAGAAATCAATAGTCATTTGAAAAGCGCTCCAAATAATTAATAATTAGAGAAATCAAAATTAGAAAAACTCTGAGGCCTCATCTCACATCAATCAGATTGGCAAAGTTTCCAAAAAGTAAAATAACAGATGTTAGAGGGGCTTCAGGAAAATATAATGCTGCTATACTGTTGGTGGAGCTGTAGATTGGAAGTCAGTCTGGAAAGCTAAACCACATATACACCCTTTGACCTAGCAATTCAACTGATAGGCTTAGACTCCCAAAAAGATCTGAGAAAGGAAAAGATCCTAAATGTACAAAAGATTGCATAGAAAAATTTTTTTGTAGTGGCAAAGAACTGGAAACTAGGGAGAAGGTTCTTCCAATTGAGGAATGACTGAACAATTCTGGTTTATGAACATAATAGAAAATGACTGTGTTGTAAGAAATAATAAAAAATGTGATTTAGAGAAACCTGAAAAGACTTGTATGAAGTGATTTAGAGTGAAATGAGCGGAATCAGGAGAACAATTTATATCATAACATCAACATTACAAAAATGAACAATTTTGGAAGACAATTCTTATCAATGAAAGAATTAACTGTGATTCTAGAAGACTGATGATGAAGCATGCTACCCATGTCCTGACACAGAGATGATAGACCAATATGCAGAATGATACACACATTTTCAGGTGTGGCCAATATGCTCATCTATTTTGCTTGACTATAATTATTATTTTTTTTTAATTTTTTGCTTTTTTGGTGAGGCAATCAGGGCTAAATGACTTGCCAAGGGTCACACAGCTAGTAAGTGTCAAGTGTGTGAAGCTGGATTTGAACTCAAGTCCTCCTCATTCCAAGGCTGGAGCTCTATCCACTGTGCTGCCTAGCTGCCCCTGACTATGATTATTATAAAGTTTTCATTTCCATTTTTTTTTCTTCCAGTGAAGGGGAGAGATGTAGGAAACAAAAAAAAGACTTGACAACTGAAAAAAATTAATTAAAAAAAACCTAAGAACTTAAAGAAGATGAACCTTTTCTTCTTTCTCCCTGTATCCTGCTTCTCTCATCTCCGTCTCTTTCCTTCTCTTTGGCTCAGGGTCTCTGCCTCCTATGAATCTGAGAGCTAAGGCAGAAGATTTTTATCCATTTGCAATATAAAAGAGTCTTGTGAGTTTTTTTAATTAATTGTTTTGGGAAACACAGGTATAGACATATGAATATAAGAAAGATGATTTGCTGATTACAGGGAGAGAACAGGAAGAAAAAAATTAACTAATTTTAATGTGTTGGTTTAGCACAATTTTCTCTACTGGCAAGAAAGAACTTACCCTGACTTTTGGGAGTTTATAAACGTTGTGACTAACCCAAGCTGTTGACCAGTGGCTGACCAAGGATGCAGAACATTCATGGCTTCAGTCTGTGATAATGTTTTGTACAAACCTAGGGCACTGAGTTGACTGAAAGTCCAACAAGAATCAACAGTATGAAAAGTAGTTAAAACAGTGGTTGTTGTTGTTGGTATTCCTGCTGCTCTTCATGGCCCCATTTGGGGTTTTCTTGGCAGACATACTGGAGTGGTTTGCCATTTCCTTCTCCAGCTCACGTGACAGATGAGGAAACTGAGGCAAGCAGGGTGAAGCAAAGTCGCACACCTAATAAGTGTCTGAGGCTAGATATGAACTCAGGAAGATGAATCTTCCCGACTCTAGGCCCAGTACTCTATCCACTGCACCACCTAGCTGGCCCACAATCTTAGGCTGCACTAATAAGGGCATATTATAATGAACAAAGAAGTTGATATTCCAGCTGGGCAAAGCTTATGGCTTTTATTTCTTTGTATCCCTCACAGTGCCCATGATCCTGATTCATTTTAGTCACTCAATATGTATCTCTTGATGAATGCCTGGTTGAATAAATGCATGTTTTCCTTCTAACAATGAAAACATTTAAAATATTAGAAAATAGTATAAAAATGTGCTAGACTATTTAAAGTTGTCAGGTCTTTAATTAGCAGAACAGATCAAATAAATAGGGAGGAAATTATGTTTGAAAAAAAGAACAGATCACCTAAAGTGTTGAAATCTAGTCACATAATTCATTTACATGTATTAGTATATAATTCATTTTAAAGACGGATTATTAATTAAGCCCTAGGGAAGTCTCTGCTCACAACTTATTTTGAAAAATGCCAATCTCTTCCCAAACAGAGAGGAACCCTATAGATGTGTAATGTGTGCGTGTGTGTGTGTGTGTGTGTGTGTGTGTGTGTGTGTGTGAGAGAGAGAGAGAGAGAGAGAGAGAGAGAGAGAGAGAGAGAGAGAGAGACAGAAGGGGAACTAATAAGATAGTATTTTATTAATGATAAGGCACTGCTAGGATAGGGACTGGCCTTGTAATAAATATCTTAGGCTGGACTTCAACTCAGGTCTTTCTGACTCCAAGCCCAGTAATCTACTGACTTTTATACCTCCACCTAGCTGCTTCACACTAGATACTCTCTGTCATGGGTAAGGCTTGAGACCAGATTTTCCTGGCTTTGAAGTTGCATCTCTGTCTACCATGTTGCCTATTATGAAAAGGGAAATAAAATGCTATTTACATTGACTTTTGTTTCTTAGAAAACATTCATAATCTGGAACTCAAAATTTAAAAAAAAACAAGGTTAACATTTTACATGCAATTATATTTTAACATGTAATTGGAAAAATATTAAAAAGAAAAAAAAGAAAACATTCAAGAGGAAGCTAGATGTTAGGCTATTGCTTTTGTTTTGATTTTTAAATTTGCCAACATTTGATAATTCTTCCCCTGTGACCTCATTCTTGAGTATAAAATGTACATTCCTAACATAGTCTTGAATGACAACTTTCATTTCAATCATTTTACAACTTGTCAGTTTCTATTGTGTTTCTTTTCAAGTAATCCCCCACTTATAAGCCAGTCTTCATAAATGCTCTTAGCCTTCTAGTCCAGATTTTTAATTTATATTTGTATTCTTGCAAATAAATACTTGCTTATTTGGCCTAGTGACTATAATGTTCTGTGCTAAGGGGTTCAAAGAAAATGTTATTTCTTTCATTTTGCAGACACCTCATGAGAAAGAAGACACGACAGTTTTTTAGACTTACTTGCATAGCTGGTTTAGAGCATGATGCTAGGATTGCTATCATTTTTCCCCTTGAATAATGTGAGGCTTTAAGAAGTCAGGTCAAGAATGAAGACAAAGTACATTAAAAAAAAAAATCAGTCACAAGCATTCATTAAGCATCTACTATGTGACAAACATGGTAAATTCTGGGGGTATAGATACAATACATATCAAAGAGTGCCGATCAGCAGTACTGTCTTAGCAGTACCAGGGATTGTGAAGGAACTCATAGAACCATAGATTGTCATGTCCTTTCTATCAGAGATGGTACTATTGATTTGATTTTATTGTTCACTGAACAAGAGTTTAAAAAGTATTGGGAGAGGAAAGGTATGCACACATGTGCCAGGTGACAAGGCAGATGGAAAAATGTTTATATTGGCAGGACTCTGGTGTACATGATGGGATGAAGCACAGTCTGGGGTCAGCTAGGTAGAATCAAAGATTTTCAGAAGTAGTTGAAGAAACTAAAAGTTCCTTGGTAAAAATTCTTCCAAATAGGTTCCTCCATATTCTCTTTTATTAAGATAGGGAAACTGCGCCCATTTAAAACCAAGAAATTTAGTCTGTTGATTACAAAATGGGTCAATTCAGTGGATAAGGTTGCACTGATGGTATTTGGTATTGTATAGAAAAAGCAACTGGTTAATTGATTGGCTGCCTTCCATTTCTATCCAATGTTATACTGTCATATAAATGTAACAATGGCTATTTCATGGAGCATGCAAGGGGATAGGTGTGTGTCCTGCTCTTCTTCTGGTGGGCTCCATGATAGAATATGCACAGCCAAACATTTCTGCCTAAACCCTGCATGTCTTCTCCTGCCTCCTTAGAGATAATGGGGTCTATGTCAAATATGATTGGCCATTGAGGAAGAAATGCCCATTCAGTATATTTTAAAAGGAGAAAGTAGTAGAGGAAGTTGTCTCTCTTATAAAGTTTAATGAGTGGGCAGCTTTCCTCGCTCAGTTGTCAATCCTCTTTTGTAGAGCTCCACATTATGGTGGGAGGAGTGCACATCGGGACCAATCAGAACCCTTTGCTTGTCAAGGAGCCCACTAATAATGGTCAGGGCACAGGCCCATCCCTTGCATGTTCTGTGAGACAGCCACTGTTAAATCTACATGATATTACAATGTTGCATCAAAGTGGGAAATAGACAATCAACTGGCTGCTTTTTCTATACAATACCGAGCAATCCACTGGACTAATTTTATATATTGACTTGACCCATTTTTGGAATCCACAGACTCAAACCCCTGGCTTTAGATAGACATAGATTCACTATTTTAAAAAAATGAGTTCACAGAGGGAGCTATTTGAAGAACTGTTCACTATGGAACTTTGAGCTTCTTAAACTATTTTTTTCAAATTGTTAATTCTACCTATCTGACCCCATACCATGCTTTGTTCCATCCAGCACACTGGGGCCCTGACAGCATTAACAATTTGCTACCTATCCTGCCTCCTGCCACACGTGTATCTTCTTCCCCCTCCACAAGCATTCTACCTCTTGCTCAGTGAACAATAATCAAATTGATATTACCATTCCTCTGTGCATACTCCATGGGATGCTCAAGGTTACATGGACATAGCCTGAGGAGTCAGATAGTCTCTGCCAAAATTACCCTGGCCATTAGGAACCATTATATAAGCCATCTCTGTGCCCAGGTGTTTCTTCTTGTTCTCCTCTTACCTTCTCTGACCCATTCCTCCACTCTAGTAGGTATAAGTAGGCATAGGGAATCACACGGAAACTAAGAAGTTTGGAGGTAAAAAGGACCTTAATGTTCATCTAGTTAAGTCTCTTTGTTTGATGGATTTGAGAAATTAAGACCTAGGAAGATAAAATGACTTTCCCAGACCTAGTCAGTGATGGATCCACATTTACCTCTGTTTAGATTTATTTCTTTCTACAAGTCTCAGCTGATGTCACCTCTCCATGAGGTAGAGGACTTCCCTTGTCTCACCTAGCTGAAAGTGATCTCTCCTTCCTTGAATTTTCTCAAAACATTTTGATAATTCTACTGTATATTATACTTGTTTATACACATCATATATCTTGAATATTAGAAAGTATGTTCTTTGAGGGAACAAACTATGTTTGTTTGCATCTTTTGGAGCCATGGCATCAAATATGGCTCCTTGCATATAATAAGGTACCAATAAATGCTTGTTGTTGTTGAATTGAATAGAACAAAGTTCTGCTGATTCCCTAAACTCTGCTGTTTCCACAGCATCATTCTCTATGATGGATAGAATTTCTATGTGTTTATTGTATAAGAAATAGTATTGCAGCTGTCAGTATTTCCCTTTCTTTCCTTTGTGATGACAGAGAAGGTTAAAATGGTGCATTTCTCCATTGGTCTGAAAAAGCTAGACATCAGAATGGCAGTGGTTGCCAGAGGGGAGCACTGGGGCAGTGGCCAGATGGCATGGGGGCACATGAGAGTGACAGTGCTGACTGATGAACTCCCAGTTCATGCAAGTAGTTTAAACACTAATGTGGTTGACATCAAGCTGGTGTCCTGATATAGGAAGGAAATCAATGAAATACGACTAGACAAGGCTGGCCTTATGCTAGAAACAGAGGCCAACTACCTGGTGTGATTTGAAGCCTCCCCTTCCCAGAAATATCTTCCCTATTGGCCTGCCATATTGCTTGAGATTCCCACTAGTTCATTACTTTGAATTCACAGAAACTGTGAATGCTAGAGTTAGAAGAAACCTTAGAAATTATGTAGTTCAAATCCCTCATATTTCAAAGAAACTGACATTCTGAGATCATCATTGCTTGAGTAAGTTCACAGAGGTAGTAAGTGGAAGTCAGAGTTTGAAAACAAATCTTCAAATTCTAAATATGATATTCTTCCACTCTACTGAACTGTGACAGCTTTTCTTTATTGTTCTGAATACAAGTTCAAGAAATAACACATTAACCCATTATTAGTCATTCAGCTCTTAAATAAATTAATTAATAAATAACTTCCTTGGGAAAGGAGAAAGCATATTTCAGAAGGAATGGGACATAGGACAGGTGTGGTTTGATGGAAGGTGAGGTAAGGGAATGGTCAGCAGCATGGTATGTAGCCAATATTGATGTTGTTCTTGAGGAGGGGAAATGTGGACTGCTGGCCAACAACTTGAAGACACTGGGAGCCTAGATCAAAGTAGGAGCACAGGACAATGAAAGGGAGGTAGGAAGTATTAAAGACAAATTTCTCCCACTTCATGATCTTCCTTCCAATTAGTCCTGCAAAAGTGAGATGCCTTTGATCTAAAAGGAGAGTATTATCCTCAAGCTGTCCTTTTCTCCTACTATTACTATGATCTCTTATACTCCTCTGACCCCTCTGCTTATTTGGGAGGTTCTTAGACTGACCAGAGTAAGTGCTTGACAACAGAATGCTAGTTAGTAGCCTCTCTCCTTACTTCTTTAATTGTGGACTTTTAGATATGTCAAATATTAATCACAATTCATTGGAGAGATATACAAACAAAACCATGGCTAAATCCATTAATTGCAACAAAGCCTCAAAACAGAAATTGGCTTTTTCATCATATGTACGCTTTAATATATTACTTTCCATTTTCATACCATAGTCATTTCCCTTTAAGTGATATTGCACATACTGAACCCTTCCTTGTAACATTTTTTAAGCAAAGTCAACTAATAAGTAAATACCTCTGACAATGTATACTGTATTCCACATCTATAATAATATTTAAGCAAAACCAACTGATGGATAAATATCCTCTGATGATATATACAATATTTCATGTCTCTGGTCCATACCTCTCTACTGAGAGGGGGAAGGTGAATTTCTCAGCTCTCTCTGAGATTGTTTATTATAATTCATCACAATTTGAATGCTATTTACTGTTGCTACATATAATTATACAAATCAAAATATATATGTGTACATATACACACATATATACACACATATATGTATAAACATACTATATATGTATCTAGGTGTATGTGTGTATACACACACACACATACACATCCTTTGATTCAACTTTCTTCACTTAACAAATCATTCCATATTTCTCTGAATTCTTAATATAAACTCTTAGAAAACTATAATAGCCCACTATGTCCACATGCATGTTTGTGCTGCCATTCTCAAAATGGATGCTCACTTTACTTCCAGTTTTTTGCTACCACACAGAGTGTTGGCTATTAATATTTTTTCTAGGACCTTTTTTTTTTTACAGTCTCATTCTCCTTTAGATATACACTTGACCAGTTCTTAGGAGAGTTGATTATTCTTTTTCTAGCATGGACACTCCACAGGCACCATAATGATTTCTTGCTAGTGTCCTCTCTCCCAAACTACCTTGTGTTTAACTATTTTGTATTTTACATTTATTCTCCATATGTTTACATATGTTCTATCTTTCATTAGAATTTAAATTTTCTTGAGTAGGAATTATTTTATTCTTTGTACTTATTTTCATTGTCTAGCATAGTGTCTGCATATAGTGGGTACTTAATAGATGCTTGCTGATTATTGAGGAGGAAGTGAGTAAATAATCATTTGGAAAAGCCCCCTGAGTCTCATCACAGGAGCATTTTCACCCGACATAGACTTGGCTTGCAACAGGTCCAGAGTCTCCAACTACTTGGCCTTTTAATCAAAACTGTTCAGAAATAAGAGCATTTTCTCTCGTTATAGAACTCCCCTTGAGGGAAGTCAGTGTTGACAGAGTTGAAAGGATATGGTTCTGATCAAGAAGTCAATGACTGAATTCATTTTTTTTTTTCACACCAGTGATTCTGACTACAAATAGAGTACTCATTATGCTGAGTTAGGAGTATTCCCTTTAATTGTGAATTACCCACATAAAAATGAGAACAATCCCATATGGCAGCCCCCATTCATTGCAAGACTGGTTAAACCTTGACTGCACATTTTAAGGTGGCATTTCATCTTCCTTAGTGTTTTTTGATGCTTGCCAGCTCCTTGGTTTTTCTTCTTAGTGATTAATTCAATCTAGAAAATTCTTTGTATATACAATAGCATCACTAATGTTTAGCTTCCCCCCCCCCCCACTCTGGTCTAGGATCACACTCTGTTTCCATTCCTTCATCATGATATAATGTGTTGTCCTCTAGACATTCTATTACACAATAATATAACATATGAAGATGACCTTATTGACTGATTATTGGAAGGGTATAGGATTTGTGTTGATTCTCTAATAGCAGTGATAGATTTCCTGAATTCAGATATATCACTCTTCCTTGAAATCAATAGCATGTGTTTAGGAGGTGACTGGCCCAGTTAGGAGTGAAATTTCTGGGCATGGAACATAGTGGGAACAACCACCTTTCATGATCCTAAGATATTTTTCCTTAGTAATCTCTCTCTCATCATCCAGAAATTCTATCTGAAATTCTCACCATGAAAAGTATTGAAGGGGATTGAATTCATGACATCATTAGCACCCTACTTTAAACAATATAAGACCTAACTATAATAATCTAATGAATATGAATGAATATGAATCATAGTCCTACTGTTATACATTTAAATTTTAGCTACACCAGAATCTAGTACCTGCAAATCCAAACACTGTGGCATAGTTGTAACTATTAGGATACACCAGGAGCAAACAAATTAATTAGCTTGACATATCATAGTCAAAACATGGAGCTTCACCACTATATCAAAGACTTGGGATTGCTTATGAATCTAGAAAGATTCATAAGTAGTTTTGGGCTCTGCAAACAGTGGCTGAATCTGTTAACCCCGCAGTAGTCTTTGGGTGTGTGTGCATGTGTCATCGAATAGACTGTTAGGGGCTTATCAATCTTTTCATCCATTCCTGCATAACAGAAAGTACTGACTGTAGCCAGCATCTTTGACTACATACAACAGTAAGATAAATCACTTAGGATCTATTGGTAGAAATTTTCTTCATTATAAATAGGTATGTTCATCTCTCCATGGCTCCTACTCTTCTTACCTGCCCCACCAGGTCTCCAAGACCCATGATTGATTGAATCAACTCAGCCATTATTCCTATATGAGGATAATGTATTAATGTGCTCATGGATGTCCACACTTGTTCACTACCCCCTTAACTTTCTCATGTCAAAGTTCCCACCCTTGGCCACCATGACCTTGTGTGTATGGTCCCTTCCATTAGAATATAAACTTCTTGAGGCTAGGGACTATTTTTCATTTTGTATTTGTATTTTCTGTATTTGTATCTTTTGTATCTGTATCTTTCTATGTGCTTAGCACATAGTAAGCACATAAATGTTTTTAATCAATCATTCATTTATTCACTCATTAATACAGTCATCCTCTAGTACATAGAAGAAGCAACTTGAATTATTCTTTCTATCTTCCTACCTATCTATCATTTTATATTTACTTTTTCTGTCTATATTTCTACATGCCTATAAATAAAAAAATATTATTAAACTATTTGGAATCCAATATAAGGTATCTAAGGTAGATCCCTTTTGGTTCCCATCCTCAGGGGTGAAAGTAACAAAAGGGTCTCCTTAAAAGAGTTTATCTTTCACAGTAGGTATCCTGACTAACAACAGAATGAAAATTAATATCCACTGTATGGAAGGACAATGGGAAATATATTAACTGGGGTCTATTTACATTTTTATCATCACTTTTTTTTTGGCAAGCTGAGTTATCCCTTATTAAAATCATTATTGCCCAGGTAATAATGATATGTGCATAAATCTAACAATGATGTTTTAATTTCATATTTTTATTTCACAGCAAGAATTTAGCTCATTCATCATTTCATGGACTGATCATCCATGCAAGAACTTTTGATATAATAATCAATTGATAACCAAGCATTTATGAAGTGTCTGTAACGTGCCAGGCACTATGTTAGACACTGGTGGCATAAAGATAAAGACTGAAATAATACCAGCTCTCAAGGAATTTAAATTTTATCCAGGGAGATAACATAGGCATTTGTAAGCATATCCAGAATCTATTACAAAGAAATACAAGGTAGTTATGGAGGGAAAGCACTAGCCTTGTTGGAGGGATTAAGGAAGGTTTTATGTACTTTAACTGTATCTTGAAGGAAGAGAGGGATTCTAGGAGTAGAAATTGAGGAAAAAGTACATTCCATGCATGTATGGAGAAGAGTTAATACAAAAACAGAGTGATACAACATGGAGCATTTGTCATGTGTGAGGGACAGAGAGAGGAACAACAAATAGCAAGTGACCATCCTTCCCAAAAGAAAAATAACCATAATTCTAATTCCAAATATATACATTCTCATTATTTTCTATGGATATTATACACATCGTGTCTTTATTCAATTCAAATTAATAAGCACTTATTAAGCATCTAGTATGCACTTAGTCCTAGCTATTGATGAGTTTAACATACATAAAAGGAGAAGTGAATACAAAATAATTTTAACAAGAAGAGAACATTTTCCTTGGGAAGTAATGTCTGAAATGAGCTTTGAAGGAAGTTAGGTATTCCAAAAGCCAAAGGTTAAGAGGGAGTTACATGCATGAGGAACATCTGATATGAAGACTAATATTTGAGTGATGAATACCAAGTTCAGAGAACTGCAAGCAGGTGATTTTGGCTGAAATGTCCAATGTATGAAGGGGAACAATGTGAAATAAGTCTAAAATGGTAGGTTAGAGCCAGTTGTGAAAGTTATTTAAAGCCAAATTAAGAAGTTAATATGTAATTCAAGAGGCAGTAGGCAATCAAGGGAAATAATGTAAAACAAAAAGGAAGACTAGTACTTCTAGATTTCAAATTAAGTAAAGTAGCAGTCATCAATATCATTTGGTACTGGTTAAAAAATAGAGAGGTAGATCAATAGAATAAGTAAGACAAAATACATTAAGAAACAGTGGAACTCAACTCAATTGAACTCAAATTCAATAAACCTGAAAACATAAATTTCCTAGGAAAGAAATCCCTATATGATAAAAACTATTGGGAAGATTGGTAAGTTAGACTTAGACAAGTATCTGACATCATATTCTACAATATTCAAAATGGATGCATAACCTGAATATTAAAGATCATACCATAAAATATCAGAAGAGAAGCAGATCATATACCATTCACAACTATGAATAGGAAATGTTTTCTTAACTGAACAATGGATAGAGACAACTATAGAAGATGAATAGATAATTTTTATTACATGAAATTTAAAAGCTTTTGTATAAACAAAATGAATGTATTTAGGATAAGAAGGGAAGCAAATGAATAAGAGAAAATCCTTGTTTCAAATTTCTCAGATACGGTATATGATATATAGACAACTAAGATATACATACATATGTACACACACACACACACACATGCACACATACACACACACATATTAGTGCCCTCTGGGATATGATTATACTATGGTTGGGCACTCTTGAGTTAAGATCTTAATGGTAAAATAATTTGGAAAAAAAACCCAACCTTAATGGTATGCCGTCTACTAGCTGGCAAAGGAACCACATGCCATATAATGAGAGAGATCATTACCATTGGTAATGATGAGCTTGGGTGGTCAAATACAGCAAATGGAGCTCTCAGATGGGCTTTATAGGACTGCCCTTTCATTTCATTTTTGGCTTTACTGCAAAGAGCAAATACTGTTTTCTCAAGAAGAGACTTATAATTAGGCTTGGTTCTACGGCAATATCAGAGTCATTTGGCAGTTCTAAAGTGTCAATTTTTGTGTTGGCTGACTGAAGGGACTGAGCTACACACAGATGATATGCACTAATACAGCCAGCATAAGACCCACACACCCAAATCAATTCTTTTCCTTGGCCTTAAATATGAGCTGAAAGCAACCCTTTATTCACAGTGGCCTCTCATCTGCAATATTGAATATGGAGTAGGCCTTCAGTAAATACTTAGGGGGCAGGACCCATGATATCATTGGTATAAAGAGCTCCCAAGTGAGGAAAATCTCTCTACCCATGCAGGTCAGCACCTTTTCTTCAACTTAGAGTCTTACAGAATTGCCCAAAGCCCTGAAAGATTAAATTATGTGCTCAAGAGCCACACAGCCATTTTGGGTCAGTGTCAGAGGTTGGACTTGACTTAAACCTAGGTCTTCCTGGCTTCACTATTCTATATACCACAAAACCTCTTCCACAAGTACTTGTGGATCTGAAGTGAATTTCTAGATTCAGTTGCCCTTCCTCCAGAAAAGGCCGTAAGTGAATGTCCCCTCCCCGATACCTTCTCATCACCTAATCTCCAGATGCTCACTTGTCATCAGATCCTGTATTCCACATACTTCTGACAACCCCACTGTTCTCTTCCCCTACATACCATACTTAGCTGAGCGCCAAGAAGTATGAGTGGGTGGTAATAATTGATATATCTTGTTAAAAGCCTCTTTTACATATTCTAAAATGTGAAATATTCTCCTTCTTCTCCCCCAACCAATCCATATCCTACCATCCTTCAAGGCCAACTCAAGTCCCATCTTCTTCATGAAGATTTCCATGATTCACCTTACCTGGTATACAGCTGGAGCCCATCATCCCAGGGGCAGAATCCCACACAGAAGCAGGAAATTTTTGCATCCCTGGGAGGAATTATGGAACAACAGTCCTTCTGCACAGAAATCTGAGCCCCCACCCAAGAGAAGATACACAGCAGCATGAGGTATCTTTCACGCTGGCTACAGAAAATAGCTGCTTTCTTTTTCTGATGAGTATGTTACAGTCCTCATTTTTTGAAGTAGAAAGTTCTAGGAAACTGTCATTTATTAAACTACTCCCCCGTATTTTTTTTTCCAACTAACAACATTCTATTTTATCTCCTTTCTACCCCCCCATTGGAAAAAAAAAGGAAAAATAGAAGCCCTTGAACAAATATGTATAGTAACACAAAACAAATTCTTGCATTGGCCATAAAGAAGTCAAAAAGCATTTATTAAGTACCTCCTTATGCCAGGCATTGTGCTAAGTTCTGGGGACACAAAGAAAGGTAAGAACAGTCTCTACTCTCAAGGAGCTCACAATTAAATTTCCAAAGTATTTGTCTCATTCTGCATCTTGAGCAATCACCTCTGTCAGGATGTGGGTAGGATATTTTATCATAATTCCTCTGGAATCATAGTTGGTCATTGTCTTGCCTAAAACTGAAGTGTTTCAAAGTTATTTAACTTTATAATGCTGTTATTGTATAAATTGTTCTCTTGTTTCTGCCTACTCTACTGTGTATCAGCTCATATAAACCTTTCTAGACTTCTCTGAAACCAACCTTTTCCTCATTTCTTACAAACAGTGGTAATCCATCACATTGATGTACCATACTTTGTTCAACCATTCCCCAATTGATGGGCACTCTCTTAGTTTCTAGTTCTCTATCATTACAAAAAGAGCTGCTACAAATATTTTCTAAAACTCTTTTGGTGGATTACTTTTCTTACCCCCATCTTTTTCTTTTTATTATGTTGTAAGACTGTATTTTTTTGTAACTTAGGTCAACACCTTGGGCTTTGAACCAGGAGAGGTATGTCTTGTCTTTTGCATCTCCTGAGAAATGCAGCTCCTCTTTGTAGGTCCTGCTTATCTGCTTACGTTTCTGTGGGACCGAAGGGAGCCATAGATGGGTCCTGAGATGATTAATTGATGAGGGATGGGCGGTCCTGGTGATATCTGATCTCAGATTAGTCCATAGGGTTACTTCTTTAAAATTCCCTCCCACCAGCACACAGTGACTTTTCCTTTCTTAGAACTCCTGGAGCATATTCAGTTCATACCACTAAATACTTATATACTGCTATGAAAGCTCTACTCTTATATTGTCTACTGTTGTATTGTTACTTTTTTGTATGGTCCAGAGTATTGGTTTCATTGATATAGAAAGCTCTACATTTGTATCCTCTGGCTACATTGTTATTATTATTTTATTTGAGGAGGGAGGGAAGCATCCAGATTCCTGATTCCACTGGCCCAGTGAGCTCCCAATGACAGAGAGAGGGTATTAGGTGTACGATTCTGTTGGTATAGGGAATCTCTACTGAGAAAACTTCCTTTATGATGACACTTGCTTTGAGATTTAGAGTCTGAGAGAGTTGCCTCAGACATTGAAGGGTTAAGTGAATTTCCCAGGATCATGCCCAGGCAGATACTAGAGAAAAGACTTGAACCCAGGTCTTGCTTAGCCTGAAACTGACTCTCTATCTACTTTATTATACTGTCTCTCACATTGGTAGATAACATTTTATATATGCATGTCTCACCTCCCAAACTGGAGACTCCCTGAGGACAAGGTTCATGCCTTAACACTTCTTTGTACTTTCTACAGTGTCTGGCATGCACCATAAACACTTAATAAATATTTATTGAGTCAGAGCATGGGATAGGATCAGTGCTTCAGGGGAGGAGATGCCAAGTTGAATTTTAAATGCATGCCACTCCTGAGCTCAACTTCTCAAAGTTACAACCACTGTAACACAATTTACATTCCACCACTGGTTTCTGGGCGACAACAAGAAGAGAAAATTGGTCTCTCATGTTCATTTTATAAGCACTGCCTTTCCTGAATCCCTCAAGTGACAAAATATATCATAAGGCATAAAAAACATACCATTCTATCCTTCAGGCACAAGCTATCTTTCAACACATCGTCACAAATACTGTACTGATGTTAACCATCCCCTAACTTACCGAAAATGACTGCATCAATCTACTTCTCTGGTTGCCACACAGTGATACAAGAGATGATTTATTTAAAGGAAGCCTGCAGCAAACAGTTACGACCTGCATGATTTTTTCTGTGGCAGCCCTGATCTGCTACAAACAACATTTTCTTGTCCCAGTTAATGATGAATTTTGATTGAAATCACTTTCCATTCAAAGTCAACCTTAAGGAATGTCTCCCATCTTCTTTTGTTTGGGGGCAAACTCTTTAGCCCAAGGTTGGCTAGCAACAAATTCTGAAGTAGGTTTTGTTTTGTTTTGTTTTGTTTTTTGGTGCCCTACCTCCTTTTTCTTTCAGAGATCTCCCCTCACTACTTAACTGCCCTCATTATCTTCTCATCCTCAAGCCTTCTTTGCTTTTGGAAATCAATGTGATGAACTTTTGAAAGGTAATGACTCAAAGTGATATACTATGGCTTTGGGTTTAGAATCAGGAAAACCTGAGTTCAAATCCCACCTCAGGCAGACACTTACTAATTGCATAATACTGGGTGAGTCAGTTAGCCCCTATTTGCCTCGGTTTCCTTAACTGTAAAATGAGAATAATAGCACCTATCTCTGCTTTACTACCTGTGTGAACTTTAGTAAGTTAACCTAGCTTCTTGGGGCCTCAGTTTTCTCATCTGTAATACTAACTGATCTCTAAGTTTTCTTACAGCTCTGGATCTTTGGTGATCCTATAATCCCTCATACAATAGAACATAGGAGCCTAGTGAGTCTTCCTCCCAGTAAGGCTGACCTTGGTTCTACTTCAAGATTTTTCAACACATCTCTGAGTGTACTGGCTTATAGTAAAATGATCCCTCAGAAAGCAGAGGGAGAAACATATATTCTGAACCTCCAGGGTTCAGATAAACTTCTATACATTAACAGATCCATAGTCTCTCTGATACAGGTATTACTTCCAACAGATCATATCATATAATCACCAGCACCAACTCATCCTAGTTTATTCTTGGCCATGTTTTCTCATAAATCCTCCTACCTGCTGGGACACAAAGGAGGTGTCCACTAGATTTCTTTACTTCAAGAATTGTCTATCCATATATTGGCCTTTACTAACCAACTACTTTTTCTGATCATATGTCTTTTTGATGCTATCTTTTATGCCACTTAGGATATGGTAATCTGCTGTAGCTGATTTATATGTATCATGTTTCTCTCCATTCCCTTTGGGTGGCCTACAATTTTGATTCATTTGAGAGTGTGGTATTTCTTTATTTGAAACTATATAATCTCACTGGAAAGAATAATGGTTTAAAAAGGTGTTTTTTTTTTTTAAATTTCAAGGAGAAGTTTGTGATCATCAAAAGTACCACACAATTTGCCAAAGGTAATCCAGTCCACTTTCTGGGCCCAGTTGATTGTCTATTTCTAGTGCTTTCTCCAGGATATATATATATATATATATATATATATATATATATATATATATATATATATATATATATATATATATATACATATATATGTATATATATGTATATATATACATATATATATATACATATATATATATATACATATATATATACATATATATATATATATATATACACACACACACACACATATATACACATGCATATGTGTACATATGACATAGATATATTGTAGAGGTAACATAAATATGTAAATGTTTATATTATGTCTAGCCATCTCCTCTCCTCTAAAAGCAAAAGGAGAGAAGGAAGGAATGGTGCATGCGTGTATGTGCATGTGTGTGTGTCTGAAAAATCTCTGGGACAAAGATGAGAGGCCTGAGTGGGAGAGACCACTAGACTGAGCAGGGCAGAATTAGGAAGCAGGGGCTGGGATAGTTTGAGTACCAGACATTACTAGAATTGGCCCTACCCAGAAGTACCTTGGGCTATAGTTTAGGTTATTGTTTGGAAATGGAATTAACTCAGAAACCTTTATTATGTGACTCTTTCATTTGGTCCATTTGTTGCATCATTTTTAATCTTACTTTCTTAATAAAAATTCCTTTGTAAATATACCCATCTGGAACTGGAACTAAGGGGAAATATGGTTGTTTAGAGGGTTTAGGGAAATAAATGAGGCTCACAGCTTGTCCCCAGATGTCTGTGTGTGATGGTAGAAAACTGGATACTGACGATAAGGAGAATCTGCAAGTAGCCAGTCAGAAGGAAAGCAAGATGGTACCCTGAGTGAGTGAGCATGAGATACAGTAAGATCATAGGATTTGGGTCAGGAAGGAACCATAGAGACAATTTAGTTTAACTCCTTTACAAATTAGGGAATGTAGTCCAGCAACATAGAGCCAGGAATTAAACTCAGACTGCAAAAGATGAGTACCCATCTATGACCCCCCTTCATCTCTTGTCCTATTCTTATTTAGAGAAATCAGTTATAAGACTCATAGACATTTCTAAATGACAACAATTTCAAAAGGTTGACATACTACAGCTTATATGTAGCTATAGAGAAATAGAAAAGATTAGGAACTAAGGGTATTCAATTCATGTTTCCCCTGTGAGGGGAACTTCCAAGAGAATTCCCTAACCCAAGATTTTACTTCCAGGAACCCTTTGTTGGCATTTCTAACTCCTACTCAATTCTATTCTCAACCCCATTCCCCATGTGTGATTAAGTTTATTATCTTCTAGGGCTGTACACACCAATAACAAAGTATAATCATTATATGTGCAGGTAGTAATTTCTGTGGTTGGGAAGGTGTATCATAATGGGTCATGCTGTTCTCTCAACAGGATTGTTGAATACAAGATTACAGCTTGGACTAGTTGTGTGGGGTGTTGCCCATTATTTACTCAATTAAGAAGTAAAAACAGAACCCAGTTGTATACAAAACTTGTACAAATAAATTTTATGCAATAACTGGTTGTTGGTTCTCTTACTTTTTAAACCTCCAGGATTTTCTGCAAACTGTGAGACTGGTATGTGTCAACTGCCATGTTCTCTATTAGGAGGCACAGTCTAAGGGCAAAAGGCCACTAACATGAATAAGCCAATCTTCAAATGATAATGCATGATAACTGAAAGGGGATTTGTAGCTGCAGTATGGAAGGTTACTGTTTATCTCTAAACTTGACCTATAAGGCTAACTGTTGCTTCAATTCTGGGCTGGCCTGAAGCAAAATTGTAAGGATGGGTTTTGACAAACCTTTCTTTTCCTTTTAAGAAGGCCTCTTTCCTTCTTCCTGCCACATATTCCATTTGCCACTTCATTCTGAGTGTGCCTCACTGTTCCCCTATGAAAGTAATCTAACTGTTCAAAAAGAATCACTCCTCCAGTTCACCTAAGACTCATTTCCAGCAATCAGCCTTTTTCTCCTTTGAATCTTTAATCTCTCTCTGTCTCTGTCTCTCATCACTTATTTCTGCATTTGTCTTGGGTCTCCATCATCCCCAAGCCTCCCCCTTAAAATTTCTTTTCCTTGACCTTGATCCTATTCTCAATGCCCTATCAAGCTTCTATACCATCTTTCTCGTATTCACTGCCAAACTTCTGGAAAGATAAATCTACTCTTACTGCTTTCACCTCTTTCTGACTCTGAGTAAATTCCTTCCTTGCTTTGAAAACCAATTAGGTCAGTGAGAGAGCTGTCCAGACGAAGAAATTTTAGAAGAAACTGGGGAGAGCTTTGGCTGCACACTGCCTGCTATAAAAACACACACCTGCCAGAGGATTCTTCATCTAGTTTGATGCCTCATTATTTTCCGAGTACCAAATGACTGAAACCTGAGCACTGGACCTCAGCTCTCACTAAGTTCCTTTCGAGATCTTGTGATAGATACTTGGCTTTGCCTCTACTTCCCTTTCAAGCATTTCCTCTTCCGTCTGACCCATTCTGATCATCTACCTTATTGTTGATGTTGGCCTTAGAGTCTAACTCTTGCTTATGTAGGATTCTTTCTGATGGATACCCATTTCCTCTGCTCCCAAGACCAGGGAGGGCTCAATCAGCACCATGAACACTGCTTATTCACTTTCTCTTGGCAGGTCTGAAAAAAACCATATTTTTGTCACCACAAACTCACTCCTCGACCCTTTGCAATATAGCTTCTGTCCTACCACTCTAAACTTTTCTGTCCAAGGTTAATAAAGACCTCTTTGTCCTTTCCTTTATCCTCCTTGACCCCTATGTAGTATTTGACACTGTTGATCATCATATGGCCTCCTCATATAGTTTCAGTCAAAGACACTGAATTAGTCTTGTTTTCCTCTTATGTCCCTAGCTACTTCTGCTAGGAGACTTAGGAAGCCATACTAGTAGTGGCACAAATAATTAATCCATCAAAAAAAGGGATAGAAAAGAATAGGTTTACTTAGCTTACAAGGATATAATTATTGACAACAGAATAAGTATAAATGTTGATAATCCTGTGGCTGGTTCTGGTTGTGGTTCAGGTTTGTAGTGACTTTTCTCCCACATAGAGACAGTGCTCACAGTAGTGGCTAGTTACAGGTTTATGCCATGTGGGAGAATCACCAGTTCCGAAGAGGCAGAAGCTACCTTTTTGGGGGCTTTTTGTAGGTTTGGGGTTTGCTAGAGCTCACCCACCAATGCAAAATCTTCCTTTAAGCTTGAAACAAAGAGACCTTCAAGTTCTAGTTGCCTACTGGCAGGGGATTACTGTCATCCCAATCCCCAGCCTCTAGGGGCTTGTAATCCTATTTGTTCTACAGCCTAAAGACTTTTGTTTTGAAATTCTATGAGCATTGGAGCCTAGGAACTTCCCCTTTGAGATCCCAACCACTTCCTCAAATCTACTCCCTCTTTTATAATGTGCATCAGCTTGGTCATAGCCTTCCCCATTGCTCCTTTTCTGTCTCCTTTGATAGTCTATCTTCCTCCTTTCACTCTGCTGATATAGAATTCCCGAAGTTGTATCCTCCTGTTTTGCATACAATTTTGCCATACAATTTGTGTACCTCTCTCCCCTTTACAAACCTCAGAGATCAGTGTCTTTGTCACATCTATCTTTGTATTCCCAGTATCTAGAATAGTACCGTGCACATAGTAAGCTCTAAATATTCATTGAATTATATTCAATCGGTCTCTTCTTTTTCTACACCCTTCTCTCCTTTGATTATTTCATTCATATCTATTGTTTCACATATCCTCCCTCTACAAAGGACTCCCTAACTTCCACCGTCAGCCCTAGCCTCTGCCAAAATTTAGATTTACATTACTTATACACTACTGAGCATCTGTATCTGGCTGTCCCATCAGAACTTCAAACTCAAAATGCCTAAAACTATAGTATTTCCTCATACACTATTTCTGTTTTCTTATTTCTCTATACTTCTGTCAATGATGACATAGTTATCCCAGTTCATGGTGCTCATTACATTAGAATTAGCTTTTATTCCTCCAATTCCCTCATTCCACATCCAATCAGTCACTGGGAGTGGTGGCCCATGAATGATAACAGGAAGGCTGAGGCTGCCTGATTGTTTGAGCTTGGAAATTCTGAACTATAATAGGACTGGCACTGTTTGGGTGCTCATACTAAGTCTGGTATCTATATGGGGAATACCTGGGAGTGGAAGGATGGGGTTGGGGGCACCAGGCTATGCAAGAAGGGATGCATTAACCGGTCAGAAAAGGAGCAAGATAAAAGCTTCTGTGTCAATCAGCACTGAAACAGGCCCATGAATGATAATGATAGCTGCATTTATATGGAACTTACTATGTGCCAGGTACTGCATTAAGTGCTTTACAAATATTATCTCTTTTGAGACTTAAAACAACTCTGGGAGGTAGGTATTGTTATTATTTACAGATGAGAAATTGAGATCAAGTTACTCACCCGAGTTATACTGCTAGGAAGCATCTGAGGCCAAATTCTTCTTGACCCCTGGTCCTGCTCTATCCACTACACCATCTAGCTGCCCTAAAGTAGCCACTGCACTTCCAGGCTGAGGAACTTTCCAGGCTAAAAAACAGAACAAACAAACAAACCCAGAAAACAAAACAAAACAAAAAACCCAAATCATCAATGAGTCCAATTTTTTTTTGTTTAGTATTTTATTTTCCCCCACTTACATGTAAAAACAATTAACATTCATTTTCAAAATTTTTATTTCCAAATTCTCTTCCTTCCTCCCTCCCCCCACCCCCCTGATTGATAAGGCAAACAATTCCATATAGGTCTTACATGTGTAGTCATGCAAAACACTTCTATAACAGTCATGTTGTAAAAGAAAACATCGACCCCCCCAAAAGAAAAACCTTCAAGAAAAATAAAGAAAGCAAAAAGAAGTATACTTCCATCTGTCTTCAGACACCATCAGTTCTTTCTCTGGGGATGGATAGCATTTTTCATCATAAGTCCTTCAGAGTTGTCCTGGATCATTATGTTGTTGAGAATAGCAAAGTCATTCACAGCTGATCATCTTACAATATTGCTGTTACTTTGTACACAGTACATTTTACTTTGCATCCATTCATGTAAGTCTTTCCAATTTTTTCGGAGAGCATCCTGAATGAATATTATTAAAGTAGCATGGCATAATGGATAGCATTATAGTATTTCTTCATAAACTATCTCCATTTGGACTTGGAGTCAGGAAGACCTGAGTTCAAATCATGACATGACACTTACTGTTACCATTTGACTTCTATGAACCTCATCCGTAAAGTGAGGAAAATGGAAACCTCTACAGCCCCTCCCAGCTCTAAATTTGGAATCCTATGATTTTTTTTCACATATCTCTTCCCCCGTCCCCAATTTTTGTTACCACTCATATTAAGATCCTTAATATCTCGTATCAAGACTTCCCCAGTAACTTTCTTACAGGCCTCTCTAAATTCAGTCTCTCATCCCTCCAATCCATTTTACAGTCATTGACTGATGAATCTTTTTTATATACAAACTAGTTCATATAATATAACTCCATCTCTCCTCCATGACTCTTTTTCTGGGATGTTGGGTTCTGATAAGTGAATGTTTGCATTACCTTGCCCACAACCATGTCTTCATGCTACTTCCCTGATATCTACACAAAATGTTTCCCCTTTCCCTCAGTTTTTAGCTCCCTTTTATGTTGTATTCTTCCATTAGAATGTGAGTTCCTTGAGGCCAGGGGTTGACTTATTTATTTGTATTTGTATCCCCAGTGCTTATCATAGTGCATAGTAAGCATTAAACAGATGCTTTATCTATCTATCTTGACTGTCTGTCTGTCTGTCTATCTATCTATCTATCTATCTATCTATCTATCTATCTGTCTGTCTACCAATCTATTACCTATAAATGCAAAAGCTCAAAAATTTAAATGGATCCCAATTGCCTACTGAGTAAAGTAGAAGCTTATGAGCTTGGCATCCAATGTTTTCCAGAATTTGGCTTCACTTTAACTCTGTAACCTAATTTCATAATACTCCCACTCATCTATTCTGTACTCCAGCCAAACTAGACTGCCCTATCCACTGTACCCCAAAGATGTCTTACAAATCCTCATCTCTGTAGCTCATGTCATTTTCTACCCTTATCACCTACCCTTCTTCAAAGTTCAACTGAAGAGTTACCTCATTTATGAAGTTTTCCTCAAGCTCCTCAAATGGCTATGAAATCACCATCATCTGATACAATTCAATCAACAAATCTTTGTTAAATATCTCCTAAGTGTGAGGCACTGTGCTTAGCCTGAGGGAAGAAAGACAAAAACAAAAATTTCTCCCCTTGAATATCTTATAATCTAATGGGAGATATAATGTATACAAAGATTAGTAAGTACAAGGCAATTTGAGAAGGGTGAGAGTACTAACTACTGTGAGTATCAAGGGAGACATCCCAGAAGAGATGGCACCTGAGATGAGATTGGGAAGAGTAAAAAGATTCTGAATTGTTAAGAGGAAGAGGAAATGCATTTCAGGAAAGGGAGATAGCCTGTGCAAATACATGAAAACAGGAGATAAAATGTTGAGTTGATTAAATAATTAATAATCCAATCTCACTAGAATGTAGACAGAGTTCATTAAGCTGAATAGTATGGAATAAAGTTGGAAGAGTAGGTAGGTACCAGGTTGTGAAGGGCCTTAAATGTGGAGTTCATGAAGGGAGCCTTCATCCTGAAGGCAGAAGGAAGCCACTGAAAGTTTTTGAGTAAGGAAATGCTTTAGAGAAATTATTTTCACAAGTGTCAAGATTAGTAAATTCTTAACAACAACAACAACAACAATAATAAATAAGCTGGGGCAGCTAGGTGACGCAGTGGATAGAGTGCCAGGCTTGAAATCAGGAAGACCTAAATTTAAATACAGCTTCAGACACTTACTGTCTGTGTGACATTGGGAAAGTCACATAACCCTGTTTGCCTCAGTTTCCTCATCTGTAAAATGAGCTGGAGAAGAAAATGGCAAATTACTCCAGTATCTCTGCCAAGAAAACTCCAAATTGGGTCACAAAGAGTCAGACATGATGGAAACTACTGAACAACAACACATAAAAGGTTGGTGAATGTTCAATGCTTTCCATAGCCTAGTTTTTGAATTATTGCCTGCTTCCCAACCCTGGGTTTGTCAAAGTACTCCCCTTTAACTCTTCATGCATTAAAATATATTTACTTTGTAACTCATTCTCTCTGAATCTATAATATTGAAGAGGTTATAGGATAAACTCTTCATGGGGTTTCCAAGTTATGATATGCATTTTATCCATAGCTTTCTGGGAAACGAAGCCTCCCTGACCTTCTCCGCACCCAGGCATTGTCTATCCCAGGGTTCCTAAATGTGTTTTTTTTTTGGGAGGATGATAGATAACATAAAATCATAGACTATTAGAGGCAGAAGACATCTTTGAGGCCATCTAGTCTAACCTCTGTAATTTTTTTGGTAGTTTGATTTTTTAATTTATAGAATAAAATAAGCATTTATATAACATAGTATAACAAAAAATGATTGCATATGAAACTACGCATATACTATGTACAACTTGCTATTTCCTTTAACTATATAATAAAGTTATCATGCATATTTCTTTTTTTTCTTCCCTCCCCCCACCCCACCCTAGAGATGGCTACCATTAGACACAAATAGGTATATATATGTAAAATTATTCTATACATCTATTTATCACTGCTTTCTCTCAATGCAGAAAGCTCTATATGTCCTTTATAGCTAATTTGGATTTTTTTGGGGGGAGACAATCTGGGTTAAGTGACTTGCCCAGGGTCACACAGCTAGTTAAGTGTCAAGTGTCTGAGTCAGGTTTGAATTCAGGTCCTCCCAAGTCCAGGGCCGTGCTTTATCCATTGTGCCACCTAGCTGCCCACTAATTTGGATTTTTATAATAGTCAAAATGACTTATTTGCTCTCTATTTAATAGCTGTAAATACTAAGGCCCAAGAGGACTTTCCCAAGGTCACACAACTAGCCAGTGGCAAATCTTGAATGAGCACCTGGTTGTTCTGAATCTCAGCCTAAGAACTCTTCTAAGAAATCTTGCGATCACCTGTGGTTTGGGGAGGCCAGTTTAGGGGAGACATAGGTGTTTTAGAAAGTCTAAGCTCTGAGAACAGCCTGGAAGGACATGCTACTGCCCACTGTTTTCCCTTCCCTGATGGCAATCCTGGCAAATCTCACTTATGATATGTAATGCCTAGGTATACTGACTTGGAAATGAACAGGCTTCAAGAGCTAATATTGAATTTCTAGCTATGTTTAGGGACTCATGGCCTATTTAATTAGTTGGAGTTTTGAGTGAGACAGGAGGGAAGAACAGTGCCATGGCTGGCTGGGGGTAACAATTGTCAGGCTCCAGTAGATTTGAGAGTCCCTACAGTCACATCCTACCCCAACTCTATTTAGGGCAGTCTCTGTTTCAGCTCCATCTGACTTTCTCCTTCACTCATTTCCTCAAATCCAGCCTTGCTCCAAAGATCCTGGCCCCTTTCTGTGCACTGAGAAATGGCCAAAGCACCTTTAATTGAAGTCCAGCCTAGCGACATCTTTCTTTGTGTCTTTTCAAACTACAGCAAGCACCCCGGGGGAGAGGAAAAAAAAACATATGTTAAAAGACAGAAAGTGATAAAGAGTGACCTACTTCCAAGCATTGGAGAACCAGGGAAGTAAGTGGCTCTGGGAGGTGCCTTTAAATAAAGCTGTGAGCAGCAGCAACTGTCTTTTTATAAAACAAGAACCTGATGTTTTCTAGCCTGCAGATGGTCTATAGAATTTTTCTGGGCTTCTGCTCCTCATTAAACTGGGGATAAAGGGTAACGCTTTGAGTAATCTGAGGAAATGATTTCATGAACTCATATGTGATGTAGAAAAAGTCCTGGACTGGGAAGCTGGATCCTTGGTTTCTGGTTCCAGTCCTGCCCTTGCTAGCTATGTGACCTTTGGCAAATCACTTACCTCTCTGGGTCTCAGTGTTTTTTTTTTAAATGAGAGGGATGAGTTAGATCAGGGATTCCTACTCTAGTTTCTGAGTATTTCATTTTTAAAATATTTTGATAAATGTATTTCAATATAATTGGTTTACTTTGAAATCCTGTATATTAGATTTTATGCATTTACAAACATTATTCTGTGACTAATATGGAAATGTTTTACATGATTGCACATGTATAACCTACATCAGATTGCTTACCATCTCAAGAATTGGACAGGGATAGAATTTGGAACTCAAAGTTTACCAAAAAAGTTAAAATGTTTTTTAACATGTAGTTGGGGAAAAATGAAATATTATTAAAAAAAACACAACATTATTCTGAGAAGGGATCCTAAGTCTCCCAGATAGCCAAAGGGATCCAGGATACAAAAAAGGTTAAGAATCCCCTGATTGGGGCATCTTTAAGTTGCCTTCCACTTTAAGATTCTACCTTCAATTGTGATTCTTTGCCATTTTTTTTTTGTGGGTTAGGCAATGGGGTTAAGTGACTTGCCCAAGGTCACATAGCTAGTAAGTGTTATGTGTTTGAGGCCGGATTTGAACTCAGGTCCTCCTGAATCCAGGGCCGGTGCTCTATCCACTGTGCCACCTAACTGCCCTTCCAACTGTGATTCTTGAAATAACCTTTTAATCCTTCCTGCCTTCACTATAGGAGGTGGGGACCTCAGGCCGTGCAAAGGTAAGTGACTGAGTCACTGGAAGGAGTTATACACTAGGTTAGCTTTATGTGTAGATTTAATAGGTGACCCATCTACAAGGCCTGATTTGAGAGAGCACTGAGCTGGGTGTTCTTCTTCAGGAATACCAACCTCATTGATTGTCTCCCCACTATTACAATTCCATTCCTTTTTAATAATAACTTACATTGATGTAGTGTTTTATGGTTAATAAGTGCTTTACATTTAGTATCTCATTTAATCCTCAAAGCAACCTTCTGAGGTCAGTAGAGGAACTCATATTGTTCTTATTCAACAGATGAGGAAACTCGGGTCCAAAGAAATTAAATAATTTATCTAAGGACTCAGAGCTAAGTGGCAAAAGTGGAGAATTGCATCAAAGTGTCTTGATTATAAGTCCATTATAGCATGCCCTCCAATAATCATCTATATTAAATTGCAAGTACACAGAAGAAGGGTGCCCACCAGGGGCCTCCTCTTGGGGGACACTCCTGTGCCTCACATCTTCCCTTTGTGTATTTTTCCTTCTCTGCAAGCTCCAGTTGTTCTACCCAAAGCTCTCTCCTAGATCCTCTCCTCTACACAAACAGAATAGTGATGTGAGGCAATCCTTTGTTCCTGCCAAATTGATTTTCTATAACTCTTTCAGCAGCGTTATGGTCCTTCTTTTCTCTCCTCAAGTCTCTCACATCACCCTTACCCCACTGTCTCAGCAATACATAATTTATTGAGAAAATAGGCAACACTGGCAATGAGCTGTTTCTTTTCTCCTGCTCTGCAACTAAAAATTCCTTGGCAGCCTGCTCAACTCTCTCCTCCTTCACTTTAGCCTCAGATGAAGCGATGGGCTTTCTCCTCACCAGCACCAACCTCTCATCTCATACTTTTTAATCTCATCCTCTCTCATCTCCTCCATCTAATTGTCTTTAATCATATCCCCCCTCTCCCAATCTTCAAATTCTTCTTTATGGACTGGCTGTTTTCCTGATGCATACAAACATGCCCAGGCCTCTATAATCCTTAAAAAAGCCAACTTCCTAGTAAAGCTTTCTACACTCATCACCTCCATTTCTTTGCCTCTCCCTCATTTCTCAGCACTTTGCAACTGGTTTCTGATTTCATTACTGAACTAAAATTGCTCCATCCAAAGTTACCAATGACCTGCAGTGAATAGAGCTCAGGGCTTGGAGTCAGGAAGACCTGAGTTCAGATACTGCCTCAGACACCTACTAGTTGTGTGACCCAGGGCAAATCACTTGACCTCCCCCAACCTCAGTTTCCTCCTCTGTAAAGTAGGTACCTTATGGGGTTGTGACAAGGATCAAATGAAATACCATGAAAAATGCTTTGCAAGCCTTAATTTATAAATGCTAGCTATTATTTTCAAATACAATTTTTTATCCTCATCCTTCATGAACTCTCTGCAGTATTTTGAAGTGTTAGCCATCCTTTCTTCTTATATATCCTCTCTCTCTCTCTCTCCTCTCTCTCTCTCTCCTCTCTCTCTCTCTCTCTCTCTCTTTTTCTTTCTCTGTCTCTCTCATATGTGTGTGTGTGTGTGTGTGTGTGTGTGTGTGTGTGTGTGTGTGTGTGCATTGGTTGGTTCTCTTCTTACCTCTCTGACCTCTCTTTTTCAGTTATCTTCGCTGGATCATCATTCATTTCCTGCCCCCTAAGTGTAGGTGACACCTAAGGCTCTGCCCTATATCAGTCCTCTCTTCTCCTCTTGCTCCATACTCTCTCTTTTGGTGACCTTTTCAGGTTGGATTATCACCTCTATAAAGCTGACTTCTAGATCTACATATCCAACTCTTCTTAACTCCAGAATTCAGTTCCACATCAGCAACTGTCTGTTGGATATTTTGTACTGGATGTCTCCCAGGCATCTCAAGCTCAACATATCTAAGACAGAGCTAATTTTCTTTTCCCCAAATCTACTCTTCTCCAAAACTTCCATATTTTAGTCAACAGTACCAACATCCTCCCAGTTATTCTGACTTGCAACCTCAAAGTTATCCTAAACTCTTTCTCTCTCCCCCAAACACACATCCGATCAATTTCCAAATCTTATTGTTTTTCTTCCACATCTCTTATATCTGTCCCCTTATTTCTACTTACATAACAATTAGTTCAGGCCTTAACCTTCTTTCAGTTCTGCCTACACCCAGCCACCAAAGTAATTTTCCTAAAGCATAAGTCTGACCATGTCACTCTCCTACTCAATAGTTTACTGTTGCCTCTTGGATCAAGTGTAAACTTCTCTGTCAGTCAGTTAAAAACTTTTACAAACCAGCCTCAATTTACTTTTCCAGTTTTATTATACATTTCTCCCCATCCCATGCTCTATTGTATAGTCAAACTGGCCTTCTTCCTATGCTTCACAAATGACGCTTCATCTTCTCTCCTCTCTCTCCTTCTGACTCTCTGGCCATTACCATTGTGCCTCAGCTGCCTTCTCACCTTGGGACTTCTCCCAGTACCTGTGACCTTTCATTTTGTAAAATCTCTCTGCCCCTTCAGACCCCTATTTCCATTGTTGAGTTTCTCTTGGAGCCTCTGTTTTGAGGAAGGGCTGAGGCCAGTCATCTTTCAATCATTCCTCTCCCAGTTCTACTTCTGACTCAGTGGTCTTCCCACTATGTCCCCATATGTATCTTTTCTCACCTCCCTCTTGGATTTTCAGTTCCCTTTTATGTATTTCTTCACCCATAAAAATGTAAGTTCGTTGAGGACAGAGACTGTCTTTTTGTTTATATTTGTATTTTCAGCATTTAGCTCAGATTCTGGTAATCACTTAAACTCTTGTTGTTGACTTCTGTTGTTATGTTTTTCCATTGTTTCTTCCCCATGCCTGTAATATAGTTCTTCCTCACCTTAGCTTCTTAAGATTTCTTGTTTTCTCCAAAAATCAGATAACCTTTTACCATCTGTAACAAAAAAAAACCTTTCATAATCTCCTCAGCTGCTAGTGCCCTCCCCTCAAAAAATTGTTCTTATATTTAGTATATTTCTTGCATATTTTTCTGTGTACCCATTGTGTCTGCCTTTAGAATGCAAGACGCAAAGAGTTTCATTTTTGTCTTTGTATCTCCATGGGCTAGCATGGAAGCTGACACACAGAAGACACTTAATTTCTTCTTATTATAGGCAGGCTGCTTGACTGAAGCTTTTTGCTGCTTATAACAATATGCAACTGGTAAGAAGTAAAGATAACAAAACACAGGAGTACTTAAAATCCTAATAGCAAGAGCAATGAATCAATGAATAGCTCATGTTTTCCATGACTAGACTCTTCATGTTAAAAAAAAAAAGTGAACAAACTTTGAGGAAGGCCCCCGATGTTCTCAGTGGACTCCTACAGTGAATAAAGGACATGAACAGGAGTCACACAAGATGAGCAAGTATGAGTGTGCTCCATTTGCATCCCTGGATTGAATACCTACATCTATGTGCTCACTGATTCATCAGAAGATTAGAGGTATTCTTGATCAATGAAGTAGAAATGGAAATGGGTGTAATGTTTTCCAGCATCCGGTGTGGTCCCTCCATTATCTCATATTTCTTCCCAGTTCAACATCCTCCTCTCATACACATACCACACAAAATACATATACATATAATTCACTCCCCACCTCTTTTTTTCATTCCTGGCCTGGTACTCCTGAGTTCCTCCCTCCTTTGGTAAGAACAATAATTTCCTTGATCTCTCCATCTTCCTCTCCCACACTGGATCTGTAAGCCTTATAGGGAAGTAACAATGGTATACAACCAGGTCCCCAAAGGCTCAAGCAACAGTTCATTGTATCACAAAGAAACTTCAGTTGGTGACCTAGATACAATAGTCTTTTGGTCCACACAGGAAAGTCATCTGGTCCACACCATTAGCCCTCATGGCAGACAATTCTTTAGTTATTACTTACCACTCAACCAGGGAATAAGGAGAATGGAAGGCAGGATTGTAGGGAAGAGAAATAAAATACCATAAAAGAAAAAAGGAACACCTACAGGGGAGATAAGAGGGAGGCTATGAAAGATAAATCTAACCAGCTTCAAAACTTTTCTAAGGTTGGCCCTGGCCATATCATCTGTTGTCTGCTACCTTATCTCTTTCTATTGGTGTAGTGCTTTGAACTCTGCAGTGTTTTCATCTTTCATCCCATTTTAGTATCATAAAGACTGTGTGAGTTAAGTAGGACAAGTATTATTATCCTCATTTGACAAGTAAGGAAAATGAGGACCACAGAAGTTAAATGACTCACCTAAGGTCGCACAACTAGAGCACGCGAGCCTGTGAAACTTATGAATGTGAGCTGAGACAGGTTTAAACAGAGTGGACCTAGCCTAGGATCTGACCAATACATTATATTAGGGTAGGGATGGACAAAGTGCAGAGCTGACATAAAAGGGAAACAGGTTGAGTCATTGCAAACATTCAGCTCCAGACACTTCCTTCATCTTTCCTTCTCATCTTATACCAACTTCCCAGGGGCCTGAATTCCTCCATCAATGTTTCCTGCTTCCATTGCCACCTCCTGAATTCTAGTACTTCACAAGAAACCCTAATACAATCCTCATCTCAACTTTTGGCCATATTTGTTTGGTTCATGAATCCTGATTCAGATTCTGTCTCTTATGGTAAGAGAAATGGAGACTGATCCTTCAGTAAGTCAGTAAGTCATCTAGAGTTAATTAAGTGCCTATTATGTGTCAGGTACTATGTAAAGCACTGGGTACAAAAAGAAAAACAAAAGACAGTCCCTGCCCTCAAGGAGCTTACACTCTAATGAGGGAGATAACATAAAAATAACTGTGCACAAATGAAATTAATGTAATATAAAATGGTGATAATCAACAAAGGTGAGTCACTAGGATTAAGTGGAATTGGGAAAGGTGATTTTTTTTTTTGTGGAAGGTGAGTTTTATCTAGGACTTGAAGGAAGTCAGGGAAGCCAGGAGCATGAGGTGAAGAGAGAGAGAGGTCCAGGCATGAAACACAACCAGTGAAAATGCAGAAATTTAGGAGATGTGTTGTCTTGTTTGAGAAACAGCAAAGAGGTGAATATCACTGGATTAGAGTATGTGAGGATGAGTAAGGTGTTAGAACACTGGAAGGAGTCAGAACAGGTTATAAAGGGTTTTGAATGATAAAAAAAAAAGGATTTCTTTTTCTCCTAGAGGTAATAGGGAACTGGTGGAGTTTATTGAATGGGTGGAGGGGAAACTATAGCCAGACCTGCACTTTAGGAAGATCAATTTGACAGTTGAGTGGAGGATGGACTGCAGTGGGGAGAGACTTGAAGTAGGAAGATCAACCAAAAAGCTATTGTAATAGTCCAGGTAGGAGGTGATGAGGGCCTCCAACAGTGTCTTAAGAGAGGAGACATACAAGAGATGCTAAAAATGAAAAATCAATTGACCATGGCAACAGATTAGATATGAGGGAAGAGAGAGAGAGAGAGAGAGAGAGAGAGAGAGAGAGAGAGAGAGAGAGAGAGAGAGAGAGATAACATCTAGTTGTAACCTGGGGTCACAAAGAGAATGGTGATACCCTTTACAGTAATTTGGAAGTCTGGAAAGTTTAGGGTGAGAAAGGAAAATATTGAGCTGAGTTTTGGACATATTGGGTTAAGGCTTCTAAGAGACATCTAATTTAAGGTGTGTAACAGGCAGTCAGAAATGTGAATCTGGATGTTAGGAGAGGTTAGGGCTAGAAAAACAGCTATGAGAATCACCAGCATAGAGAAAAATAATTAAATCTATGGGAAAGGATAAGATTACCAAAAGAAAGAGGAGAAAAAGGGCCCAAGATAGAACCCTGGGGGACATCCACCTTTAGCAAATATAATCTGGAAAAAACCTAGCAAACCATTGCTCACTCTAATCGCTAATGCTCATTGGCCTTGCCCTTGGCTGGGCTGTGACATTAGTTACAAAACCTGGTTTCTTGACTCCCAGTTTTTTGTCTCTTCTATATTACAACCATGAGATCATAGGATTCTAGATCGAGAGCTAGAGAGGAACTCAAAGGTGATTAAGTCCAACCACCTCATTTAAGAGATTTGTAAACTGAGGCTCAGAGAACTAAATCAGGTTATTCAAGGTCACATGGGAAGTAAGCTTCAGGGTGCTATGACTCCAAATTCAGTTTCCTTTCCAGCATACCCTGTTCCTTTCCATCAAGTTTATGACTTTTAGAAGGAAAAAGGAAGTTGGAACCTTGGAAAATATCAATCTCTACTAACCCATCTTGACCATTTTACCTTAAGCAGCCCAAATTTGGGGTCAAAGGTCAACAAATATCCCCCCCCCTTAAAGGAAAAGATGTTGGCCTGTAAACACTTTTGTATTTAAACATAAATAAAACTATGGCCAAATACCTTCTGTCCTCCCACGGATACGCTATTTTTCACTAGCTTATTCATAATTTCACCATTGAAAGAGAAATTACTTTAAACACTAGCTCTTTGAGCAAACAAATGGTCTAATTTGGGCTTCTATAAGATGACAGGTTTTGTTTATCAAGATTGAACAATATTACATAATTCTTATCATCAATTTAGCATCCCTAAAACAGGCCTCTTAGGCTCCCAGCTTTAGAGCTTCTGACAACGCTCTATTTTTCTCTCAGATTTTCTGAGCTGCAGGTTCTAAGTCTGTGTTGCCATTAATTAGCACTGTCTGTAATTTTAGACAACCTCTAGAAGCAAAGCTACCTAAAATTTCATCTTTCTTGCCAGAGGTAACTGTTTGTTGTGCTAGGAGGTGCCTAGCTGCTGAAATAAATAGGAAACATTAGTTATGAAAAGCTCACTCTCTTGGCTGGGCAGATGTCTCTTGGTGATCATTCCTAAATATAGCAATCTGATTTTAGGGCAAGAACACAAGTAATTTTGAAGATATGGATTATAAAGCTTTGGTTTTGGTCTTTTGGTCTGTGTAATTGCATGCAAATTGGCCATGCTTAGGAATAGAAGTATTTGACCCAAAGAAAGCTTCTGAACAGATCTGTTCCTGTAATGGTTCAAATCTAAGCTTTCTGACCAGGAGCAAATCACTTAACTTCTTTCATCCAATTTCCTGATCTGTGAAATGAGGGAAAGCCATTTACTCAATCACTCTGAGATTCAGTTGCCTCATCTACAAAATGGGAATGACAGTATTTGAAGTATGTAAGACATAGGGTTGTGTTGAGAATCTCAAACAAGATCCTTTATCAAAAGTGCTTTGCTAACTTTAAAATCCTATAAAACAGCACCCAACATTATTCTGCTAAAACTTGTGGGAAAGGAGAAGTCATTAATCTCTAGGGCAACAACAAAATCATTAAAAAAAATTTATACACACACATATATACATATATATACTATGTACATATATTATGTATATATATTATACACATATATAATGCATGTGTACATACATATATATTTTCCCCCATTTTTGGTGGACAGATCTATTAATGTCATGAAGACAGGGTAATTACATATACCCAATAGGTTATGGAGCCCTGAGAAATTGAGCACCAAAACCACCCACCAAGATATTCATCAAAAGCTTCCCAATTGAAGTGATCTTGGTTTCTGTTTTTTCACTATTCAATGAGGCCTAACCACTAATAAATTGGGATTCTATCTTTCCCAGTATAGGGAATATAAAGAAAGCCACAGACATCATGGAGCAAACTTAAGAGCCCGAGCTTCCATATGCCAATGAATTGCCACCTCCTGCTGCCCTGATCTGATCTCCAGCCTCAGGTGAGAAGAGGAATGACCTCTCACCATTCATCTTCAGCTGTGTGTCTGCAGCAAAGGGGCCGAGTTAGAAGACAGGAAACCTTCCATTTGACTTTTGTCTCCCACCATATTGAGGGGGCTCAATGTCCATCTTCTCCATTATAATGAAGCTTCTTTTTGTTGCTGCCTCTGCTATCTCATTTCCAGCCTCTTGACTCATATTTTACAGAAAAAATTGAGGCCATATGCTGCAAGCTCTCTCATCTCCTCTCTTCCTCATCTCATGTCACTCAGATGCCTTCTGCAGCTATCTCCTCCTTTACCCCTGTCTCACATGGCTTACTTCTTACCAAGGTAAATCCCTCTAATTGCATAAGAGATCACATTCTATTCTGTATCCTCCAAAAAAATTCCCCCTCCTGTCATCTCCACTATCTCATTCATTTTTCACTATTCACTGGTTCCTTTCCAACTGCTTACAAACATCTACGTCTCTCATATCATCCAAACAAAAACCTTACTTGAGCCTTCCTTGGTCATCTACATTTCCTGTGTGTGTCCCCTTTCTTTCTACTAATGTGACCCTTATCTCCTCTTCCCTGTATTTTTGTAATAGCCTCCTAATTGACCCATATGGTTCATAGCCTCCAAAAGGATTTATATGATCCCTCATGGTCTTAATATAAAAGGTTTATGGGTTAGAGAATGGAGGAAAAAACTGATAAGATGGTGAGTGCTTAATAAATATTTATTGATTAAAAAAAATTTCTTTGGATACCAGGGCAGCACACAAATTTCCTATTGATTAGCCCACTTTTCTTCTCTACATGTTCTTACTACCTCCTTTTTCTGGTCATATGCTTCCCTTTTAATGGTTTTTCTTTACACAGTTTCTTGTGCACAAGTCATCCCTGGGAATGTGTTGCCTTCTTCTGACACCCATATATGTCCCAGAATTGCCCTTTGCTTAAGATCAGGGAGGGGTACAGCTAGGAGGCACGGTAGATAGAACGTCAGCCATGGAATCAGGAGGACCTTAGATCAAATGAAACCTCAGATACTTACTGTGTGACCCTGGGCAAGTAATTTAACCCTGTTTGCCTCAGTTTCCCATCTGTAAAATAATCCGTAGAAGGAAATGGCAGACCACTTCAATATCTCTGCCAAGAAACCCCCAAATGGGGTCATGGAGAGTCAGAGGTGACTGAAACAACTCGACAACAACATGCATGCCTGGGAGAATATTGGTGCTAGAAAGAGGAACATTGTTCTTGGGGCTAGCTTGGGAATCATTGGATTTCCAGTTTCCTTGAATGTAATCCAGACCCTGTTCTTTTTTTAATCTTATACACAATTCATTGCTTCTCTGCAATGCTTGCCTGAGATACATGTACATGGACATAGGGAGAGAGTTTGGAGCTGAGATTTCATTGGAAAAGGGAAATCTCCAATGAGGAAACTCCCCTTACCAATGGAGGTCAGCACCTTCTTTGCAACACATAATTTTAGAGAGTACCTAGAACACTTGCCCAAAGTCACATAGTAAGTATATATCAGAAGTAGAGCTTGAACTCAAATCCACTTATCTCCAAGGCTATCTCTTTATTGACTGTGCAACACTGTCTCTCATATACATACTGGATATTTCAGAAATTGTTGAAATAATAATAACAATAATATTAATACCTAGCATTTATATAGGGCCCACTATGTGCCAGGTGTTTTTTTTTTTTACAAATATTATCACTTTTAATCCTCACAATAATCCTGGGAGGTAGGTGCTATTATTATCCCATTTTGTTGTTATTGAGTCATTTCAGTTGGCTCTGATTCTTTATGGCCCAATTTGGGGTTTTCTTGGCAGAGATACTGGAGTAATTTGCCATTTTCTTTTCCAGTTTATTTTACGGATGAGGAAACTGAGGCAAATAGGATTAAGTGACTTGTCCAGGGTCACACAGCTAGTAAGTGGCTGAAGCCAGACTTGAATTCTATAAAATTAGTCTTCCTGACTCCTGGCCTGGCACTCTACCCACTGTACCACCTGGCTGCCCGCATTTTATAGTTGAGGACAATGGGACAGACAGAGCTTATATGACTTGTACAGCATCACACAGCTACTTAAGTGTCAGAGGTATGATTCGACCTTAGGTTTTCCTGACCCTATGCCCAATACTGTTTCAGCAGCCTGAAAAAGTAGAGGGACCAGCTTTGGCTAAATCCTTCAGCTCAACCATGTGTTGAATATGAGCTGATTGTTAAGATGAGCTGAAATAGCAACTTAGTCATTCCTTAATTCATCATGCTTCATCCTTGAAACAAGCAGGTTAAAGGCTGAACCAGGGAAGCATTAAAGTGTACTCTGTTTGTGCAACAACCAAATAAGATGGGTAATTTAACCCAAATTGTGTGCCTTTTATCAGTCTCACAGATTGCAGAAGGGGTGTGTGTGTGTGTGTGTGTGTGTGTGTGTGTGTGTGTGTGTGTGTATGTGTGTGTGTGTGAATGGATAGGTGTGAGAGATTTGGGCTGAACAATCTTAACCATGACTTAGGGTTGCTTTCAAAGAACTATTATTTTAATGGTTGAATTAAGATTTCTCCATTCACATGTTTGGAGAATGTCAAAACATGTGAGAATGTCAGGGACAGCATCACAAATGAGATCCACTGAATTGTTAGCTGGAGAGTATTCTGAAGATTGGTTCTTGTAGATACAATTGTCAGTGCTTGAGAAATAAGAGTGTTTCCTTCAGCCCAGGAATTTAGACTTAATATGATAGAAATCTTCCACCTTAGGCCAGAGTAGGTAATTGTCAATATGATATGGTTCATATGGGCATGGATCATTATAAGAAGCCCCCTCTCCTAATCTCATTACAGTGGCCTCCTAATTGCCTTAAGTCTCAACTCTTTCAATTCTTTCAAATTCATCCTCCACCCAGTTCCCCAAGCTATTTTTAGTTAGGCACAGACCTGATCATGCCATTCTTCCACTCAATAAGCTGCAGTGACTCCCTATTGCCTTTAGGATATTATGTAAATTCCTCTCCTTCGTTTTTTTTATAGCCCTTTACATCCCGGCTCTGATCCACCTTTCCAGTCTCACTCTAGAGCCTAGCGAAACTAGCTCTGGTGTTTCTTACACACTTTTGTTTCTTTGTGCTGATCATCTCTCGTTAATTACTCAGCATTTATTACGTGCCAGACAGCATGCTAAACACTGGAGATACAAAGACAAGAGGGAAACGGTTCTTGTCCTTAGGACGCTTTCATTCTAATGGGGAAAATGAAAAGATAGTTTGGAGAAGAGGTGTAGCTACTTGGGGAATCCAGAAAGAAGGCAGGGAGAAGATAGAATTAATTCAACTAATTCAAGTTTTTAAGAAATGCAGAAATTCTAAGAGGCAAAGGGAATGAGGGAATGCATTCCAGGTACAGGGAGAGCCAAAATAAAGACAAGAAGATGGGTGATAGAGTGTCATATATGTGCAATGAGGCAGCTAGGTGGTGCAGTGGAGCATGGGGCCTGGAGTCAGGAACACCTGAATTCAAATCCAACCTCAGACACTTACTAACTGTGAGACCCTGGGCAAGTCACTTAAACCTGTTTGCCTCTGTTTCCTCATCTGTAAGGAAATGGCAAACCACCCCAGTATCTTTGCCAAGAAAACCCCAAATGGGGTCATGAAGAGTTGGACGTAACTGAAATGACTAAATGGTGAAAAAAAAACAACATACATCGAACAGCAGATAGGTCAGTATGGGAAGATTACAGAGTGTGTAGAGCAGAAAAATGTGTAAAATGACCATAAAGGTAGGAAGGAGGCAAATTATGAAGAGCTTTAAAGGAAAAACAGATAAGTTTATAGCTGATCTTACAGGTAATAGGGAGTTACTGGTGTTTATCAGAAAGGGGATGAGATGGTCAGACATATGTTTTAGAAAAATCACTTTGGTAGCTGTGTGAAAGATAGATTGGAGGGAGGAGATTCTTTGCGTGTATTATCTCCCCTGACAGAGTTAGGTAATGGATAATCTGATATCTCAGTGGTCTTAACAGTCAGCTCAAATTCTGTACATGGCTGAGCTGGAAGATTGGGCCAAAGTTGGCCCCCATATTTTTGTTGTTGTTGTTGTTGTTGTTGTTGCTGTTCTCCTTGAGGACTAGAACTGTTCAATTTTGTCTTCCAGTCCTCATACCTAGTACAGTGCCTAGCACATAACAGATGCTTAATAAATGCTTATGATTGAATTAATCCATTGATTAATCCTGGCCCTCATATACATCAGGAAATCCAAGATCTCAAAGTGCCCTGGTTCAAGTACCAGATCTGCCACTTATTACCTATGTGACTTTAGGCAAGTCAATTAATGTCTTTGGGCCTTAGTTTCTTCATGTTTAAAATTAGAGTTTTGGAACAATTTGCTTATAAGGTCTTTTTCAGCTCTAAAGCTGTGGTAGGATAGAAAGAATACTATGGAGTTAGAGAACATACATTGCAATCCTGTCTCTGTTGCTTACTCCCCTGTGTGACCTTGGGGAAGTCACAACAGGACTCAGTTTACTCATGTATAAAATGGAGAAGATAGACTAGAAGACCTCTGAGGTCCCTTCAGCCTCTAAGTTCAGGATACTATGACCCTACGATTTCCTATATATGATTATTCTTTCCAGCAGATCATAGCCAACTTAGGCCTTCTTGAAATGTGCAATTCTGCTCCAAGCCACTGTCATAAATCCTCCATTTGGATTCCATGCAACATGCTTTTAGCCTTCCTCTAGGACTTTTAATGTTACATGGGCACAAGTATAGTATTTAAGATATCTCCATTATTCCTTACTTTTGCTATACGACCGACCCTTTTTTCTTATACTATATCTCCTCGATTATACCTTTTTATGACAAAACTATATATTAACTATATCTATGTTCTATTGTATTTTTGTTTATTTCATTTAGTATTTTTCAATTACATTTTAATCTGCTCTGGCTGAACTTGGGAGTGTTGAGGGTCTCATGCTTGCTAGCTCTTTTCCATAGCCCATTTATACCTACCACACCTTCCTTCATTGTCCTTTAGAACAGTGTTTTTTAACTGTGGGTCATGACCCCATATGGGGTCACATAACTGAATGTGGGGGTTGTGAAAAATTTGGCAATAGTAAAAGGTTCCTGAAGGTGCACAAACCCAAAATTAATTCAAAATCAAGCGTATAATGAATCCAAGTTATTTCTGGCAGTGCTTGCCTGAGTTGCATTGCAGAACTTCACTGCAGCCTTGGTTCTGAACACAGCATTGACAACTATGAAATCAAAATATTGATCAACTCTGAAAAACATTGAAGATGCTCTACATCCTTCAGTATCAAATATTCCACCAAGATTTAATTCTTTATGTAAAAATAAACAAGTACATCTGTCTCATTAGTACTCAAATTTGCTTTCATCTTTAATAAATGGTAAAATTATGTGTATACCAAAGAACTGTTCTGAAATAAATTTCTTTGTGATTTATTATCAGTAAATGCTTGATTTGTATATCTATTTATATACTTACATACCCAGGGTCATGTAAAAATTTCTTGGGTGAAAAGGGGTACCAAGTGGAAAAAGTTTAAGAATCCCTGGTTTAAGGCATCCACAAATTTGATTCTTCGATACTTAATACTAAGTCACACAGCATCATCACAAAACTGTTGGTATTGAAAATAAAGGTCTTTCCAACCACGGTTCCAGAAGACTAAAAATGAAAGATACTACATTCCTGAAAGAAAGACGATGGACTCAAAGTAAAGACTGAGACATTTTACTTTATTTATTTTTTGAACATGGTCAATGCAGGAATTTGTTTTGTTTGACTAAATGTCAAATTTTGTTGTTCTTGCTTTCTCCATTAGTGGATGTAGTGGGGAGACAGGGAGAGAGTACAGATCTGAAAATAAAAGAAAATGTAATTTAAAAAGAAAAGAGATGCTTTTATTTCAGGAACTAGGATGAGAGTATTTAAAATGCTGCACAATTCTAAAAGCAATCTTTTCTGCTCTTTTTTTCTTATCTAATTCTGAGTTCAGCTCATTGTCCTTCTACAATTTCTTTGTAAGATATATGTACTGATTGACCCTCATGGGCTCTTCATCCATCACATATATAACCTGGACAGTAGGCATTCTTCTTCCTCTTCCCCCCTTCCTCCCTCTTCTCTCTCTCTCTCTCTCTCTCTCTCTCTCTCTCTCTCTCTCTCTCTCTCTCTCTCTCTCTCTCCCTCTCTCCCTCCCTCCCTCTCCCTTCTTTCCTTCTTTCCTTCCTTGCTTTTTTTGTCTTCATGGATTTGGCCAAATTCCTTCGTATGATTGTGAATCTCATTTAGGATATTTGGTAGTGCTCCAAGATGTGATATAATCAGGTCAATGCCTTTTGCAAACAGGAACATCTGGAAGACCTCACCATCTATAAGGAAGGCTGTTCCATTTCTATTCTCTGTTCAATATCCTTATTGTAGCTTTTTAAAAATTTGTTTGTTTATGGCTCATCATGAGTACTACAAGGCGAAATGATTGAATATCCTGTGCAAATATACTTATTGTTATCTTTGGGTGCAGAGTGAAGCCAACTCCTCCAGCTCCTTCAAATCAAGAATTTATGAGCCATACTTCCAACTAACTGTAACCATCTATTCATGTCTCCTATATGAAAAGGTCAGTATTCATATTATTTCGTTCTTGTAGTACCACACCAACTCCTTGGTTGGACATTTTCTCATCTAGAGTATTAATAGTTAAATTAATTTTTATAGAAATTTTATAGAAAACCAAATTTAGCTAGGTGGGTACTTGGGCAGCAGGCCCATTCTGTTGCTCAGATTATATTCAAAGCTTTTGTCAGAGTGGCAGAACTTTCTAGAGCTTACTCTCTGCTGATATAGCCTTGGAAAACCCAAAAGAGATCCAAAAAAAGGGGAAAAGGTCCTATGTGCATACAAATATTTATAGTAGGAATTAGGAACTTAGGGAAAGCTCATCAATTGCGAAATGGCTAAACAGTTAATGGAAGTGATAGAATACTATTGCAGGATTAGAAATAAATAATTTGGAAGAGATGTGAAAACGCATATATGAACTAATGCAGAGTAAAGTAAGTAGAACCAGGAGAACACTTTATACAAGAATAGCAGGATTGTAAAGACAAGTGACTTTGAAAGATGCAAGAATTCTAATCAACACAATAGCCATACCTAATTCCAGAGGACCAGTGTTGAAGCCTAATATCTATCTGCTGACAGAAAGGAGATGACAGAGTACACAGAATGAAACACTTTAAAAAAAACATGGTCAGTAAGGGAATTTATTTTACCTGACTATGCCTATTTGTTACAGGAAATTTGTTTTTCTTTTCTTTTTCAGTGGGAGAGAAAAGAGATTTCTTTTAATGAAAGAAAGAGAGAAAGGAAGAAAGGAAGGAAGAAAGGGGAAGGAAAGGGGAAAGGAAAGAAGGGAGGAAAGAAGAGAGAAAAGAAGAAAGAAAAAAGAAAGGAAAGCAAACATGAAAGAAAAAAAAGAAAGAAAAAGGATTGATTCTGGGTCACTTTCACGCACAAGGAAGTAGACCTCCATGAGTCTAGAGTATGGAGGCCATGGAGGCCTGTGTTACAATGGCAGAAATGGCCACATTTCTCACTCTTTTGTCTTAAAGCATTAAAGACACCACTAAGAGGAACCAGAATTTAAGAATGCCTTAAAGGATCAAGCTGCATCAGTTGATACAGTGCATTTTTCTTGTCTACAGGACAAAGAAAATAGAAATAGTGGCATGGAAACTTTTATTTCAAAGCAAAAAAGGAGTAAAGCAAAGTACACTTTGTTTACTTCCCAACTTTTTACCTTTGCCTGGGGCTAGCCTTGATTCCACAGGCTGACAGATATCTAGGGACCTACCCTAGAGGATGCTGATTAATTTATAAATTGCCTAGTTGGATGTTTATTTAGCTCATTTGACCACTCTCATCTTAAAGTAGCTAATTCAATCTAGGCCTACACAAATATGATCAATCTGGCCCTTAGTTCCCTTTGCCCACCCCGGGTCTGGGACTCAATAATTTAAAGGTAGCATTTCCAAGGGAAACCATCTGTAGGCTGCTGATGATGATAGATGACATTTACATAGTGCATTAAAGTTCTGAGAGCACTTTACACCCATAATCTCAATTTATTTGAATAATAGAATGTTCCTTTATTTACTCTGGTAGTTGGAGTCTAATAACACCAAGAATGTCTATACAACATTTGGCTTGATTTGGTTAGTTTAGTCAAACATCCTTATGCAATTTGACTCAGATTTCCTTTCTTGCCTATTACATACTAATCCCCATTCATACAAACTATCTTCCAGCCAAACTTACCTACTTGCTTTTCCTTTACCAAACCCCACCCACACCTACCTTTACCCAGGGTCTTCCTCCATATCTGAAATAGGCTCACGTCTTAGAATCCCTAACTTCTTCTAATTGCAGCTTAATGCTGCCCTGAGAGGAGCTTTTCCCTCATATCCCCAGCTTCTAGAACCTACCCCCACCCCTGCCCTGCCCAAATGACACCAGCACTGACTTCTCACCTGAGTGTTCCAGACTCTTCTTTCCAATTGCACAGTGATCTTTCTTTTTGAATATCCCAATGTACAAGAAGTCAGCATGATATAATGAAAAGGGAAGCGGACTTGGAGACAAAACTGATGCAGGTTCACAACCTTGTATGAAAAATATTAAAACAACCAGAGGAAGCTTTCCAGGACTTGGGGGCAATGTTCTCTAAAATTTTTGTAGAAAGACATGAATGAGAATCATACAGGATGGGAAATGTGATCAAGGAGGTAATGAATCCAGATATATCTCTGGAAGAGGATGCCTTATTCAAAAGGCATATGATCCATGGAGGTAACATAGAACTGTATACTGAAATGATATGATATGACAAACAGAAAAAGAAAATGACAATGTTGGAAAGGACATGGGAAAACTGGGGCACTAACGCACCATTGGTGGAGTAGTGAGCTGATTCAACCATTCTGGAGAACATCTTGTCCAAAGGGCCATCAAAGTATGCACACCCTTTTATCCAGCAATACCACTACTAGGTCTGTATCCCAAATAGATTTTTTTTAAAAAAGGTAAAAGGACTTGTATGTACAAAAGTATTTCTAGCAGCTCTTTTCATGGTGGCAAAGAATTGGAAATTGAGGGGATGCCCATCAGTTGAGGAATGGCAGAAAAAGTTGTGGCATATGATTGTGATGGAATATTATTGTGCTGTAAGAAATGACAAACAGAACAATTGTAGAAAAACCTAGAAAGACTTACACGACCCAATGCAAAGTGAAGTGAACAGAATCAAGAGATGTTGGACACAGTAACAGCAATATTGTCTGATGAAGAACTATGAATGACTTAGCTATTCTCAACAATGTAATAATCCATGACAGTCCCAAAGGACTCATGATGGAACATGCTATCTGCCTCCAGAGAAAGCAGGGGTATTATCTGAATACAGACTGAAGCATACAATTTTTTACTTTCTTCCTTTAATTCTTTTTTTTTTTGTTTGAGTCTTCTTGTGCAAAATTACTAATATGGAAATGTTTTACATGATTGCATATGCATAACCTATCTCAGATTGCTTACTGTCTTAGGGAGGGGGATGGGAAGGAAAAGCAGGAGGGATAGAATTTGGAACTCAAAACTTTAAAGAAAAAAAAACCAAATGTTAAAAATTGTCGTAACGTGTAATTGAGGGGAAAAGAAAATATTATTTCTAACAAAGAAACAAGATGGTCATTTAGAAAATTCAGGCACCCAGTCACTTGGGTAAAAAAATCAATGGGGGCAGTGTTTGGAAGAAATGACAAGTAATAGGAGGTTGTTCTTGGTTTCCTAAGAAACTAAGTTCTTAGTTCATAGCATATTCACATATTCATACACCCTCCCACTCCCCCATGCCCACACCCACACGCATACACCCCCCCACACACACATACACACATACACACACATGCTGTATTAGGGAAAGGAAGAGGCTCCAGGAATCGATAGGACCATGGCTGAGAATGGTATATTGTTAATGGGTAACAGAAAGAAGGTAGATTTATTCAATTCTTTATTTTGCTTCTCTTTTGTCATTCGGTTCTTTGTTGTTCAAAGATCATTTGCCTGGATATAGAAAAGGGAGGCAAAATAAAGAATTGAACAAACCTACCTTCTTTTAGTTACCCATATCAGTATGCCATCCATCCCGAGCCATGGTCCTAATCATTCCTTGTCTCTGCCATTAGAGTGTAAGTTCCTTGAATGGGGATCGCTTCATTCTTTGTACTTATATCCACAGTGCCTGTCTCCAGTGCCCAGCATATAACAAATACTCAGTTGATTGATCTAGAGCTGGAATAGACGTCAGAGGCAATTGATCGATCTAGAGCTAGAACAGACCATCATATCAAACCTTTTCAATTTACAGATGAGGAAACTAAGTCCCCAGGGAGACTAAATGAATCTGTAGCCCAAATTTGAAAATCCCATCTTCTAAAAACACTCTGATCAGTGCCCCCAGTCTGCAGCATCACGCTTCCGAAAGATGAAAAATAGCTATGTGACACAATTTTAAATGTATTGTGGTGTTAAATTTCAGTGCTGTTTCAAATCAAAATGCCACAAATTTTCAGTTGACACTACAGATGTGTTGCTCATCACTGACTCATACCCTTATATTTTCATACCTATTTCTAGCTGCAAAGAAAAAGATGCACACAACAAGCAACATATAGTCATTAAATTATGTCACTTTGTTTTTAAAAAGGGATGTTGCAGTGGCTGATCCCATTTCCTGACTTGCCTCTAATGTTTGCAGGCATTCTTTAAGCTATCTCACCTCTAGCCAAAAGGGAAAATTAAAAATACTCATGCCCAAGCTCTCTAGGTGGGGTCGTTTGCTTTCCTCTTCTGGAATTATCCCAGAGTTTGTCTCTGCTACTGTATTTACAGATTATGGGTTTGTAGTATTGAAGATCCAGAGATGGAAAGAGCCTTAGAGATCATCTAGTCCAAACTTTTCATTTACAAAAGGAGGAAACTGAGGCCCAGAGAGGTAAAGTACCACTCATCCAGGGTCACACACAGTAGGTATACGTCAGAAACACGATTGAACCCAGATGCCGGGACTGCTGTTTTCTTATAAAAAGCTATGGCATCCATGTGGGTGCTCATCCAAACTGTCTTTTTTCCCCTTCTAACCTAACTTTCTACAGTTGCTAAGGAGACAAATCTCTGCCATTTGCAACTACGATTTTGCTTACAAAGATGACGTCTCAGCAGGAGACTGAGGTCTGTGGTAGTATTGAGAATTGCTCCCGAACACTGAATTGAACAGATAATAGATTTGCATTTGGTGCAATTTAGGAAAAAGAACAGCAATGGGTACTACAGCTGTCTTCTTCCTGGGATACAGATGTGAATGTGCTGGCAGACCCCAAACCCAAACTGTAGTTCTTTGGTTTCTTGGGTGGCTCAAAGAATAAAATCTCTTTCCCTCTCAGTCCTTCAGTTTCTCTCTCCTCTTGCCTATTCTTCCTATTTCCCTTCCATCTTTTTTTTTCTGCCTCCTCTCTCTTACTCCTTTCCCCTGCTACCTGTTCCTTCCTTCTCTCTCTCTTTCTTTCCCTCATTTGTTTCTTCTTCTTCTCTTTTCCTGATCTCCCAACTCTTCTTTCCCTCCCCTTCTCTCTCTCCTTCACCCTTTCTTCTATATCTCCCTCTCCCATTCTTTCTCCCTTTATCTTTCTTCTCTCTCTCTCTCTCTCTCTCTCTCTCTCTCTCTCTCTCTCTCTCTCTCTTTCTCTCCTTTCTCTTCTTTTCATTTTGGTCCTTCTCTTCTCTCTCTCCCTCTTCCAACCTTCATTACCTTTTTTTTCCTTTGCTTCTTTTGGTGAGGTGATCGGGGTTAAGTGACTTGCTCAGGGTCACATAACTAGTGAGTATTAAGTGTCTGGGGCTAGATTTGCACTCAGGTCTTCCTGATTCCAAAGCCAGAGCTCTATTCACTTCACCAACTAGCTGCCCCACCCTCTGTCATATCTTACTCATTGCTTCCTTCTCTCTGTCCAGAAAGAGCAAAAGATTCAGAGACAAAAGACATGTATTCAAGTCCTGATTCTGATCCTTACAACTTATGTGACTTTGAAGACTTTGGGAGTAGAAGGTCTCTAGTGCAAGTACCTATTCATGTCCGTGTTGTCTCCCCTTTTAGGATGTAAGCACCTTGAGGGGAAGGGCTATTTAACTTTTGTTTTTGTATCGTCTGAAATTAGTGCAGCACCAGGCACAGAGGTATTTAATGAATGCTTGCTTGCTTGATAATCTTGAAGGTCCCTTCTATCTCTAAACCTATAATCCCATGATCCAATAATCTCAAGTAATTTGATCTCTCTGGATTTTAGTTTCTTATCTGTAAAATAAACAGGTTGAATTAGAAGACCCAACTTTATATTTGTGATGTTTTGATCCTGGGACTCACTCTCTCTCTCTCTCTCTCTCTCTCTCTCTCTCTCTCTCTCTCTGTCTCTCCCTCCCTCCCTCTCTTCCTCCTTGAATCCCTACTTATTCTTTTTTTCCCCTTTCATTCATTCATTCATTCATTCATTCATTCATTTATTTTAAATATTTATTTATTTTTAGTTTTCAACATTCACTTCCACAAGTTTTTGAGTTCCAAATTTTCACCCCATCTCACCCCTCCTCCACCCCAAGATGGCATGCATTCTGAATATCCCTTCCCCTAGTCTGTCCTCTCTTTCTATCTCTCCCCCCTTCTCTTATCCCCTTCCCCTTCTATTTTCCTGTAGGGCAGGATAGACTTCTATATCCCATCTCCTGTATTTCTTATTTCCCAGTAGCATGTGAAAACATTTTTTTAAACATGTGTTTTTAAAACTTTAGGTTTCAAATTTTCTCTCTTCCTCCCTCCCCATCCACCCTCATTGAAAAGGCAAGCAACTCAATATAGGTTATACATGTGCAGTTATGCAAAATATTTCCATAGTAGACATGTTGTGAAAAACTAACTCTATTTCCCTTAATCCTATCCTGCCCTCCCATTTATTCTATTCTTTCTTTTGACCCTGTCCCTCCTCAGAAGTATTTGCTTCTGATTACCCCCTTTCCCAATCTGCCCTCCTCTCTATCACCCCCTGCTCTCTTGTCCCCTTCTCCCCCTATTTTCCTGTAGGGTAAGACAGATTTCCATACCCAATTGAATGTGTATGTTATTCCCTCCTTAAGCCAAATCCTATGAGAATAAGATTCACTCATTCCCTCTCACCTTCCCCTGTTTCCCCTTCCATTGTAAGAGACTTTTCTTTTCTGTTTTATTTTTTGTGAGATAATTTACCCCGTTCTACCTCTCCCTTTCTTCTTCTCCGAGTATCATCCTCTCTCATCCTTAGTTTTATTCTCCAGATATGACCCCTTAATCTTCAACTCACCCTGTGCCCTCTATCTATCTATCTATCTATCTATCTATCTATCTATCTATCTATCTATCTATATATATATATACATATAATTTTTTTCCTTCAACTACCCTAATACTGACAAAGGTCTCATGAGTTATAAATATCATCTTTCCATGCAGGAATGTAAACAGTTCAATCTTAATAAGTGTCTTATGATTTCTTTTTCCTGTTTACCTCTTCATGTTCCACTTGAGTCCTGTATTTGAAAGTCAAATTTTCTATTCAGCTCTGGTATTTTCATCAGGAATGCTTGAAAGTCCTCTATTTCACTGCATAACCATTTTTCCCCTGAAGGATTATACTCAGTTTTGCTGGGTAGGGGATTCTTGGTTGTAATCCTATCTCCTTTGCCCTCCGGAATATTTAAAAAAAAATCCCTACTTATTCTACTTATCTACCCTCAACCCTAAATCAAGACAAACTTTGTTCAAGAACTAAAGGCTTGTGGGAACTAGAACTTATTACCTACAAAATTCTCAGACATGCTTATCTGGGGACCTTTAGTGATAACAGGTTGTCTATTGCGGGGAAATTCAGATGCGGTCAACCTGTAAGTTTAAATAAAATTTCACCTAGTCCTGGATTTTTACGAACCCCTTATCCCTCCATTAATTGCCCCACTTTTTTTCTGACACAATTCTCCAACGTTTGTTTGCTAACGACAGACAAAAGACAAATGAAGACTGTAGGATCATAGATTTAGACCCTTCCATTTTACATATGAAGAGACTGAGTCCCAAAGAAGTTAATAACTTGTCCAAGGTTACACAGAGTAGCCAAGCTATATAACAAAGACAAAAGGGAGAGATGGGCAGAGACTGTTCTGAGAACAGCATTCAGAGGCAAAAGAGGGAGCTAACCTTACTTCAACTTACTTCAACAGGTAGGTCAATGGTTCCTTCCTCCACATTCCTTTCCATTTCAGAAATTTCTTATTAATCACAAATACTCCCAGGGTGATATCATAGAACCATAGAAATCTAGAGGGAAATTCCACAAGAAATAACCTGGATGATATATTAGCACTTATAAGATTTCATTGCATTTAGGAGCTGGGAGGAAGGAACCTTAAAGATCATTCAGTTCATCCCTTCATATAATTCAAGGGAATTTCTCCTTTTAAAGCATATTGAGTGGACATCTCTTCCTGGCTCAGTAGCCAATTGTCTTTGGTACTGTCCCTAGTGATCAAGACCACACAGATCAATCAGATGCCTGAGTTGCACATGTAGCCTACCAGAAGAGACCAGGACAAAGACTTAACTTTGTGGGAAGTACCCCAGTCCAGCAGATCAGTTCCTTTGGTTGCCCATGTTATATATAGATGAGAAAATGGAAGTCCAGAGAAGGGAACTAAGTTGTTCAAGATTATACAGATAGCTGCTGGTAAAGCCAAGGCTAGAACCTGGGTCTCCTGACTCCCCTGACCTTTCCACTGAAACACACTGCTTCCTTGCCCTCGGTTCAGTTAACAGAGTAAATTTTTTTTTATCTACTTTGAGGATGAGCATTGGAGATCATAATGCACTTAGAAACTATAAGGGTGAAACAGTCTGTAGTGGAGTATTGCTTAGGGCAATAAGCAGACTGACTTTGAAATGCTATAAGCTCAGGAAGGAAAAATAAACCATTAGGCTCCTATGTTGCATGCAGGATTTAATGGTGCCCAGGCACAGAGCTAGCCCCAGGCAAACTTGTGAGATACACAAGATTTGTTTACAGTGACCCTTCATCCCTGTTCAGAGATCCCTCTGGAGGCAGGGAAAGCAATCTGGAAGCTGATACAATAGTCCAGGCAGGAGTTAATATGAACCTGAATCAGAGAAGCAGCAATGTGAGTGGAGACATATATGTGAGATAAGTTAATGCTGACAATAATAATAGCATTTATATAGCACCTACCATGAGCCCAAAGTCTCATATGTCTGAGACCAGATTTGAACTTGGGTCTTCCTGATTCCAGGCCCAGTGCTCTAAATCCCAAGCCACCTAGCTGCCTAATTATGAAGTTAGGGAGGTAGAATTCATGGGACTCAGCAATAAACTAGATAAACAATTCCTCCAAAGTTCTCAACCTTGTTGAGCAGTATCTGAATATCATAGCTTTCAAGCCCTAAGGGACCCTAGATGCCATTGAATCCAACCCTGTAATTTTACAGATGAGGAAACTGAGGTTGCGAGAGGATATGTGATTTGTCCAGGGTCACATAGCTAGAGAGTGTCTGAGGTGGGATTCACGTTCAGGTCTTACAGACTTTAAAGATTCAGGATTCAAAAAAGCCGGGGAAGTCGGGAGGTGAAGCAAACTTAAGAGGAAAGATGATTGTAGAATTTTGGATGTTGAGAGATTGACATTATGTTAATACCTAGGGGAATTGATCCACCTTAGAAATAGGGGTTTAGAGTTTAGAAGAAAAAGAGATGACAGAATGTCCCAAGACTCTTAGAGCAGTGTAAACCTACAAAAGCTTAAAACTGCTTTAAGACTTTTGGGACACACTGTATGATATGTATGCCCCCCCTCAAAAAAAAAAACCTAATGAGATCTTGAGCAGCATTAACACAGGCATAGTGTCCAGATTGTGGGATATAGTAGTCCTTCTGTATTCTGCCGCAGTTAGAGAGAGCTCAATTGATGTGGAAAATGGCTTTGGAGTTAGGAGAATTGGATTGGCATATGCCACTTACCACCTGTGGGACCCTGGCCAAATCATTTACAGAGGCTCTGAGTCTCACTTCACTATCTATAAAATGCAGAAGCTAGACTAGATAGCCACTAAGATCATATTTGGCTCTAAAATATTCCAACATGTTGACAACATCTTGTCTTGAGTATTATTTTCAGTTCTAGGCACCATATTCTAGGAGGGGCATTGGCAAATTGGAATACATACAGAGAGGGGAGAGGAAACCAGAATGGTGAGAGGGATGAGAGTCACGTCACAAAGAAATCTGGTGCTCCAGAACTTAGCAGAGTGCCTGGTGCTCTGGAACCTTAGCTGAAACCTGGTAGGTACTTATTGATTGATAGAATTGAAGAGACAGGGAATAATAACCCCTTGTCTAGAAAAGAGAGAACTTAGCTGGGGACAGGATATCTGTCATATTTCGAAGGACTGATGTGTGGAAGAGTATTTAGACATGTTCTGGTTGACCCCATAGAGCAGAACTAGAACAGATAGGGTGAAATTTCAAGGAAGAAGGTTTCAGCTTGACAGAAAGGCAGACTTTAAGAAATATTGAAAACTGAGTCTTCTTCGGGAGACAGTGCATTCACTGGAAGTCTTCTGGTGGAGGCTGAGTGATCACTTTTTGGAAAGGCTATAATGTGGATTCCTGCTTAGAGTTGGAAGACTGAAGGGAGAGTTGTGACTTCCAAAGTCCAGTCAAACTTTGAGATTATGTGAGAGACAAGCTCTAAGGGTGGTGCCTTGAAGTGAGGAAGATGATTCAATCAGTGAAGTAGACAGAGTAGTCGTCAAACTATAGGAGGAAAATCAGAAGAGGGCAGTGTCACAGAATCTATGGGAAGACAGAGAAATAATCTATTTAGGCTCACCCAGATAATAGTAATGTGAAATCAGGGCTAGCATCTAGAACACAGATAAAGACCACATAACTCAGTTTGATTTTTATTCCAGTGAATCAGGCAGTGCCTCTGTCCTCACACAAGCCAGGCATGTGAGTAGAAAAAAAAAACATTTCAAGTGGGAAAAGAGAATCATTTGGTTCCCTGAATTAAGAAGAAAATTCCCATTTTGGTGCTAAATTAGCTCATACTAGTACCTTCTCACCTCTAAAATTACCTTATATTTATTTATTGGGAGGCAATTGGGGTTAAGTGACTCACCCTGGGTCACACTGCTAGTAAGTGTCTGAGGCTGAATTTGAACTGAGGTATTCCTGACTGGAGGGCCAGTTATCCACTGCATCATTTAGCTGCCCCTCCTATATATTTTGAATAGTTCTTGTATATACAGAGAAAGTAACTGAATCCATGAGATCACTGAACAATTAAAAAAAAATGAGGCAACATGATACAGTGGAAAGAACTGCATTTAGATTTAGAGTCAGAGGCCATGGGTTCAAATCTTGCCTTTGGTGCTTATTACTTCTGTAACCTTCCAAGTCTCTTTTGAGATATGATTTCCTTATCTATTAAACGAGGGGGTTAATTTAAGGTGCCTTCAAGGCTAAACCCTATGATGTTATATACCTACTGCCTCCCTAAATAGAATGTAAAACCTCTTGAGGGTGTGGATAGTTTCAATTTTGTCTTTGTATCTCTAGTGCCTAGCACAATACCTAGCACATAGACATCATTTAATAAAAACTTGATTGATTCAATTAGATGAAATATCACTTTAATTTAGTCCTATTTTTGGAGTATTTTTATATAACTCAAATATTTTAGAATGTGTACTATGTATGTATGAATACACCATATATAACGTATTTATAATATATATCAGGTGTCCCCAAAATCTTAGTGCAGTTTTTAGCTATTCAAATTATTAAAGCTTAAAACTACAATAGGACCACTAGGTGGCGCAGTGGATAAAGCACTAGGCCTGGAATCAGGAAGACACAGCTTCCTGAGTTCAAATCTGGCCTCAGACACTTATTAGCTGTGTGACCCTGGGCAAGTCACTTCCCCCTGCTTGCCTCAGTTTCCTCATCTGTCAAATGAGCTGGAGAATGAAATGACAAACCACTCCAGTATCTTTGCCAAGAAAACCCCAAATGGGGTCACAAAGAGTTGGACATGACTGAAATGACTGAATAAGAACAAAAACTACATTACGATTTTGGGGACACTATTTTTATTATGTTATATACATATATTATATATTACCTTATATGCGGGGTGACCCCAAAGTCTTAGTGTAGTCCAAAGTTTTAATAACTTGAATAGCTTAAAACTATACCAAGACTTTGAGGACACTCTGGATATATATTATCTTGTTTCTAATCCATTGGATGCTTAGTTTATTTGTTTTTAGAGAGGGGAAGATGTTAGTTCAGTAAAATTATATTTAGATCAATGATTCATCAAATTCACACTATCCATCCATTCACTCATTCATTCATTCATTCATTCATTTATTCATTCATCAACCAAGAATGCTCGCATTTTGGTTCAAGTACCCGGTTTAGTTTTAATCTTTTGCCCCAGTTATGGAGCTCCTTCCCCTACCTCAGTTTTTATCCCACAGGCCTAACATCAAGATTCTCCTTAGGGGGAAATAGAAGAGCCACTGTGATAGTGAAGTCCAGAGGTCAGAACTTTCAAAAATCATTGAAACTGAGAGCTTCTCTTTTATTTAGGTAGACTCGGGTAACATTTGGGGACAGGCTCATCAGCTTATTATATTTTTAGGCTTTGATGTTGCATTGTGAATTTCCAGTCCAACAACAGAATCCTGACAAATTGATTTTCTTTCTTTAATCTCTTAATGCAATGTTTTTTGGGAACTTTAGAAGCCTACAAATCGTCCTTTGAGTTCTATTGGATGATAATGCGTGCCCGTGTCAATCGCAGAAGCCATTTGACTTTCAAGTGATCTTGGACTTGTGCCATCTGCTCACTCCATATCATGGCTGCTCTGTTTTGAGATTGAGACATAATTTAATTGGATAAAAGGTCTACAAATTTAAAGAAAAAAACTAAGTCATTTCCTGGTGTGGTAAGATGCCAGTGAGTTATTAGGGGTGGAAGCCTCTCTTATCTCTTTGACTAAAGCCTGTTGTTAGCTGTAGTTTGGATTACGTATTTAATTTTTATTCTAAAAGCAGAGAATTGTTAGAGAGCCTGAAATTCTTCAATTTATTTCTCTTTATAGGTTTCTATTTGATTTCTGTGTTGTGATCCCTTATTTTTTTCTCTCTCAGCAACCATAATTGGGGAAAAGCCAAGATACCAATATGGCTGTAGCAACCTTTTAAAAAGCCCCAGTGGGGCCCAAAGGTCTTTCCTCACAGGAATCAGCCTCAGAGCTGCCTGCGTGGCTACTGGGAGCATGGAGCTAGATGATGTTGCAGGGACTAAATACACGTAAAAATTTTCTCTGAGGGCCCAAAATTTGCAAGAAGGCATTTGGCATTACTGGAGCCATGAAGAATAATGAAACCGCATCTCTCAAAGTTTAGGGAAACTCCAGGTATGGTTTGAAATACATCTTCTGTTTAAGCCTATTAATAATAGCTAACAATTACATGTCATTTAAAGGTTTACAAAGCACTTTAGGTATATTATATATTTGAGCTTCACAATAACCCTGAGAGATAGATACTATTATTCTTCCCATATTATGGATGGTGAAACTGAGCCTGAGAGGTGGCAAATAACTTGCCTAGATTCACACAGCTAGTAATTGTCTGAGGCAGAGTTCAAAAATCAGGTCTTCCTGATTCCAAGTCTGGCATTCTATCCACTGAGCTACATTACTTGGGAGAAGATTTTAGGCAGTAATAACCATACATGCAGATTCTTCCTTTTGGCCTCAGAGGGTGCTTTGTTCCACTGTGAATAATAATGAACAGTCTAGTAGGAGGGCTCTTGGGCAGCTAGGTGGTGCAATGGATAGAGTGCCAGGCCTAAAATTAGGAAGCCTCATCCTTCTGAGTTCAAATCTGGCTTCAGAAGCTCACTGGCTGTGTGACCCTGAGCAAGTCAGTTCCTCATCTGTAAAATGAGCTGGAATAGAAAATGGCAAACCACTCCAGGATCTTTGCCAAGAAAACTCCAAATGGGGTTAGGAAGAGGTGGACATGACTGAACAACAAAAACAATGAGGGAGCTTTCTTTGTTTCTCGAGACTGTATTTGCCACACTGATGAGATCAGAATACTGTGGCTGAGCTAGCACAAAAATTTATGTAAGAGGAATTATGGAGAGGAGAAATATCATTGAATTTGTGGTGTCATAGGGTGGAACCCAAGGCTGTGACTCTATAGGATATATTTTAGAGTCATAGATTTAGTCCTGGAAGGCAGCCTTAAGAACATCTACTCCAACTGCTTTCGACTTTACCACATGCCTTTCATACGGCCTTTTGGTTTTTCACTCTGCCACTTATTAGTTGTGTGACCATAAAAGAGTTACTCAACCCACTGAGCCTCAGTTTGCCAATCTACAAAATGGGAATTGTAATAGTGGTGCTAGCTACCCAGATGTTGTGATAGCAAAAAAAGCACTTTAAAGCATTATACAATTGTGAGTTGGGTCTCCATTCCTGGTCCGGCGTTCTTTTTGACTCTACCACATCTGTGGCATATTGCCCCAAACCTTTATCTGTGTAGATAGAAAGCCATTTTCTACTTGTCAGTACTAATCAATTCCTCCCCCAGTCCTGGGAAGCAGGGGTGGAGAAGGGGGAGAGGGAGGGAGGGAAGGAGGGAGAAAAACACCTGATGAAGAAGCAGCCCCAGTGAAGGCAGAGCAAACCCAAGGAACTTCTCCCTTCTTAGTGAAAGATGGATTGTGAAATTGTCAGCCTTCCCACTCCTATCCGAAGTAAAAGTGGTGTGTCACATCAATCTTAATCACAATACTGAGAAGAGGCATTTTAGTAGAGCAGGATTATTCATGAGAACTCTCTTCTTCCTTCCTCACTTCCTTCCAAAACAAGCTTTGTATGAACTTCAAATGAACTCATATCTCTACCCACTCTGAGGAGCAGGTCATCAGCAGGGAGCTCACAGCCACTTCTAGACTGGGTTTGGGAGACAGGCTGGGAACCTGAGTCAGGTTGGCAAGATAGAGAAGGAAGACGGGGAGTCAGCAAGCTGCCCTCTGACCCTGAGAGGGGCAAGTGGACCCTAACTGGACTGGACTGGAGATCCAGTTATGACTAGTTGAAAGGGCGTCAGAATGATACATGGTACCTGTCAGCATGCTGTAGCATTTTTCCAATGATCTCTTCCTGGGTGGAAAAAAGTTAACATGTATTATCAAATTGCATCCAATCACTTTTCTCCATTCACAAGCTTCTATCTTGGTACAGGCCTATGTCATATCTCACTTTGATTTTTGCAATAGCTTGCTAATTGGTCTTCCCTGCCTCAGTCCTGTCCCCACTCCATGCTATCCTGTGCGTGTGTATGTGTGTGTGTGTGTGTGTTCAGTTGTTTCAGTCATGTCCAACTCCTCATGACCCCATTTGGGGTCTTATTGGCAAAAATACTGGAGTGCTTTGCTATTTCCTTCTCCTGCTAATTTTACAGATGAGAAACTGAGGCAAGCAGGGTTAAGTGACTTGCCTAGGGTCACACAGCTGGTGTCTGAGGCCATATTTGAACTCAGGTCCTTCTGACTCCAGAATCGGCACTCTGTCCTATGCACAGTTACTAAAGTAGCTTTCCTTAAATATAGATCTGACTATGCCACTTCCCTACTCAGCTAGCTCCAGTGTCTCTCTCCTGCCTAGAATCAAAAATAAACTGTTTAGCTTTTAAATCCTTACCCAGTATGGTCCCAATCTCTCTTTGAATCTCATTGGACATTGCTCCTAGGCCCACACTCTGCTAACCAGCTAAGCTGGTTTTCTCTCTGTAATTCATACACAGCACTCCCTCTCCCATCCCTGTAGCTCTGTATTGGCTTCTCCCCACACCTAGAATGCACTCCCTCCCTCCTCGCTTTTCTCTCATAAAATTCCTCTCTTCCTTCAAGATATAGCTCAAGCTCTACCCTCTGCAATGAAGCCTTCTTAGGCTCCAAACACCAGTGTCCTCCCTCCCAAAGCACCTTGCATTTTACTAGTATGTAAACATTTGCATTTATTAACTTTTTATCTTTAAATATAAATTTTAAAATGTCATCTTCTTGTGAGTAGGGATTATTTCTTCTTTGTACTCGTGTCCTCAGCCCTTAGCAGAGTACCTGGCCCATAGTAAGCACTTAACATATACTTGTTTATAGATTGATATGTCCTGGATCCTACCTCTCTTCTCTCTCTACCCTTTCTGTGTTTTCCACTCTCATTGACTCCCATGGGTTTAACTACTATCTCTATGTAAATAACGTTCAGATCTTTGTACCTAACTCTTGAGCTCCAGAGTCATATTAATAATTGCCTATTGGACATCTATAATTGGATGTTCAGCAGCATAGGACGGTGGAAAGAGTGCTAGTTTGGGAATGAAAGGACCTGGATTCTAATCCTGTTTCTATTATTTATTACTTGCATGACTTGCAGAGAGTCTCTGGGCCTCAGTTCAGTCTCCTCATCTAATAAATCCTGGGGTTGGACTGCTCTAAGCCTCTGAACTCAGACTGCCCAAACTAGTATTGATTTCTGGCCCCCTCCTCCATCTCCCACCCCAAACCTCTTTTCTTACTAACTTACCTATTTCTACTGAAGGCACCATCATTCCTTTAGTCACTCAGGTTAGCAACCTCTGATTCACCCTGAACCTTTCTCTTTTCTCATCTCTTCCAATCACTTTCCAAGTCTTAAACATTTTAGCTTCCTGATGTCTCTTGAATCCATACCCTTTTCTCCACTCAAAGAAATTACCATTCTAATTTATAGCCTCGTCACCTCTTGCCTAGACTAAAGCACTAACCTCCTAACTGGCCTCTTTGCCTCATGTCTCTCCCCTCACCCATCTGTCCTCCACACAGCTAAGAAATTAATATCCCCAAAGCACAGATCTGACCACTGTCCATTCCATTCTCAGGCAACATCAGTTGTTCTCTACTGTCTGTAGGATAAAATACAAATTCTTCACCTTGGCATTCAGAGTCCTTCTCAATCTGGCTATAATCTTCCTTTCCAGGTTTGTTGTTCACTTTCAAACACTCTGTAATCCAGTCAAACCAGCCACTAGTGGAAAAAAAATCAGGAAAGCATAGTCCTGTGCAAGACCCCACCACAACCCCCATCAAACCAATAGAGTACAAGCTTCTCAAGGGAAGGGAATCTTTCCTTTATAACTGTATCCCCAGCATTTTGCACAGTGCCTGGCTCATACAAGGCGCTTAACCAAAGGCTTATTAAATTGAATTAATCCTCTGGCTCTTGTTTACACTGAGCCGTCCTGTTGTAAGAGATGAAACCCAGGTATATCTGCAACGAGCCAGAAGAGTTATGAAAGCTTGTCATGAAACAGGTAGCAGGCAGAGAAGATACTTCTCTCATGGGCTTATCAATCCCTTTCCTTTTTCCTTCTTTAACCTGAAGATCATCTCACCAAATGCCTGGATGCTCTTCCATTGACTGAGTCAAGCATACATACATATACATACACACACATATACATACATACATACATACATATATGTGTGCATATATGTATGTGTATATGTATGTGTATATGTATGTGTGTGTGTGTGTATGTATGTATGTATATCCTGTCCCCTCCAAAGATCCAGTTATATCTTTTTTTCATTGGTGGTCATGACCTAGATGTGTCCTTGCCCCCTCATCCCTTTACCCCCCAACATGCCTCAAATTAGATGTCTCAGATTGGACTTTATGTTTCCTCTTTTGTGAGTTAAAATGAAACACATGAAGACCTAATACTTTCAGCATTTACTGGCAGGTCTGCCTCTTTTTATAGAAACCTTTAAGTCTGCAAAAGACTGGTACAAATAAAGTACACTTTTTTTTTAAACCATAGAGACTTTTTGTAAAACTCAGAATCTCATGTGGTCAGAAATTCAGAATATCATGAAGTCTGCAATCATCTCTGCTCATGAACATCACTAGCCCTGCATAAACAAATTGTGCTATTCCAGGGTGGGGAAAAGCAGCAAGAGCCTTTTACCAATTTGTTCAATAATCTGGCATTCTAGACATACATGTCCCCTTCTTTAGGGTATTCACTAGTGCAAGGGTTACCATACTAAGGAAGCTTCAGGACTGAGCTGAGCAATTGGCAATAGTTCTAAAGAATTAACTAGCCTTTGTCCCATTCCATGGCTAACTGGAGGCAGAAGATTCAAATCAGGTCAAGTAAAATTTCTGAACTAGCACTTACGAGGCTGACCTATTCTACAATTGTTTTAGAGCTCTTTGATTTTAGAAGTCATAATGAGCCAAGTACTTCTTTGTAGTAGTATAATATTACTCTGAGTATCTGCTCTTCCCAATGGCTTTCTCTTTGAGCCCTTTTGTCTATATTCCTGAGGAAATTTTTTGTGCTGGACCAAGCTGTGAACTGCTTCAGGTTACAGGCATAGAAAATGCTGAAGGTTTGGGATGATGATGGCTGTGCCATAAAGTCAGTCATAGCTGTCTCTTTGAAAGCACCTTCCTTGGAGAGGAGGGGAGGAGAAAGGGGGAGAAAATTTAAAATGCAAAATCTTATGGAAATGAACTTTGATAACTAAAAATAAATTAATTATTGTTATTTTTTAAATAAGGCGCCTTCCTTATTCTCTGTAGCATATCAGTGTCAGAAGTTTCAGGAACCTCATAGATGAAAGACAGATTATCGAGAATGATTTCGTTCAAACCAAGAAGGCTAACGAAAAAGCTGACTCTGAGAAGAGACTTAATGGTGTTTGGGGGTGTTAATGATGGAGGCATGTAGGATCTGCCCAATATCAAGGATGGGGAGAACTAGACACAGATGGTGAGTAGCTATTCCTGAGAGACATCTACTCACTGAATTAAAATACGGGTAGAAATTTCTCTTTAATGTTCAGGGAAATTGACACCGGATCTTATTTATATCTCAAGAAACACATCAATGTTTTTACATTTCATTAACATATCAAAAGAGATCAGGGTCACTGACCTGACTCCTGTGGGCTCCTTGAACAAAGTGCTGTTGCATGGCTCCATGTGTTTCTGCATTCCAGCTAAATGCATTTTTCTGTCACTTAGCCATTGACAGGAGGGGCTAATGAGGGGAGGATATATTTACTAATACTCCATTAGCAGTGAAATGAATAAACAAGAAAACAAGAGGCCTTTCTGATCCCTCAAAACTGGGAGGTCCCAAATTGTTCTTTGACAGCTGTTATTGTATTTGTTGATGCTGGTCCTGAGTCATTTTCAGTCTTGTCTGACTCTTTGTGACTCCGTTTGGGGTTTTTGTGGCAATAGACACTGGAGTGCTTTGCCATTTCCTTTTCCAGCTTATTTTACAAATAAGAAACTGAGGCAAACAGGGTTAAGTGACTGGTCCAGAGTCACACAGCTCTTAAATGTCTAAAGCCAGATTTGAACTCAGGAAGATGAGTCTTCCTGACTCCAGACCAGGTGCTCTGTGCACTGCAGTGCCACCTAGCTCTGTTGTAGGCCAGGTCTAAAGGAGGTTCAAAAGCTTCAAAATGAAATGAGTTCTCTTAGGTAATAAAATCCAGTCAAGAGAGATACTATTTGTAAAGTGCTTAATTTGGGTGCTTGGTGCTTAACAAATGCTAGTTCCCTTTCCCCTCCCTCTTTTATTACTTAAACATTAAAAGTAAATAATCTAGGAATAAAAGGATATAAGATACAGTTCCCTTTGGTCAATCAGTCATTAGATTAGGCACTCAAAAAAAAAAAAGCAATCTGCAGGTAGTCGGAGCTTGGAAAAAAACCTTTTAATATCTTCCTTGGGCCCCAGGGTTAAGTCTTTAATAATTCAAGCTGTCAGAAGTGTGTAAATTCCAGCACTGGCTAGGGGAAGGGGCTGGCTGGCTCACAGATAACTTAATATGACATCTTAGACATGAGGACAATTTCATAGAACAGGGGTGAAGTCTAAGATCCCTCCTCAGAATTTTTTAAGTTCAAAATTAAAATGTATAGGGTTCCAAGGGAAACCAATTTTATTGAAATGCAGTTAGCAATTTTTTTAAAAAAAATCAAGTTCATGGGAATCCTGAAATCTATTCATGGACCCTAAGGACCCCAGGTTAAGAACTCCTCTTATTGGTCATCTACAAAAGCGTTGTATATCCTGTGGGATGGGGTTCCTGGAGGCCTGTGGAGTGATTGCAATGGATTCAGCAATGCAAGCAGTCACCAAGCATTGTCATTTTGAGTTTTATTTAGTTCCAACAAAATATGCATTGTGATTTAGTATGATAAGTAAGGAAACACGTTATCTATAGATAGAACATATAATGTCTTGTACATATATGTTTAATCGAGTTTCAAATGTGTATTGGTACATGGAATAGATCTCAGACTTCATTATTACCAAAAGAAAAAGGGTGATACAACATTGATAACTGCTGATTCATACACTTATTTCCCCAACTATTTAAAAAATATTGTATGGGAAATAATTTAGACCTACTTTTAGGGCATCCTTGCTGAGAGCATTAGAAGGGGGGAAAGGGAGATCTTTATTACAAGTACACGTCTATGACAGATCTTGTGGAACAGAATACAATATAGTGCAAGGAAAATGAGAAGTGTTTATGAAGTGCTTTTTAATGACAAGTACCATGCTAAGTGCTGGGGAAACAAATAAAAAAATTATGATAGCGTCTGTTCTTTAGGAGCTCCCATTATAAGGGGAGGAGACATATAGAGGGCTCATGTTTATGTTCCATTCATGGCATATGGAAAGGCCAGATAGTGCTTCGGGAGGGAAATTAGCAGGCCAAATGGCAAAGCCTGAGGAACTTTGGGGAGTAATGGCAGAACCAATGGTCAGTTCCCTACCAAGGGGATATTGGGATTAATGTTTAGATCATGGAGAGGCAGGATTCCCTCTGGGATATCAGCAGCAGAGGTAAGGATCTGGGGCTCAATATCTCATCTTAATCCCCACACAATTAAAAGATTTTCAGAATACAAGATCCTACTCTACTTATCTCCTCACCTGTAAAATGGGAATAATAATAGCACCTACCTCACTGGGTTGTTGTGAAAATCAGATGACACAACACATGTAATGTACTTTTCAAACATAATATTACATAAATACAAAGTAATTTGGGAGGGACCAAGAAAGACTTTCTTTTAGCAACCATTTGGGAGGGCAGCCAAGATGGTGAAAGGCTTAGAGGTCATGCTGTATGAGTACTGAGAATATTTAGCCAGGAGAAAAGAAAGCTCATGGGGGATACTTTTTTTTTTCTCATTCTAACTTTAACTTTAATATTTGTCTTACAAAAGAGGTAATAGACTTGCTCTGGTCCTAGAAGGTAGGAATAAGGGCTAAATGTTGAAAAGAAGTAAATTTAGGCTTGATGTCAAGACAAAAACCACCCAAAAAAATAGCTTTCTAACAATTCAAGCTGTCCAAATGTGGAATACCTTGCTTGGGAAGAAGTGGTTTCCCTTTTAGCGGAGGTCTTCAGGCAGAAGCTGGATGACCTTCTAACTGATATCTTACAATAAAGATTCTTTCAGGTATGGGTAGGACTAAATGGCCCCTGAAATCACTCTAACTCAATTTCTATGATTGAGTGCCCAGTATGTACTGAATGCGTGAGACTGAGTAGAGACTGTTTCATTCTCTGTACTCGTGCCCTCGATTCCCAGTGCCTAGTAGGTGCTTAGTAAACACTAATGGATTGATTTTTGGTGCCTAAAAGGATGACAGGTTGAGAGCAGGAGCAACTCTCGAAATCATATAATCCAGTCCCTCATTTTTCAGATGAAGAAACTGAGGCCCAGAGAGGCTAAGGAATTTGACCAAACTACCCAGGCAGTAAATGGCAAGAGGTGGTATTTAAATTTAGTTTTCTAACTCCAAATTTAGTCTGCTACTCTGTCAAGGACAGACAAGCCTAGAACCTTGAACTCTTGAAATGCCAAAACACACTGCTTCATGTGACCAGGCTGATGAAAGCTTAATGGAGAAGATATGTTTCGGGGGTGCTGGTCAGGGTGGGGTGGTGGGGTTTGGTAAGCTAGTTGTTCTCAGTTGCATTTGCTATCTGTATGTTGGCTTAAAAGGCTGTCCAGAATGACATCCTGACAAATGCTTCCTTATAACTTCAGTAGCAGGAGATAGAGCCTGTCAGATTTGTTTTATTTTTCATAACTTCATATCCAGCTGCTGGTAGTTTACTATTGACTAGTGAGGATTTTTCTTCTCCTCCTTCTATATAGTTCCACCATGCCAACCTGAGCCAGTTTTATTAAATTCAGGTTTTTCTGAGTGCATGCAAGGAAAAGTTAAACACTTTCATGCTCTCTGGACCCTGGGAGTATCTTTTTTTTTCAGGACTAGTTAATGAATCCCAAATCATTATTTCTCCATCCACTTTATATGAAAGCCATTTCTAATATAGGGCCTCAAGATAAGAGGGATTATTTCTTCTTTTTTATTTTTTGATAATGAATTTGACAATCATTAACTACTACAAATGTTTCAATACACAAAGAGGAGTAAAAAAAGGTGGCTGTATGAAAAATTATTTACATATATGAATTGCTCTGCAAACAGAGCAATTTTGTTGCTACATTATTCAATTTAATATATACTCTGTTTGCTTTTCCTTCCTGAATTTATTTTTATTTCCTTCTATTTTAAAAATGTTTTTATTGATATTATTTTCCTTCTCTCCCTCCATCCCTCCTCCCTCCCTCCCTCCTTCCCTTCCTTCCTTCCTCTCCCCATCTCTCTCCCTCTCTTTCTCTCTTACTCTGTCTCTCCTCGTCACTACTCACTAATTCTCATATACAGTCTCTTCCATAAAATAATCATAGAATGAATTATTACCAAAGGAATCTGGCAAAATTTCAGAGAAAGCACTGTTATATATATATTATATATTTTAAAATATATATTATATAATATATAATTTATGTAATATATAATATATATTTTAAAATTTAAAATAACAATAATTAACATATTTAGTGCTCTAAAGTTTGCAAAATTATTTACATATATAACTTGATTCTTACAAAACCCTATGAAGAAGATTCTATTATCTTCCCAGTTTTAAAAATGAGGAAATTGAGGCTCAGAAATAGTAAATTATTTGTCCAGAGCACACGATCGTTGTCTAAGAAAGGCAAATTGAACTCGAGTCCTCCTACTCTAAGTCCAGTGCTCTCTATTCACTAGGCCATTTGAAGGTTACCAAAAGGTCTTTCTGCACCCAACTATCTCCCCCATTGTCCTGCCATGATTCCTGATTCCAACATTAAAGATTCTTTCCTTTGGGTTAGGTACTGTGTTGGAGTAGAGCCCTCTTTTTAAACATAGATATCTTTTGGAAGAGTAACACATCAAGTCATTAACGTCTCCGTAAAATGTTCTCATCAGAGGTTAAAAAACCTGTTATCTCCACAGGATCTAGGGGAATCAGATATATACAGTAAATATGGTCTCAGGTTGGGATAAAAAAAAAAAAGAGAGGTAACATTTGATGAGAAGGGGGGAGAGAGAAAAAAAATGTGAGTAGGAGAGAATTCTGGAACATCAGGGCACTGAGTAAGTCTTATTGCCAAACAAGAAACAGCAAAGCCTCATTATGTGCTAAAACTGATCATACCATACTCTTGGTTTCAAATTATATCCCCTTATATGGAGTGATATGCTGTATAAGGCCAATATGAAACATCTAAAACAGATATTTTCCTTCCTCTGCTGATTTCAATGTTTTAATAGCATTTGAATGTATTATGATCTGGGAAGAGATATTTTTTTTACTTTGAAAAAAAATGCAGACTGGATCTTTCTATCTCACCTAGACAAGAAGTGTAGGTGCTGCTCATGGCCACCCAGGGCCTCTCTGATCCACTAGGGATCTTTGACCTGCTATGTTTCTGACCTAAGCTGGTTGGCTACCACTATAGTAATGCTTAACTGATGCTTACAACTCCAGGAGCTCAAGTAGACCAGTCATCCACCAGCCTTAGCTTCCTGGGTAGCAGGGGTTATAGACATGTACCACCAGTTTGGGAGGAGAACTTTATGTGGAACTTTTTTAGAGTTCCAAGGTTGAGTTGACTTAGAAGTCATGCCTTCTTTGGGGAGGAATTCTTTCACTATTGCATTTCTTTACTCGATAAAAATTCAAAGCTAATCAGTTTTCTTGTTTGGTGGGCGTTGGTCAAGCTGGACAGGAAAATTCAACAACAACCACAAAGAGACTCAGAATTGACTTGTTTTCCTTTCCATTTTCCAACCTCATTCCTCAACCACCTTATGCGCCATTTGCTATAATGAAAAGACACTAATTAAGAACATTTTTGTATTCACAGAGTGAAAGACCTTATGCTATATTTTGGGCAGTTTGAAGTATTGAATAAAATGTTGGACATAGAGTCAGAAAGATCTAAGTTCAAATCCTGTCTCTGATACTTGTTGATGGTGTGATCACAGACAAATTAATTCACCCTTCAACTTGTTTCCTCATTTGTCAAATGAAAATTATATTGTTCATAATACCTATCTCATAGTGATGCCGTAAAAACCAAATAAGATAATGTGTATAGTGTGCTTTGCAAATTTTAAAATACTGTGCATGCCCCTGTTATCATACCAAGAAATGTTTGTGAGGTTGGAAAGCTTTGGCACAGGCAAAATAAATGCACTTGGGATTAGTCAATAAGCATTTATTAAGTGCGTACTTAAATAAATCATCTTGACTTTTGTCCTGCCACTGGACTTCAATGGCCAGAAGAGAGAGTGAGGGCTAAAGACTTTGTGCAACTCTACCTCACTTAAATCCAGTTCATGCACAAATCAAGACATCACTTATCACATCACGATATCATTGATCCTCTTCAAAACTGAAGGTTGAACAGCAAGTGTATACTATGTGCTAGGCATTGTGCTAAAAACTAGGAATACGAATATGAAAAAAAAGATAGTTTCTGCCATCAGGGAGCTTATAATCTAATGGGGGAAGACAAATCACAAAAGGAAGGTGGAAAGGGAGGAGCGGTGTGTGTAGGGGGAGACAAATAGAGCCAGATAAAAATGAGATGTCTCAACCAAGATCTCTCCATAATCATCATAATAATAGTTTGCCCCCTTATTATAATGATTCTGATAATTTATCAATGATACCAACAATTGACACATATCCTTTCAAAGTTTGCAAAGGGCTTTTTGTTCATTATGTTCTCTGATCCTTACCACATTCCTGGGAAGTAGATATTACTATATTATTATCTGCCCTTTGCTAATGTGCTCAGAGAGGTTTGATGACTTCCTGTGGTCACAGAGCTGAGGTGAGATTGGAACTCGTTACTTCCTGATTCTAAATACAACATCAGCGAATATATTATCCTTATCTAATCCTCCATTCTTTTTCCAAATGGTATCAGAAGCTCTGTTTGGGCACAAGGACACTGAACAGGAAGCTGCACTTTCTGCCCCTTTGCCAAGATGGTAGATCCCACTCAGCTGTTCCATCCTTCCCCTGCCAGTCAAATTAATGAGTTCCCATTGACAGAGCTGTCTAGCATGGAGTAAAAAGAAATTATAGTGATCCTAGATGGATGAGTCAGGAGTAGATATCATAATGTGGCATTTAAATGTATGCTCATCATTGTGGAGATGGGCCCAGTGGAAATACCAAAGGAGAAGAACAGGCTTTTCCATTTCCATTTTAAGAGTATACGTGTGTGTGTGTGTGTGTGTGTTTCTGGAAATATTCTCAAGCTTTTGAATGACAGCAGAGAGAGTCTCTAGACATCTTGGGGACTAAGAGGGTAGGTACATTAAAGTCACATTGGTGAATTTCACTAACACCCAGAAGGACTTACGAAATACAGGGCAGCAAGCCTAAGTGTGTCAAAGAAAACACTGTTCACCCCAGTCTCCTCTTCCTGCTCACTTCTCTCTCTCTCTGTGTCTCTCTGTTTCTCTCTCTCTCTCCTCCTCCTGCCTTCCCTCCTTCCTCCCTCATCTTCCTTCCCTCCCACTCTCTCTCTTTTCCCACCACCCCTACCTCATATGAATCAGGCAATGTCTCCAACCTTGCTAGTTCAGAGACACATTTCTTGAGGACACTCATGGTTACCCAGTTTGTACCAAGGAGCCATTGCCAACCAGGGACACAACATTGTTTATTGAACTAAAGAAATAAATAATTTTGCTTTCAAGTTTTCCAATATCTAATGAAAGCCACAGAACGATGTGGCTAGTGTGATGTTGCAGTGGGTAAATTCTGGAGGATTGTTTTGGGGGTTTTGTTCCTATTTTCACATAGAGTTCACACTGTACACATTTTGGCACAAATTGGTCATTGGAAAAATACATGGCTTCAATAGAAGATGTGATATTTTGCAGCAGGTTGCAGCTAATGGTTCAGACATGTTCAAGTGTTATATCCAAGAAAATCTAACAGCTCCAGCTAAATCCTAGGAGAGTAGAATTTCTGCTTCAAATGTTTTACCTTCTAATAGTCCCACATCTTTCCTTGTGTTATTAATTCACTTATTCTGGTCAGAGACAGTCTGTCCCTTACCTCCTGAGCTAGGAGAGCAGAAAGTACTTTGTTATGAAGGAAAGAGGAAGGAGACTTATAGCAATGAATACTTCCTGGCAAGACTTGTCTTAGAAATAAGTGGAATTAGTATAAACACTGAGTTCTCTGAGATAGAGGTAACATATTAGTCCAAGGTCAGTCATTAGCCATAAATCAAAATTGAGTCCAAAGTAATCCTAGCAGTCCTGGGCTTGAGAGAAAGGGACAGACACAGGCCAGGGAGCTTTGATAGGCAGTGTGAGGGTGGGCAAGAAGAGTCTAGATCATGGATTGATATCTAGGAGAGGTGCTGCTGCACTGGGGAGGCCCTTGGAAGCCAGGACTGAATAATAACATTGGACTCCTGGGAAGGGGAGGAGGAGCAAGTGAAAGAGAGATAAGGGACCAATGGGAGGGGAATAAAGGAGCAGTATATATAGAAGTACTGAAAAAAGGATAGAAATAGGGAATAAAACTTGAATTTTTTCTTAATTATAATTTTGATAAGGATCAGTCCAGCTCCCTGGTTAATGAAGAGGAACATGTCTATATGTGCCTGATTAAACCATTAGAGTAGCATTTTTAGTTCTTTATTGTGAAGGGAGGTTCTAATCATTTTCTTTCTTATTAATAATAAACTTGTCAGCATATCTGCTGACTTGTCAGCATATCAAGAGGACAGTTTTATCCTTAGAGATTTTATTCTTTTTGTGTGTGTGTGTGTAAACAGGACCTTTGATTTGATTAGTGTAGGGAACTGGTGAGGAAATAAAGTCCTTTCTACTAATGTAGATGAGTATTTGATCCAAAACTTGTTGAGTTAGATTCCTGGGGCATTGAACAGTTAAATAACTGCTCAGCAACCTCTCCCCAATCCCTCTCACCAAGCCAGCATATTTAAGAGACACTGTCTCAACTATGCCACACTGCCTCTTACTCAGGGGTTTAATATTCGTCTAAAATATTGTGCTTCTGAAAACAGTGGCATGTGGCTGCTCCTGCTTGGCTTTCATCTTGCTTTTTCTGAATTGCTCATGGAGTATTGCTTGCTGTCCCTAAGATTCAGAGGAGGGTGTTTTAAGTAATCATAGGCAAATACAGCTCAAATTTCTATTTTGTGCTTTCTCTTTGAGCAAACCAGGCATGATAAATCAAGAAGCAAAACATTTAATTTAGATAGGATAGGGGAAAAGATGGTTGACAAGGGATGCTTTTTTCTCATACCTTATACCTGAAGAGATACATTGTCCTATAGATTCCCATAAAAGCAGTGGGAGAGAGAACATTCCATAGAAAACTCATTCGTGATCCTGTCCTAGAGGTCCCTGCTGGTGAGAACTCACCTTGGCTTGACTTTTCACTCTATGTCTATGGCTGTGATTCCCCATCTGCCTCCAAAGTACCTGAATACTGCATCTCCACAGAGGGGCGGCTCTTATCTGCACCTGAGATTCTTTTTTTTTATTAATTTATTTTGATTTATCAACAATCACTTCCATAAGCTTTTGAGTTTTAAATTTTTCTCCCTCTCCCTCCCCAAGATGGCTCACAATCCGATGTAAGCTATGCATATACATTCCTACTAAACATATTTTCACATTACTGATGTTGTAAGGAAGAATTAGAACCAATAGGAGGAACCACAAGAAAGAGAATACAAAACAAAACAGAAGAAAAAAAGAGCAAATAGTATGCTTTGATCTGCATTCAAACTCCATAGTTCTTTCTTTGGAAGTGGATAGCATTTTCCATCATGAGACCTTTAGAGATGTCTTAGATCCTAGCATTGCAGAGAAGGGCTAAGTCTATCAATGTTAGTCATCATACAACATGGCTGTTACCGTGTACAAGATTCTCCTGGTCCTGCTCACTTCACTCAGCATTAGTCCATGCAAGTCTTTCCAGGTTTTTCTGAAATCTGCCTGCTCATCATTTTTTTATTTTGTTTGTTTGTTTTTTAAGGCAATTGGGGTTAAGTGACTTGCCCAGGGTCACACAGCTAGTAAGTGTCAAGTGTTTGGTCTGAGGCCGAATTTGAACTCAGGTCCTCCTGACTTCAGGGCTGGTGCTTTATCCACTGTGCCACCTAGCTGCTCCTGCTCATCATTTCTTATAACACAATAGTATTCCATTACATTCGTATACCACAACTTGTTCAGTCGTTCCCAATTGATGGGCATCCCTCAGTTTCCAATTCTTTGCCACCACAAAAAGAGCTGCCGAAACTATTTTTGTACATGTGGGTCTTTTTCCCATTTGTATGATCTCTTTGGGATATAGCCCTAGAAGTGCTCTTGCTGGGTCAAAGCGTATGTACATTTTTGTAGCCCTTTGGGCACAGTTCCAAATTGCTCTCCAAAATGGTTGGATCATGAGATTCTTTTTTATAAAGTGCTTTATTAATCTTAAATTTAGTGCTACTTAAATGTAAACAGTTTATTATTATTATTGTCAATTATTCCCTACTAACCTACTGTCATGTGTTAGAACTCTTGTTAATCTCTGCCATGTTCTTTTAAAGAGGATATTATTGGGGCAGCTAGGTGGCGCAGTGGATAGAGCTCTGGCCCTGGAGTCAGGAGAACCTGAGTTCAAATCCAGCCTCAGACACTTGACACTTACTAGCTGTGTGACCCTGGGCAAGTCATTTCCCCCCAATTGTCTCACCAAAAAACAAAAAAAAAAAAGTTAAAGAAAATATTATTATATGCTTGTGAAAATGGGCATGCCTAGGGCTAGTCAACACATTTCAGCTCTTTTGTTACTCAGAACCATAGCCAAACACAGAAATAGCAAAAAAAGAGTTATTCAGGTCAAGATCTTTCTTTTCCTAATTTGTCCCTCCTCAGAGGTAATTTTCCCAACCATATTTAGGTTGGAGCGAGTAAATTCCTTTCAACAGTAATCATGCTCTTGGCAACTAGCACCAGTGCCTGCTTGGAGTTTCTGCCAGCCTCAATGTTTCAGCAGCACTGAAGCTGGCAACCTTTGCTCTAGAATCCTGCAGCTACATCCAGGTTATTGTCATTCTTGCACTGAATAACAAAATGATAAATTACATCCTGCTCCAAGCTTTTTTTCCCACAGAAGGGTAAAATTTCACTCAATTTGGATTCCAATAATTTGGAATTTATGATCATTTCCATGGGGATTGGGATAGTATTTATATTTACTAAACAAATCTTTCTTTGATTCAACAAACCTTTGTGGAGTACTTGCTATGGCATTTAAGGGGATTTAATGATGAATAGGATATGGTTCTCTCTGTTAGGGAGATTATAATCTACTAGAGGGAATAAGAGGTGTCCATGAATACCTATAGTACTAGGAGGCATAGGATAAGTGACAAAGGTATAGATAAGATGCCTTAAGATGTACCCGAAGGGAGAGACATCTGGCTTGGGGAATTTGGGAAGGCTTTATAAAGGAGGCAGGATTTGAAGCAGGAGGAGTTTGAAAAATTAAGCCGATAGGCTGTGGTGGGAGGATATTCTAGGTGAGTAAAGGCAAAGGAGTTGGGGAAGTGCAGGTTATGTCTGGGGAACAGTGAATAAATGGTATAGCTCAGCTGGAATATAGGAGATGCTATGCCTGAGTTTCATAAATAATTCAAGTTCAGACTGGAAACAGTATTGAAGGAGAAGGGTTTATAAAAAAAAAATTAAGAGAATCAATAGCTTTTAAGTACTTTCATGAATTTTACACAACTGTTTTTATTGGTTTGCATTTTTAAAAGATCATAAATCAACAGTTGGAATGAACTTTTAAGAACATCTAGTTCAATCCCTTCATTTTATAGATGAGGAAACTGAGGCCCAGAGAGATGAAGTGACTTACCCAAGCTCACACAAGTAATAAGTGACAGAGGCAGGATCTATGTCTTCTGACTCTAAAGACCAGTGTGTTCTCCACTCTTCCAAGATACCTCAAAAATTTTATATTGCTATAATTTCCCAATGACTTCCCCTGCCAAATGAAACCCTACTTTGTAACAAAGTTTAGTTAAGCAAGACAAATGAACACACCAGCTGATTCTGACAAGGTATACAAATTTAGACTGCTTTTCCCTCACTTAATTCCAAATAAGTGAGATGTTATTGTTTCTTACAGGCACCCCATCTATTGATTTATTTTTTCTTGTTATATAGTCTTTTTTATTGTAAATATGAGTGTTCCCTCCTTCCTTCCTTCCTTCCCTCCTTCCTTCCTTCCCTCCTTCCTTCCTTCCTTCCCTCCTTCCCTCCTTCCTTCCTTCCTTCCCTCCTTCCTTCCTTTCTTCCTTCCCTTTTTCCTTCTTTCCTTCCTTCCCTCCTTCCCTCCCTCCTCCTTCCTTCCTTCCCTCCTTCCTTCCCTCCTTCCTTCCCTCCCTCCTTCCCTCCCTCCCTCCTTCCCTCCCTCGTTCCTTCCCTCCCTCCTTCCCTCCTTCCTTCCTTCCTTCCCTCCTTCCTTCCTTCCCTCCTTCCTTCCTTCCGCTCCTTCCTTCCTTCCTTCTTCCTCCTTCCTCCTTCCTTCCTTCCTTCCCTCCTCCTCCCTCCTTCCTTCCTTCCCTCCTTCCTTCCTTCCCTCCTTCCTTCCTCGTTCCTTCCTTCTTCCTTCCTTCCTTCCTTCCTTCCTTCCTTCCTTCCTTCCTTCCTTCCTTCTTCTTCCTTCCTTCCTTCCTTCCCTCCTCCCTCCCTCCCTCCTTCCTTGCTTCCTTCCTTCCCTCCTTTCTTCCTTTCTTGTCTTCCATCTTTGAGGAAAACCTGGCTTTGAAATCATGCCATCTGCCTGATGCCCACTAATAAAAACTCAAGTAACTGCAAAGAACTATGCAGATTATCTCAGGGCATTTATAAGAGAACTAAAGGCCAAACAATTGGCGTGCCTACCTTAACATTATTTCAAAGAGCTGTGATATCATCAGTGTGGATTTCCCCTCCATTTTAACTGATTGATGAACCCCTGCAACTTAGTAGAAGGTTTTCTATGGTATGGCATGGCTAAAAATGAATTACCCTGCAATCAAGCTAGGGATGATCCTCTCTGAATTTAGCATGGCTGGCCTTTGGAGAACAGAAATACATTCCAGGCCAATGCCCTAAGACTTTCCAGCTTGCCAGAGAATTCCCTCCACTGACATACATTTTCAGATGTCAGAATCCTCTCTATGCCAGAATGAGGCATGAGAGGGGGCACTTTTCGGATCCCAGGTTTCCTTCAATATTCATTTCAAGCACCACCATCTACCACCTCCCCCATAATCACTTTGAATGTAATTTATTTTCTATATGCTAAGTATATATATATATATATATATATATATATATATGCATTTTCTCTTCCCTTTAGGATATAATCTCCTTGGGGGCAGGTACTTTTTAGTTTTTGTCTTTGTATCTATAGTGTTTAGCACAACGCTTATCAGACATAATAAGTTCATCCTCATCATCATCATTGTCATCATTGTCATCACTAGTATTTCTATAGCACTCTAAGGTTTGTGAAACTCTTTACATATATTATCTTATTTAATCTCTATCACAACCCTGGGAGGTTTAACCCTATTTTACAGATGAAGAAACTGAGGCTGAGAAGGTTGAAGTGACTTTCCCAGTTTAGTGTGTGAGTCAGGGTGTGAATCAGATCTTCCTGACTCCAAGTCATAGCTTTCTCTAATAAAAATGCTTGTTGGTTGGTTGATTGATTAGAGGACATTAATCATGTTCATTGTGAAAAAAAATCTTTGCATTACAGGTATGAGGGAGAAGCTGAATTATTAGCGTTCATTTAAAAAAACTCAAATTGGGAGGGGCAAGAGAATTTTAGAATAACAAGCATTATTTTTAAGGAACTTGTTATGTATCAGGTCTTATGCATTAAATGCCAGACAATATTGAGAACCATTAAATCCCAGGCAAGGGGGAATATCCTTTAATTTGCCTTGTGCCTGGTATTTGCCAAATATCCTGAGGTCTGATGACTATATGGACCCCTTTAACAAAAAAAGAGGCTTATAATTTTGGGGGAAAATATGAAATTAGAAATGTCACCATTGATGACTACTGGATGTTTCATCATGTTCTACAGGGTAGAGAATGGCATGCCAGAATCTGCTCATGTCCTTACTCTTTTACAGCATCAGGAGACACCTACGCCTTTTGTGGAGAGTGCAAAACTCAGCAGGTTTCAATGGTGGCCCAAAGAAAGAAATTTGCCAAGATGGTCATAGTGGGTGACACTCTTCTAGGGTGGCATAACTAAAAGGCATGCCTGGACACAAGCCCCTACATAATTCGAGACTTAGAGAGTAATCTTTCTCAGGAAAATGAAATGTTCTTAGTTTTTCATGATATTTCAGTTTTTAAAAACTATTCCTTCATCTCCTTCCCTCCACCCCAAGATTCTTTTTACTGTTTCACAGTTTAGCATGCCCAGATGTTTTGGCTTATGCCCATCTCCAATCAGAAAGTAAGAGAATCTCCGTTAACAAATCCATTCTGAAACAAACAAACAAATAACAAAAATAACAACAATAAAATCTTATTTATTTAATTGTCCTTAAGGAGTCTTCATATGTAGCATGAGTATTAGAAACAATTAGCCTTGGGTACAAATTAGTAAATATAAATATAATTTAGTGTCTTTCTAGACAAAATAAATAATTGGTGTGATAAAAACCCAAACTAAGACAATGGCTCTGAGTTACGTAAGTATCTTTAGGCACAAACTACTACTTGGGTGGTTGTGGATAAGCATTAGCCAGGGGAGGATACTGGATGACATAGTAGGTAGGTTGTGGGACTTGGAGCTAGGAAGACCTGAGTTTAAATCCTGACTTGGACACTTGCTAGCTGTGTGATCCTGGATAAATCACTTAACTTTCTAAGCTTTAGTTTCCTCATCTGTAAAAAGGGGATAAAAATAGCACTCACTTTCTAGGGTTAAATGAGTTAACAAATGTAAAGTGCTTTGCAAACCTTAAAGCACTATACATATTGTAGCTTGTACTACTATCTCACAAGGTTGTTGGGAGGAAAAACAAATAAAGTGCATCAAATGCTGTGTAACTGTGAAGAACCAGGTGAATGCAACCTAAAATTTTAAATATTCATAGGGGAGGTAGCTGCATTAGAGAGCTGCCCTGGACTAAACTGCCTAGTGCCATCCTTTCATTTCACAGATAAGGAAACTGAATTCCAGAGAGGTGATGAAGTGACCTGTCCAGGGTCATTCAAATAGCAGTAGGTAGGGCCAAGATTCAACATCTTCCAGCTTCACATCTAGAACTCTTCTTCACTTACTTGCTTGTGGCAAAGCACTAGGTGATATTCACTGATAATAAGACTGCGGGAGAATTTTATGCACACATTAACACATACTTGTAAATATAAATATGTGGGAAATTTTTAAATCAATTTATCTTAAGTGATGTTTACAATCACTGAATAAACACAGTGCTAGAGCTGAAGGGACCTTGGAGATAGCATAGTATAATCTACCAGTCAACAAACATTTGTAAAAGACTTTGCAAACCTGAAAGCACTGTATTCATTCTGGTTATTATTAGTAGTAATAATAACTATTGTGATTATAATAATGATAATAATGATGTGCCTACATGTGTCAGGCACTGTGTTAGGCACTGCAGATATAATACAAAGAATGAAACAACCACTACTAGCGATGAACTTATATTTGAATGGGGGAGGCAACAAATTTTACACATATATGTGTGTGTGTATATATATATGTATGTATATGTATATAATGTACATATATACATGAGATATATGGCATAAATATAAGAAGAGTAAATACACATTCATATGTACACAGATATACATACATGTATGCATGCATATCTACACAAATTAGTAGTTAAATACCAGGGAGTTTAGGGAAACACTATTGGATAGTTTGAGAGGATCAGGAAAGGCTTCATGCAGAAGATGGTACCTGAGTTGTATTTTAACTAAGAGAGAAACTCAGTGAAGTGGAAATATGGGGGGAGTGCATTCCAGGCGTGGGGGATGACCAGTACAAAGGTACAGAAATGGGAGACAGTGTCATGTGAGGAAGAGAGAGAAGTTCAGTTTGGCTGGATCACAAAGTACAGGAGGGAGAGTCCAATGAGGCTAGAATAATAGGTTGGAGATAGGTTTTAAAGGGCTTAAAAAGAGGATTTTATGTTTTATCCTAGAGGCAATGATAAAGTGGAAAGAGAATGATAATGATAAAATCCTAGAGGCTAGATGATAAAGTGGGTAGAGTGCCAGGCCTGTAGGCTAGAAGACCTGAGTTCAAATCTGGCCTCAGACACTGTGACCCTGGGCAAGTCATTTAACCCTTTTTGCCTCAGTCTCCTCTGAGCTAGACAAGGAAATGGTATCTTTGTCAAGAAAGCCCCAAATGGGGTCACAAAGAGTTGGACATGACTAAAACCACTGAACAACAGCAAGAGGCGATGGGAAACTACTGGAGTTAGCTGACTAGTGGACTCACATGGTCAGATCTGTGCTGAAGGAAAATTACTTGGCAGCAGTGTGTAAGATTGGCTGGAGGAGAGAGACTTGAGGCAGGGAGACCAAATAGAAAGCTGTTGAAATAATCTAGGCAAAAAAAGTGACAAGGGCCTGAAGTAGAGTGGTAGCTTAGTGAGTGGAGAGAAAGGCTTGGATGCAAAAGATATAGTGCAGGTAAACTGGAAAGATTTACCAAGTGATGAGATATATGGGATGAGGGAGACCAAAGAATCTAAGGTGGCATTGAGGTTAGAAACTGGAGAAACTGGAACAGGCCTGCACAACATATAGCCTGTGGGCCATTTATGGGCCACCAAATCGACCTACAGGCAGTATGTTGTGCAGGCTTGTATTTACATCCTCTACATTTTTCATGGGCCACCCAAAATTCTTTGGTAAGTTGCAAGTGGCTCATGTGCTGTAAGCAGTGTGCCGACTGTATGTTATGCAGGCCTGAACTGGAAGAATGGTGGTACTTTGAATAGGAATAACAAAGTTTGGAAGGGAAGGATTTAGGGAGAAAGCTAACTTGTTCCGTGTTCAACATATTGAGTTTAAGATGTCTCCTGGACATCCAACACGTAATTAATGCTAAGAGAAATGGGGGTTAGATATAGAGATCTGGAAGTAATCTGCATAGAGATTATGGTTAAACCTATGGGAAGTAATAAAGTTACAGAGAGAGAGAGAGAGAGAGAGAGAGAGAAAGACAGAGAGAGAGAGACAGAGAGAGACAGAGAGAGAGAGAGTAATGGGAGAAGAAAAAGAAACTAAGGAAATTATGTACTTTATGTACAGGATAGGCAGAAAACATAAATAATATTTAGACTGAACTGATGACTCAATGTTAAATTTAACCATCAGATATTGAATAAACTCTATGATTTTCAATGACACCAGCTTAAATTAAGCCATTGGTTATTTTGTTAATAACAGAACACTGGAAAGCAACTTTGCATATATAATTAAATACTGCCATTTCAGTGGCAAATAACTGTCACTACTCAAAATTATTGATGTGAACCCATGTGGTGATAACACTAAAAAATGAACTTTTATCCACTTAAAATGGCTAATGATAGCCCTCTCTAAGGTGAGGAGAAGAGGGAAGAAAAAAAAAGGAAAAGGAAATTTATGTGATAACTTTATTATATATTTAAAAGCAATAGCAAGTTGTACATAACAGTTTTGCAATTTCATGTGCAATCATCTTTTTTTTTAAAAATTATACTATGTTTAGAAATGCTTGCTTTGTTCCATAATTAAAAATAAAACAAAATTTAAATAAAAAAATAAAAAACAATCTGAGGGGATGTGGAAATTTTTAATTTAAACTTGATTCTTACTGCAATCTAACTTCTGAAAAGAAACCCTCCAGGAAACCCATGCTCTGAAATGTTGTCTTCAGTGAATGATGTGAACTCATCACTTTTGTGTGATTCAAGGATTCAGTTTTATAGGTTATCGAGGACTCCTGCTTTTATTCTCACTGCTAAGTTTCAACCATTTTCATAATAATCAGTGCTCCTGCCTTTAGAGAACATAAACACAAGTAAATGTATATGTATATGTATAAATGTCTATGTGAATATATATATACATATACATATATATACATATATGCATACATATATATACATATATATACATATATACACATATATACATATAGACATATAGACATACATATATATACACATATATACATACACACATATATATATACATATATATATATATATATATATATATATATATATATATATATGTATGCATGTGTATGTATGTGCGGGAAGAGGAAATGGCAAACCCCTCCAGTATCTTTCCCAAGAAAACCCCAAGTGTGGTCATGAAGAGTCAGACTAAAAACAACTGAAAAATAACATACATATGTTTGTGTGTGTGCGTGTGTGTGTGTGTAGTACATATACACACATACATATGTGTGTATATATGTGTACATGCATAGCTATATTTCAATATAGTTGGTTTCCTCTGTAATCCTATATATTTTATTTTGTGTATTTAAAAGCATTGTTCTGAGAAGGGTCTAAAGCTTCAAGAGACTGCTGGAGTTCATGACACACAATAAAATGAAGACCCCCTGATCTAAAACCATCTAGTACACAGGTCCAGCGGAGGCTAGATCCTTAGTAATTAGCCTCATCACAGGGGCTGGAGAATTTCCGGTCACCTTCCTCTCCTAATACATGCCATTTTTTTCCTCATTGATGATATTGCTGCTAACGTGTAGAATACAATTTTATGTTGTTTTTCCTCAAATGACAATGGTTCTATGCAGATCTAGCCTGTTCTGACCAGGGAAACACATTTTTGAGTGATCGAAGACAGGTCAGAGGGTCATTCTTTGTTCTGGGAACAGTGACACTGTAGCTGGTCCACGTAGGGATAGAACTTGTGACCTTAAACTTCATTAGCACTATACTTTAAACAAGGAAGACCACTAGCCACAACATTTTTATTAAAGCTGACACAGGCATTATCTGAAGAGTGATAATGTTCAGGGAAGTCCTTCAGAAAACACAACGCCAGTCTCAAAGAATCCAACCCTCAACCAGAGGTTGATTAGACAATAAATGGCCTGTGGATACAATCCTTCAAGAACCTCATGATTAAATTGTCTATTTAATAAAATTACACAGTGATCTTCATTATAATTAGGTGTTGTCTGTTTGCAGTCGTCTATAAGGTATTACTGTCTGCTGAATTAAGATACTGAATGCTGTTAATTATATTTGGGTGAAAAGAAACATCTTGAATATTCATTGAAAGATAGAAACCACCCAAATCCTCCAGGTTGAATAATGCTGAATAAAGGAACATCTCTAGTTACTTGTTCTAAATCTGCTTCCCTTTATTTTATCAGGACCTCTCTTGCATTCATAGGATTCACCTGTTTCAACAAAGAAGAGGCAATTGTTCTTTATTCCACCTTGGTGAATGTGAACCCCTCCTCTTTACAAAATAAAATGGATTCCCCATTCCTAGTTCAAGTCCTTCCCGTCCAGTACCAGACGGCTTTGACATTTTCTAAGACAGCCCTCCCTCACCCTAGAGGATAGTCACCTTTGTCAAACTCACCTTGAATGAGGCCAAGCATGGCTCAGGGCTTAATCAGTGAATTCAGTAGTGGTAACAATGTCTGGCTGAGCACAGGACAACACTCCTTGGTCCCATTTCACATACTGCCAGCTGGGTCATTTGTTGTTTTTATTGTTACAACTCCACTCCGAAGATTCTGGGGCCTGAATTAATTTAATTCAATAAACAATTATCAAGTGCCTATTGATTATGTATAAGATGATGAGCTAGTGGCTGGGGATACAAAGACTGAAAATTAAACAGCTTCTGCCCTCAAGAAGCTTACATTCTATAGGAAGAGTGACAAGTTACTTTTTAGCTTCATCTCATATAATTTCCACAGATACTCTCTTCACTTAAACCAGGCCATTTTTTGTCTCTTGAACACCATCTACATTTGTTGTTGTTCAGACTGCTGCCTACATTTGGCATGCCCTCTTTTCCTTCTTGATCTATGGATTTCTAGTTCCATAAGAACTCTATCTATCAGTATTCATTTTTCCTGGCAGAACTGACACAGCATTTTGTTTTGTACCTGTTCAATACATGTGTAAGATGTATTCTTATTCACAAGGACTTTCTTATAATATTCTCCTCCTCCTCCTTCTTCTTCTTGTTCTTCTTCTTGTTCTTCTTCTTGTTCTTCTTCTTCTTCTTCTTCTTCTCTCTGTCTCTCTGTCTATCTCTGTCTGTCTCGGTCTCTCTGGCTCTGTCTCTCTCTCTCTCCCTCGTCCATCAGTTTCCAAGAGTTCAATGATCATCTCTATGCAAATGATCTGCCCCCATCTAGCCCATATCTCTCCAGATCTACCTCACCAACTACCTAGTGGTCATCTCATACTGGATCTCACATGGGCATCTCAAACTGAGCACATCCAAGATAGAATTCATTACAGTTTCTCCAAAACATATTCCTCTTTGGAACTTCCTTGTTCCTACCAAGTGCTCTAACATCCTTCCCATAACCTAGATTTTTTTTCTGTATAAATTTATTTATTTTTAGTTTTCAACATTTACTTCCACAAGATTTTGAATTCCAAATTTTCACCCCATCTTGCCCCTCCCCCACCCCAAGATGGCATGCATTCTGAATACCCCTTCCCCAGCCTGCCCTCCTTCTATCTCTCCCCCTTCTCTTATCCCTTCCCCTTCTATTTCCTGTAGGGCAGGATAGATTTCTGTACCTCATTTCCTGTATTTCTTATTTCCCAGTGCATGTGGAAACATTTTTTTTAAGCACGTGTTTCTAAAACTCCAGGTTCCAAACTTTCTCCCTTCCTCCCCCCATCTTATTGAAAAGGCAAGCAACTCAATACAGGCCATACATGTGCAGTTATGCAAAACACTTCCATAGTAGACATGTTGCAAAAAACTAACTCTATTTCCCTTAATCCTATCCTGCCCCCCCTTCTATTCTATTCTTTCTTTTGACCCTGTCCCTCCTCAGAAGTACTTCCTTCTGATTACCCCTTTCCCAATCTGCCCTCCTCTCTATCATCCTCCTTCTCTCTTGTCCCCTTCTCCCCCTATTTTCCTGTAGGGTAAGACAGATTTCCATACCCAATTGAGTGTGTATGTTATTCCCTCCTTAAGACAAATCCTGTGAGAATAAGATTCCCTCACTTCCTCTCACCATCCCGTTTCCCCTCCACTGTAAGAACCTTTTCTTGTCTGTTTTGTGAGATAATGTACCCCATTCTACCTCTCCCTTTCTCCTTCTCCTAGTATAATCCTCTCTCACCCTTAATTTTATTCTCCAGATATCACCCCTTCATCTTCAACTCACCCTGTGCCCTCTATCTATCTATCTATCTATCTATCTATCTATCTATCTATCTATCTATACATACATGTAATTTTTCCCCTCCCACTACCCTAATACTGACAAAGGTCTCATGAGTTATAAATATCATCTTTCCATGCAGGAATGTAAACAGTTCAGCCTTAATAAGTCTCTTATGATTTCTCTTTCCTGTTTACCTCTTCATGTTCCACTTGAGTCTTGTATTTGAAAGTCAAATTTTCTATTCAGCTCTGGTCTTTTCATCAAGAATGCTTGAAAGTCCTCTATTTCACTGAATGACCATTTTTCCCCCTGAAGGATTATACTCAGTTTTGCTGGGTAGGTGATTCTTGGTTGTAATCCTATCTCCTTTGCCCTCTGGAATATTATATTCCATGCCTCTGGTCCTTAATGTAGAAGCTGCTAAATCTTGTGTTATCCTGATTGTGTTTCCACAATACTTGAATTGTTTCTATCTGCTTCCAATATTTTCTCCTTGACCTGGGAACTCTGGAATTTGGCTACAATATTCCTAGGAGTTTTCCTTTGGGAATCTCTTTCAGGGGGAGATCGCTGAATTCTTTCAATTTCTATTTTGCCCTCTGGTTCTAAAATATCAGGGCAGTTTTCCTTGATAATTTCTTGAAAGATGATATCTAGGCTCTTTTTTTGATCATGGCTTTCAGATAGTCCAATAATTTTTAAATTCTCTCTCCTGGATCTATTTTCCAGGTCAGTTGTTTTTCCAATGAGATATTTCACATTGTTTTCTAATTTTTCATTCGTTTGGATTTGTTCTACTGTGTCTTGATTTCTCATTAAGTCATTATCTTCCAATTGCTCTATTCTAATTTTTAAGGAAGTATTTTCTTCAGTAAGCTTTTGGACTTCCCTTTGCATTTGGCCAATTTTGCTTTTTAGGGCATTCTTTTCCTCATTGTCTTTTTGGACCTCTTTTGCCATTTCAGTAGGCTATTTTTTAAGGTGTTATTTTCTTCAGTATTTTTTTGGGTCTCCTTTAGCAATCTGTTGACTTGTTTTTCATGATTTTCTTGCATCACTTTCATTTCTCTTCCCAGTTTTTCCTCTACTCTCTTACTTGCTTCTCAAAATCCCTTTTGAGCTCTTCCAAGGCCTAGAACGGATTCATATTTTTCTTGAAGGCTTTGGATGTGGGAGCTGTGACTTTGTTGCCTTCTGGTTGTATGTTTTGATCTTCTTTGTCACCAAAGTAAGATAATATAGTCTGACTCTTTTTGCAAGGTTTGCTCATGATCCCAGCCAAGTACTTGAGTTTTAAACTCTTTCTTAAGGTAAGAGTCTGCTTCCAATGTGGAGAATGTACTGTCCCAAGCTTAAGGGGGTTTGTACAGCTGTTTTCAGAGATACTTCTAGGGACCTGTAAATTTTCAGTTCTTCCAAGGTGGTATGATAAGGGACGAGGTGTTTACTCTTTTCCTGGCTTGTACTCTGGTCTTTGAGTGGCTGGCCACAAGCAGTCTTCTCTCTCGGAATTGTGAGGAGGGTTTCCTTTCCATCACCACTACAAGCTCTACCACACCAGTGCTCCTCCTCATCCCAGGACCGCCATCTAGAACTGTGACCCAGATCCAAGCATGGGCAAAGCAAGAGATTCCTGCCTCAGCACCAGCAAGGAGATCCCTGCAGTCCCCCTCTGATCAGCCACTTGATTCCTCCTCAGTCTGTGGGCTGGAAGCTCAGGACGCAGCCACCGCTCTGGCACCCGTACTCTGCACTTTGGAGCTGGCTCTGACTTAGCTCCTCTCTCAGCGCCACAGAAACAGACTTTTCCCATTGACCTTCTAAGTTGTCTTTGGTGTTTGTGGATCGAGGAGTCTAGAAACTGCCACAGCTGCCTGTGATTCATTCCTCTGAGGCCTGTTCCAGGTTCACTGCTGCCTAACTGTGCTCTTCTCCCCTCCCAGTGCGATATGCCTTTCCGAGATCAACCATCCAGATTGTCTTGCACTGGAAATTTGTTTTATTCTGTCTTTTTGTGGGTTCTGCTGCTTTAGAATGTGTTTAGAGCCATTTTTTTTTTGCGGTTATTTCAAGGGGTTTGGGGGAGAGCACAAGCAAGTCACTGCTTTCACGCCACCATCTTGGCTCTCCCCCCCCCTGCCATAACCTCGATTTACAACATCAGTGTAATCCTGGATTTGACATTCTCCTTTACACCATAAACCCAATCAATTGGCAAATCTTGTCATTTCTACTTCGATGACATAACTGATAGCACCTGCCCCTTTTCCTTTATCCATATAGGTACCACTGTAGTTCAGGTCCTCACCACCTCTTGACTAAACTATTGTAATAGCCTCCTAATTGATCTCCTTGACTCTCTTTCTCCATTCCAATCCATCCTCTATACAGATACTGCATAGATTTCACGTCATTCTGCTATTCAATAAACACCTGAGCTCCCTCCTATCTCTACAATCAAATTTAGCCTCTTCTGTTTCACATTATGACCTGGTCCCAAACTGCCCCTCCAGATTTATTAGACAGATGCTCTTCATGTATAATATTCAACATGCTACACATGTATTCCTTAATGTACAATACAGTCCAGTCTAGTTAGCCTTATTATTCCTCCATTTCCATCTCTGCTCTTGTACTAGCTGATCCTATATCTGGAATGAAACTCATTATCTCCACCTCTTAGATTCCCAAGTTATCTTCAAGATTCACCTTGGGTATGACATTCTACATGAGGCCTTTCTTTATCCCTCCAGCTACTAGCACCTTCTGCACCAAATTGTGTGTGTGTGTGTGTGTGTGTGTGTGTGTGTGTGTGTATCAGTATCAGCTAAGTGGCTCAGTGGATAGTGTGCAGGGCTTGGAGTGAGGAAGAATCATTTCCCTGAGTTCAAATCTGGCCTCAGATGCTTAACTAACTGTGTGAGCCTGGGCAAGTAATTTAACCCTGTTAGCTTTCATTCTTCATCTGTAAAATGAGCCAGAGGGACAGCTAGGTGGCGCAGTGGATAGAGCACCAGCCTTGAAGTCAGGAGGACTTGAATTCAAATCTGGCCTCAGACCAAACACTTTACACTTACTAGCTGTGTGACCCTGGGCAAGTCACTTAACATCAATTGCCTAAAAAGAAAAAAAATAAAATAAAATGAGCTAGAGAAAAAAAATGGCAAACCACTCTGGAATCTTTGCCAGGAAAGTCCCAAATAGGGTCACAAAGTCAGACACAACTAAAATTACTGAACAACAAAGTTATGTGTGTATATATGTGTGTATCTATCTATATGTATACACATACATATATCTAAGTAGTATATACATATATATATACATACATGCTGTCTCTCCCAATAGAATTTAAGTTCCTTGAAGTCAGGGATAATTTCTGTTTTTTTGTCTTTGTAACCCTAGTGCTTAGTATAATGCCTTTCACATGATAAGTATTCAACAAATTCTTATTGATTGATGGCTGGGCACTTTGTTCCTCCCCATTTCTCACTCCCCTGTTTGTTTAAAGAATGAATAGAACATTTTAAAGTTATTGTCTATATAGTGTACCTACCACATTCACAGTACCAGTACTATGAATGATTTAAAGAAATGTAAGGCACGGTCTGTACCCTCAAAGAGCTTATTATCTTTGTGAAAATGATATATACACACATGAAACCATTAGAAACTAGTAAGTTGCTAAATCATGTGGTGCTGCCTATAAGTACTTCTTTATCCAGGAGGGTCCTTTGGCCTCTGGGAACAGAAGATGAGATATCAATTAGTGGAGGTCATTCAGAGATAGAGATTAGCACAACAGGCTTGAAGAGTGAAGGAGTCTAAAGTGCTTAAGAGGCAGTATTGAAGCAATTTGGGGTGGAGAGAGTTCTGCTGTAATTATCTGCCAGCTACTACAATAAGTCAAGGAGTGTTTGAGTACTTTGAAGTCCTTATATGGATATAGAGAAGGTTTGGGTTTATAGCAGGAAAGATAGCAGGTAAAGATGTTGTGGTGAAATAGTTAAAGACCTCAGAGCTGGACCTTAACATGGCTAAGACCACTGTGGGGCCTTGCTTGTGTGCAGTTGAGAGGGAGTAGAGATGGAGTCTAGTGTGCCAAAAGCAAAAAGAACACTGGTTTGTATGCTAGAAGAACTAAGTTTGAGTTCCAGCTCTGACACTTGAGAAGTGCATTAGAGAGGTGAAATCAAGGTACTACATGGAGGAAGGATAGATTATTACTGTCTGAGGAATTTGTGTATCAGGTTTGATAAAGATAATCTTAATCACCAAGAAGGGATTTCAAGGTGTGGACCTTTGTTAGGAGATACCTTCCATGGTGGGCAGCTAGGTGGTACAATGGATAGAGCCCTGAGCCTGGAGTCAGGAAGACTCATCTTTGTGAGTTCAAATCTGGCCTCAGACACTTACTAGCTATGTGACCTTGAGCAAGCACCTTAATGCTGTTTGCCTCAGTTTCCTCATCTATAGAATGAGTTGGAGAAGTAAATGGCAAACCACTGCAGTATCTTTGCCAAGAAAACTCCAAAGGGGTCACAAAGAATTAGACATGACTGAAAAGACAACTAAATAACAACAGAACTTCCCATGTACCTCGCCTGAAGCTTCCTCAATGACAATTGGGTGACTCAGAGTCAGACTGGGCCTAGATACCTGTAGGAGGACCCTCCCCCATGTGTGATCCATAAGACTGCACTGTGGAAATAGTTTTAACTCTTTTGGATTCTACTAATTCATATCTGTCATCTTTTGCATTATCATCATCATCATTATTTTCATTAAAATTATTATTATTTATTTTATTGAGTGTGTTAAAATTGTGTGTTGCTCTGGGTCCCTTAACAATTACCTTTTCTAGTCGCTGTAGTAAGTAAATTTACAAATGGCTGGCATAAAGTAGCAATAGCAGGAAATAAGATTGCAAAGGGGCACTTAGAAGTTATGTACTAACCATCCTAGAGGTCAAAGGGTCATACTTTATAAATTATATTACATATCAGGGGAAGCCATCTAGGCTTTGCTGTCAGAATCTTTTGTTCCTATGATATGCAAATCTCAGACAAATTCCACATATCTGCAATAAAGGCCAGCAGATGACCAAATGGTGCTGATAATTTTGAAATGATGTTGATGTGTTATCTTTAAACGTTTACTGATAGCTTTGAAATTAAATAGATATGAACTAATGAACCAACCTCAAGGTAGCACAGATAAGAGTTAGTCTGTTCTCTCCCCACCAAAATCCTATAAAATGAGACCTCAAACTCCTTGCCCCAAGCACTCTTCCATCTTTTAAGGGCCCATGTTACTTGAGTACTTTTTACTCCAATCTGTGGTTACATAAGTGACTCATTCCCACCTCATACTCTTCCTTACATGCTGCCTGTGTTCCTTTATCATGCCATACCCTGTCCCCATGCTGTCTGATGCTGTGTCTTTTTTTGCCTGCTTGTCTCTGTCTATATACCCTCTGTGCCTTATTAAACTGTAATTGCAGCCCCAATTCCTGCTGTCATCTTGGTCTTTAATGACATGTACACAAAGAACTGGGCATACCTTTCCCATTTCATAATTTCATAAATAAATGATCAATTCATCAAGCAAGCCCTTTCTATGTAGATCATACAAAAATGACCTTCAGCCCAGTCCCATCCAAGGGATTACAAATGACCAGTTCATTGGGTCCAAACTGAAGAGCTTTTTTTTTTTTACTTTATTTAGAGAATGGCTATAGATAAGAAATGGCTCCAGTTTCTTTAGCAGTTATAGAATTCTATGCAAAAAAAAATAGCATTTAAGAGAACTATTTTTGGAGATTTTCTTGATTACTGGTTGTGTACCCAGACCTATCCTAAACATAGATTTATTTGAAAAGTATGCATTTGAAAATCCACACTTCTTAAAAGAATTGGTCCACAGGGCAAAAGTTAAATAGGAAATCAAGAACTGGATACTTTTCTTCAATTAAACCTAATTGGGTAGAAATTGTATTTCTCACAAGGTCACCTTATTCATTCATTCAATCAATAAGATTTATTAAGAGGCTAATAGATGCCAAATATTTTGCTAGATCATGGTAGAAAAGAGGGCTCGCGGGAGTAAATAGAAAGACAAAAACAAAACTATCTCTGCCCTCAAGATCTTATATTTTATTAGGTATGGAACAATAAATAAATGGAAAAATACATAAAGTTTAAATGCAAAATAACTTATATCAAAAGGTGATAGTGGGGAGAAGGGCACTGTCAACTGGGAGAATCTGGAAAAGGCTTGTGTTGGAGGTGACACACGCTGAGTTTTGAAGGAAGCGAGTGATTCAAAGAAATGGTTGTGAATCTTAGGCATTGGGGATAGCCTTGAAGAAGCCAAGAATTGGGAGGTAGAATATAATATATGGGTAACACCAAGTTCCAGTTTGGCTGCTATAGAAAGCACATGAAGAGCAGTGATATGTCAAAAGTGTAAAAAGATAAGTCCGAGCCAGATTGTTAAAGGCTTCAAATATTGAACAGAGAAGTTTATATTTCATCCTAAAGGTAATAGGAAGCCACCATGACTTGTTGAGCAAAGGAGTGATGTCTTTCTACTTACTACTTAAGGAAAAGCAATATGGCAGCTCTGTGGAGGATGGATTGGAGAGAGGAGAAGCTTGAGACATAGAGCCCACTTAGGAGGTTCTCCACGTGAGAGGTAATGAGGGCCTGACCTAGAGGGGTGACTGAGTGAGGAAGGGATGGAGATGAGAGATGTTATAGTGGTAGAATTCATTAGAACTTGATAAAGAAATTCCTCTAAAAACACAAAGCTGATACTACCCCAAAGCTGCTGACTAGGACCATATCTGTTCTGGAATCTGACTCTTGGGCACAGCCCTGAGATAGCTGGTTCCCACTTACATCTTCACCCGCAAAAGTTTTTTATGAGAGATCCTTCTAATAAATTTTGGTCTTGGTAGCACCCTGCCTTCATAGCTTGTCAATCTTGTCTCCTTCAATACCCATTAGCCCTAAAGGGCCCTAAAGAAAGAAATCAGGTAGATCAAGCCAAGAAGGGGAAGGGAAGGGAATAAGCATATATATATATTCCTATATACCAGGCACTGTGCTATGCACTTTACAAATATCATCTCACTTGATCTTCACAACTACCCTGAGAGCTAGATGCTATTATCCTCATTTTACAGTTGAAGAAATTGAGGCAAACAGAGATTTAGTGACTGGCCAAAGGTCACACAGCTTTTAAGCATCTGAGGTTGGATTTGAACTCAGATCTTCTTGACTCCAGGCCCAGCCCTCTACTTACTGCTCTACATAGCTTCCTATACAAAGTTTCCAACTACGTACCATAATTGCTGCCTTTCATTACTGTCCCATGGATGTAGAAAGGCTGGATTTGCAGTCTGAACCTGTGGGCCAGATAGATATCAGAGGCTTGCCATCCTTTTCCTAAAAAAGAATCTTCTTTGGAGAAAGTAGTAGATAGGCAGGACCAATGGTGTTCTTATAAATATTTAATAACTAACTCTCTGGGGAAAAGGCCAGCTAGGTGGAACAGTGGATAGAGTGATGGGACTGGAGTCAGGAAGACTCATAATCCTGAGTTCAAATCTGGCCTCAGACCCATACTAGCTATGTGCCTCTAGGTAAGTCACTTAACCCTGCTTGCCTCAGTTTCCTCATCCTTAAAATGAGCTGGAGAGGAAAACGGCAAACCACTCCAGTATCTTTGGTAAGAAAACCCCAAATGGCATCATAAAGACTTGGGCATGACTGAAAAATGACTGAACAACAATGAAAGACTTTCTGAAACCAAGCAAAGGGAAAGAGGGCTGTTATGGGTATATTCAGATATAGTGAAATCACAAAGATAAGAAGGAAGTAAGGGATTATCAGAATGAATATTTTAGTGTCAGAACCTTGTTGAGTTTTTACTTCAACCATCTCTTCTGATAGCATGTGCCTATGATCCCCATCTCTACAGATACCTTTGATGCTGCAAAACAGTTCCCCTAGCCAGAGGGTCCCTCAGTTGGTAAACCACCTGTTGTTTATTTCACCCACTCTTTCAGCAGTGAGTTTGAAAATACTCTTCAGAAGATAATGTTGTATTTCTCATTCTATTTCAATTTCCTTTGTTTGATCTTGCTTTTCTTGCCTGGAGCTTGCAAGCATTTTGGACCACAATATTATTTACCGGAGTTAGCACCTATGCCTTGCATTATTCAAAATATAAACCTGAAATACTGGACCAATAAAACCTTGCCAGCCCAAGAAATTGATATGCTAGTGATATACAGCCAGATCAAAGGATGAATCGTAACTTTTCCTCCATTGATTGTTCCAAGTGAGAAGGAAAGAGTTGAGGGTAACCTGGTGCTTTTGAAACATGGAGATGCAGCAACATAAGCAAGTGTCAGTGTCTTCTCAAGCCTGTTGCTGAAGGCTTCTGATGCACTGGAACTGGAAGTCCCGTAGATAGCTTAAACTCAACATGTGCAAACTGAACTCGTTATCTTTCTCTTCAAAGCCTGCTCCCTTTCAAATTTCCCTATTACTCTAGAGGGCACCACCATCCGTCCAATTCTTCAGACTCATAGCCTAGGTCAGGAGTGGTGAACCTGCAACTTTGAGGCCACATGTGGCCCTCTAGGTTCTCAAGTGAGGCCCTTTGACTGAATCCAAACTTCACAGAACAAATCCTCTTAGTAAAAGGGTTTGTTCTGTAAAACTTGGACTCAGTCCAAAGGTCACACCCGAGGACCTAGAAGGCCACATGTGGCCTCAAGGTTGCAGGTTCCACATCCCTGGCCTAGGTATTGCTCTCAACTCCTCATTATCTCTCACCTCCTATGTCAAATCTGTTGCCAAGGCCTGTCAAGTTTACCTATGCAACACCTCCCATATATGCTTCTTCATACATGGACCTATATTCTACTGGTTGGTCTGCCTGCTACATATCTTTGTTCATTCTGGTCCATCCTCCACTTTGCTGCCAAAGTGATTTTTCCTAAATTGAAGGTCTGACCTAAATTTCCAAAATTGAAGGTCTCTCTCTCTCTCTCTCTCTCTCTCTCTCTCTCTCTCTCTCTCTCTCTCTCTCTCTCTCTCTCTCTCTCTCTCTCTCTCTCTGACACACACACACACACACACACACACACACACATGCATGCCCACTCAACAAATTCCAGTGGCTCCCTGTCACCTCCAGGATCAAATGTAAAATCCTGTTTTTGGTATTCAAAGACATTCATAATTTACCCCTCTCCCTTGTAGTCTTAATTCGAATGCCTTCCTTCTGTTGATCATTTCCTATTTATCCTGTATTTGTATTGTTTGTACATCGTTGTTTGCATATTATCTCTCCCATTAGACTGTGAGCTCCTCAAGGGCAGAGACTGGCTTTTGCCTTTCTTTGTATTTCCAGTGCTTAATACAGTGCCTGGCACATAGTAGGCTTCAAAAAAAAAAGAAAAGAAAACTTCAGGGTCAAATTCAACCCCCTCATTTTATTTTATTATTTTTAAATTGTGAAATATTGCATTTTAAAAGATTTTTATTCCAAATTTGAGAAATAAAATAAGAATTTCCATAACAAAGTAGAATAGAAAAAAAAGTAGGCTCTTAATTAATGTTTACTGACTGACTTCTGTCTGAAAGGATGACTGCAATGAGGAATAGTGGGTAGTGGATTGAACTTCAAGTCAGAAAAAAAAACTGACTTCAAATCTTACCTCCCACTGGTACTAGCTACCCTTCTCAGATTCACCAGCTCACAACAGAGATAAGGAATGAATTTGTGATTTCAGTCAAGGAAATTCCCTTCTCCAATGAAGACCAACACCTTCCTAGAGTATAAAAAGGTTGTTTGCTTTACCTAGTCACACAACTGGTATGTCAGAGGTAGGACTTGAACCTAGGTCTGCCTTGGTTCAAGTCTGGCTCTCCATTCTTCTCAATTCCTTTTAATCTCTTTTCCTGCCTGTGGACCATCCAATACCACAGAAGATAGATAGCCTGGGAGATAACCACAGACATTAGTATACTACCTTTGCCACCAAGGCCCCAAGCTGGAAGATTCTAAGATGGTTGAAGTCACTTATATCCTATCTCTTGGTTGATACATGTCTTTTTCACAAGAACAGATGTATCCTGTAGACCTAAATATGCCACCTTTCCCCCCCAGTAAGCATATGCACTAGATTAATTCAATACATCATTAACATAAAAGGAATCTTGCAATAATGGAAGAGTAGAATATAAGCTCTTTGAGGACAGGGACTACTTTTCTTTTTGTTCTTATATCTCCAGTATCTAGCATAGTGTTAAGCATATAGTAGGCTGTTGAATGCTTGTCAAATCAAATTGAATAGAGTGGTGGAAGTAGAATCAGGAGAAATTTGGGCTAAAAGCCTGCCTCTGGCACTTACCAGCTATATAACCATGGGCAAGTCACCCCATCCCTCTGAACTTCAGTTTCCTCAACTGTAAAATGGGGATAGCAATTCCTATAGTATCTATGGTTTTGGTTTCTTTCTTTTTTTAAAGAAGATCAAATGAGATAATATGGGTAAAATACCTTGTAAGCTTTAAAACCTTATATAAATGTCGGTTAATATTATCTAATGCTGAACTGACTCCAGATCACTAAGGATGTATTCCCCTGCTATTAGATTCAGGCAATTAAATACTCAGGTCATAGAGAAACATTGCCAGGGAGATATTTTTTCACAAAATAGCCTTTTAGTGTCAATGACATCATACTGCATAGGCAGTCACCAAATTTATAGATCTGGGATTCTGGGAAGAGAGATGTTTACTATTTCTATGTATTTCATGTGTATATATATATATACATATATATATATATGTGTGTGTGTGTGTGTGTGTATTATATATGTATGTATATGTATTTCATATACATACATACATATATGTACACATATATACATACATATATGTGTGTACAAATATTTATATTTATATTCCTATATGTAATACTAAACCTGTTTCAGTTTGTTATACGGTGGTCTATTGGAGGCAGATATGTGGCTCTGTGGTTGGAGCACTGGGCCTGGAGTCAGAAAGACATGAGTTCAAATCTGGCCTTAGATACTCACTAGCTATGTGACCCTGGGCAAGTCACTTAACCTCTGTTTGCCTTAATCTACTGAGAAGGAAACGGCAAAACACTCCAGTATCTTTGCCAAGAAAACCCCATGAGGGTTCACCAAGAGTTTGTTACATTCTCAACAACAACAACAACAACAACATAACTTATGTATAATTCTGATGCTGGGTAAAAATGGAGAATATTGTTCATTCATTTCAATTCGACGAGCATTTATTAAACACCTCCTAGATGCAGAAAACTACTGGAGTCTGGGTAACATGCAAAGATAAATAGGATGTGGTCCTCAATATCATATAATTTTAAATCTAGAGCGGAGGTGGGCAATGGAGGAATATTTTGTATATAAATAGTTACAATAATAAAATAGAATATGAGTGAATAAGAAAGTCTATACAAAGGGCTATTTGATTTGAAAGAAGAGAACTCCCCTCCCCTGCCCCAAACACACACACACACACACACACACACACACACAGAGTGGGAGAATCAGGAAAGGCTTCCTGAAGGAGGTAACACTTGAACCAAATCTTGAAGGATTTAAAATTAGCAGGAAGGAACAAGGTTGAGGGAAACAGAGAAGTTGAGCCAATGGACGAGGAAGAAGGTAGAATACATATGGGGTACTTCAGTAGTCTAGCATGGCTAATGCAGAGGGCATGTGGAAGGGAGCAGAGTGAAATAAGGCTGGAAAGGCTGTGACAAGACTATGTGTATGTGAGTGCCTTAGAATGATTTTCCTAAAGCACAGGTCTGACACTATCCTTCCACTATTCAGCGGACTCTAGTGGCCCTCTATTACCTTTAAGATCAAATACATACTTTTCTGTTTTGTACTTAAGGCCCTTCACAACCTGCCATTGACCTACCTTTTCAGACTTATTATATATTATTAGCTTTCATGCATACTATGATCCAGTCGAATAGGCCTTCTTGCTTCCTCTTAGATACAAGACTCCGTCTCCCTTTACACAAGCTGTCCCTGACTCCCTCCCTACTATACCTGGAATGGACTTCCTCCTTGCCTCTACCTTTTAGAGTCTCTTATTTCCTTCTAGGCTCAACTTAAATGTTTTCTTCTACAAGAGGCCTTTCTTGATATCCCTCAGCTAACAGTAGTACCTTGTCCCTAATTTCTCTTGTTTGTATGTATTCTATGAGCAGCTAGGTGGTGCAGTGGATAGAGTGCCAGGCCTGGAGTCAGGAAGACTCATCCTTCTAAATGCAAATCTGGGTCTCAGACACTTCCTAGCTGTGTGACCCTGGGCAAGTCACTTAACCCTGTTTGCCTCAGTTTCCTCAAAGGATATGGCAAACCACTCCAGTATCTTTGCCAAGAAAACCCCAAAATTGGCTCACGAAGAGTCAGAAATGGCTCAACAATAATATGTAGTTTATGTCTGTTATTTACACATGGAATATACTCTACACATGTTGGCTCCCCCCTCCCCCAATAGAATGTAAACTTCTTGAGATTAGAATTCTAATTAGATTAGATTCATTTGTCTTTGTATACCCAGAGCATAACGTAGTAGTTAGCATGTAGAAGGTGCTTAAAAGAGCTCTGGATTTTGAGTCAGAGGACATGGTTTGATTCCTCCTTTCGCCACTTAATAACTAATTTGCCACTGAGTGAATCATTTACTTTATTTAGGTCTCAGTTTCCTAGATCATCGCCAAAGTCTTTTCCACTTCTTAATCTATGATCCTATAAGAATGTTTCAGGACCAGATTTTGCCCTCAGAGAGACACCTGTCATGCACATTTTCCTCTCTCAGGAGGCCTGCCTGGGTACTAAGAATGAAATATTTTTAGCATTTTCTCTGGTCCAACTACCAGGAAGCCGATGGACTCAGCTTTTTAGAGTGTTCTAGCCAGGGGGATGACCCAGGGCAGAACTGGGAAGCAGATAAAGCTTATCTAAGACACTTTTTCTGTCTTATCACTGAGTCCCCTTCCCAAGGAGTTCAAACCACAGACACTCCGTCATTCAGAGCCTTTTCTCCTTGACTTGAAGCCCTTATGCTGCTTCCAGTTCCAAGCATGAAACATCACTGTTATGGTCTCTGTGTAATGCTCCCTCCCCGAGACCCTCACTGACTCATTTGAAATTGACTTACTCTATTTCTCTATCCACTGCTGCCCTAAATTGCTAGTGTTTTAACCTAATAAATTAACCTGTGCCATTGTCTGGATGGTCAAGAGGGCTACTTCCCATAAAGGAGGCACAGTTTCTTACACATGATAGATACTCAATAAATATTTGCTAAAAATGAATGAAGGGCCCACATGTAATTTGACTACTGGAAGAAATGACCTCATCTTTGTTGTTGAAATTTAGGCTAAAAAATTTAGAAAATTTAGAGCTAGAAGGAACCTTAGAAACTACCTAGTTTAACTCCCTCATTTTACAGATGAGAAAACTGAAGGACAGAGGTTAAATGACTTGCCCAATGTCACATAGATAGTAAGCAGCAGATTCAGGATATGAACCTAAGTCTCCTGATCCCCCAACTCCAAATCTAGGGCTCTTTCTGATTGAGGTGGTTGACAGGGCCCTCTAGGGGGTGTGATCAGCTACTGAAATTACGAACCACAACATATTGGCAGCTTCTTTCTCTGCCTGCGGATAGGGATGGTCCTGGTTCCAAACTTAACTCCAAATTCAGGCTAATCTGGACACTAAGTAAATGGGGCTATGCTTTTTTCCAAGAGAATCAAAACTTGACATTAACTTGGCCGGCTTAACCCCTTAACATTTTAGCATACAGAATAAGATGGCATGTAGAAAGCAATAAGCCAGGCTCCAAAGCTTCTCCCCTGCCAGCTGAAGCTATCCCTTTGGAACCTCCCAGATGCTTTTGGACATTCTGCTAAGTCTTCCCATGTCCTAGCATGCTGAATGCAACCGATTAATCAGTAAACATTCCTTAAGCTCCTGCACTGTGCTAAGCACTGGAGATACAAAAAAGAAGCAAAAGACATTCCTTACAAGTTAAATAACTTTCTCATTAAATATCATCGTTATTAAATGGTGTTAACTGCTTCCAAGAAGTGCCTACCATACTGCCAGGGCAAAGGCATGATTGTGAGAAGGCAAAATAAGGAGATGTCGAGGTATGGGGAACCATAGATGGAGGCCATTCAGGCCAAGCAAAATAGAAAATAATGACACTTTCATGTTGGATATCATGATGTGCTCTGAAGTCATCATTTCTTGGTTCTGCATCACTGGGAAATTTTAAAAAATTAACTTATTTATTCAATATATACTTACTAAGCTTCTCTGTGTTGAGCTCAATACAAGGCAATTGTCCCTTCCCTATCCTTATGGAACTTTCTGGCTAGAAGGTAAATAGGCAAGACTTCACTCTCTGCCCCCACTGATACTATCCTAAGCACAATAAGTCTTTTTCCCAAGAACTTACCTCCACCTGAGGAGACACCTCCGAGTCAGAACCCTGAGTGCCTCCTGTGTATACATCAGGGAAGGTAACTTACTGTTCTTGTTTACATGTCATGTTGGAAAGATATAGTGGGAACTAAGGCTGGTACTACATGAAGCTCTCTGTCAGGGATCTCCAAACTGAATGACAAAATCTGCCAGTGATAATTTGCATTCAGGAATGCTGAAGTGAACTTCAAATTGATGTTTACTGGCAAACAGTTGTTGGGAGAAAGAGAGAAGAAAAGAAGGAGAAGAAGCAAAAGGAAGGAAATACACAAGAAGAGAGGAAAGAAGCCAGGAAGGAAAGAAAGGATGCAGGAAAGAAGGATGGAAAGCAGTAAGGAAAAGTAATGAGTATAATCAGAAACACCCCTCCCTTCCCTGTTGGCTGTGGCTAAAGTACACCATATGAGGCATGCCTGGAGTAGGCCCCTTCTGGGGATACATTTGTTCTGGTTCCTTTCCAATGGACCATGTGTGCTGGCTCAGTCAATGCTAAAAGGTTGGCAATGTGGAATGATGGAACAAATCCTAGGTGATCCTTTTGTCCCCCTTACTATTGCAAGGGGAGGTGGATGCTTTGAAAGGAATTGGCCGCTGAGGCAGATATTGTTGCCCATTCAATAAACTTGATAAAGGAGTGCCTTTGCCCTCTAGACCCCTCTCTCTTTTCATCTGCTGAACCTGTCAGGGCTCTTTAAGCCTCTCCCTGAAGAGGTAGGAGAGGGGGTATACCTTCTCCCCTCTAGTAGAAATGGTTAACTGCTTATCCACGGCAGCCAGCATATGTGTTTGCTTAGGTGAGCTGGAAACTGGATCTAAAATCCTCATCTGCTTTTTCTGCTTTGGATCTGTTTCCTTAGCTTAAGTGGCCAAACATCAATTCTGAGATGGACATCTATAGACATAGTGGTAAGCTTGTGTTTGAGAGGTCAGGAGTTCCTATTCCTCATTTGGTGCCCATTACATTATGGAAGGTGCCTCTGCTTGCTACCGTAACACTTATTAGATAATTCAACCTCCAATAGAAGGAGCACAATCCTTGAAATAACTCCTCAGAAGACATGGATATTGAGGAAGAGTGTGAAGAGTTGAGATGAATAGGAAAATTCCCTATCCAGTTGCTTCCCAAAAAGTTTGTCTGTTTTAAGGATCCACTTCTTGGGGGAGTATAATTACAGTTACGTTACTGTTTCACATTTAAAGTCTTTTGATTTGGTCATGTTTTTTCTATCAATATATGCTTTTAAGTCTTTGTGGTAAGCATTTCTTTTATGTGGGAGAAACAAATACTTGTCTTCTATCCAATATACATTCGATATGATATGTACATATATACACTGAGTACCTTTCTGCTCAACCATTTTTGGGGAGGCTCTAGACATGAGCTAAATATAAATGTTAAATGATTGTCCCCTAGGACTCCAGGATGGGGAAATAAAGAGCCAGATTATGAGGGGGGAAAAACCCTCTTCTTTCTTTAGGGGCCAGGTTCCCCTAGAATTGTACTACACCCATGTGTATGGGTCCAGATCTAAGGTCCCTTAATGGTAGAGGGTGAGTAGCCCAGCTATTCTGGACCCAGCAATGGTTTTTCTATGTATTGTTGTAAAGGGAAGAAGGTTAATTTAGTAGTGGAGAAAAGTGTTGTGTTTATGCTAATAGTGACTAGGATTCTTTTTCAAGTCTGTTCAGCACTTTCTAGCCAGAAGTGCTTTTGTGGGAGGAACTCTGGAGATGCCCTATCTTATGTCAATCAGGTAGATTCCGACTTTTCTTTCTCATCCTCATCAGAAGCCCATTTTGAAAACCAGAGAATAAAAATGCTTAGCATAGAGTCATGAAGACTTGAATTCAAATTCTACCTACGACACTTACTAGCTATGTGACCGTAACCAGACACCTACCATCCCTGCACCTCAGTTTTCTTATCTGTAAAATCAGGGTAATAATAGCACCTACCTTATAAGCTTCTTCCAAAGATTGAATGGAGGTAATATGGCAAGCGCTTTAAAACCTTAAAGCCCTTTATGAATGTGAGTTATTCTAAAAGGAAAATATTTAAAGTTGATCATTTAGGATTAAAGTCTCAGAGCGGTTTCTCCAAGGAAATTGTTTCTTCATGTGAAAACACTGGTTTAAGAAATTATCAGAGCAATAAGGGACTTGTAGTCCACAATGTTCAGAACAGATGTTCCTGTGCTAGAAGGCTCAGCTGGAAAGGGCACAGTCCTGGCTGATATCTGGAAATGGAGCCATTTTAGGACAAAGTCTGAGGAAATGCAAAAAACTGAAGCTCTTGAAGGTAGTTACAGGACAGCCAGCTGGAAACCTAAACTATGAAGCAGATAGAGAAAGGGGTAAAAAAAGGATGGATGAATAGTGCAGCAGCACTGGATATGGAATCACAGGACCTGGGTTGGAGGCGGGCAAGCCATCATTTAATCTCTCTCCTGAAGTTTCCTCATTTTTAAACCTGGATGAACTGTAAGATCCCTTACATCTCTAATTCTGTGACTCTGTGATTCTATTATTTGGGTAATCTACCAGGTCAATGAGTATTTTGTCCTTATCAAATGGTGGGGAAGGCACGTCCAACCTTGAATAATATGCACTGGATCGTAGTACTATCAGCCACTACTCCCTAGCATAGAACCCCTGAAACACATGTGCCTAGTAACTAAAATATGATGCATTCTAGTATGTTTGTGTGTGTGTCCACTTTTCCCTGGCATAATGCAGAGTTCATCTGGAATGTAAACTAGCAATGGGCTATTTGGAGGAATAGCACTTTATCCTGGTGTTTACTTGGTGGGTGGTTTTGTTAAATGGTACAAATCACTTTACAGAGTACTAGGCTTTGATTACTGTCAAGTAGCAACACTAAGATGTAGATATTTCCCCTGTTATTTAAGTCAAACCCTGGTCACAGAAACTAGGAAAGGGGAAGGGAAGAGACTTTACATAAAGAAGATATTTGAAACTACTGGACTTGATAAGATCAACAAGTGTAGAAATATAAAGAGATAAGAGAAGAAGGGCTAAGACACCCACTGGAGACAATTAAGGAAAAGGAAGAGGAGTACACTTGGGCAGAGAGAAGACACAGGAAAGAGTAGTGAAACGGAAACCAAGAACCAAGTGAGAAGAGAGTATGTAGGAGTTGCAGGGTTGGGCTAACGTGAATCAAGAAATCAATCAACCAGTATTTATTAAGTATCAGCTATATATCAATAGAGTATTGGATATTATAGAGAAGATAAGGGATATCAGGATTAAAAAAGATCCATCGCATTTAGCAAGTAAGAGGTCATTGAGGACCTCGAAGAGATCAGTTTTTGTAGAGTGATGGGTAAAAAAACCATATTTAGAGGGCTGTTTTGGAGTTACCCTCGTTACCCAATGAGGAAGTGAAGGTAATGACAATAGAATTCTATTTCTAAGAGGTCAGCAATGAAAGAGAAAAAATACAAGGTGAGAGTTTGTTCACACAGTTGGCAAAATAATCCCTTCAATACCACTTTGCTTTTTGTCAGCTAGGTTAATAGCTATACTGAATCACAAGGATTAGGCAGCACACCTGTCTCATCAGCTGGTAAGAGTATGTTAATGTGCAACCTCTCTGTGTGGAGAATACACGCACATTCACATATTCCTTAACTCTGTGTTATTTTGCTTAGGTTAAAAATGGTCTCTATGTAAACCAAGACAGCAAAACCAGTGACATCATAGCACCATCACTGAGCAAAAAGCTGACAGATGGAAATCAACTCTGATTGTTTAACAATTAATGAGAGAATTAATATTATAGTGAAAGGTGGGCTTAATCTAATGAGGGGCTGGAGGACATCACTTTGATTATGTCACTCTTACTCATCTCTACCCAGCCTCCCTCCCCCCACCCCACCTTGCAATCTATATAAAATCTAGGCAAAATTCACCCAAGCCTATGTGAATAGAACACACTGGGCTGGAATTCACCTAGATTAGGTTGTCTTTGTAACATTTTCTAGTTAAGTGGGGGGTCTGCCCAAGTGTGTATCCTGAGGATTTGAGCAATCTCATCTATCAGCAATGTACTCAGAGACTGGTTGAGTAACCTACAGGGCTTTATTTATGAATGAGGAAATTGAAAGGAAAAACCTTAATCTCAATTCATAATTGGTTATTAATATGAGAGAAATAATAATTTCTCTCAAGTATATGTATATTTGTGTGTGTGTATACACACATACACACACACAAAATTAATCAAAGGCAGTTGTGGGAAGGAGGGAATAAGTATTAGGGGTAGGAAATCAGGAATACTATCATGTAGAAAGAATTCTGGAGCTGAGTTTTGAAGAAAACTATGGACACCAAGAGATGGAAGTGAAGAAGGAGAGGATTCCAGGCATGAAGAACAGCCAGTACAAAGGCACGGAGAGGAGAGATAGAGTTTTTTTTTTTTGTGTAAGAAACAGGTAGGTTAGTATACTGAACCATGGAGTGCATTGGCATGGAGCAATGTGCACACAGAATAGATAGATAAGAAGCTGTTAGTTTGTAAAGAGTACTAAAAGCTGAAGGAGTTTACTTATGGTCCTAGAAGCAATAGAAAGCCACCAGAAACTTAATGCTAAATGCTTTTTTCAGGATGGAAGTGAACAAATGGTCTCAAAGAGAGGAGGAACTAGGTGTTTATATCTCCCCATCATTATGCACTTTGTGGATGCTGCAACCTTTCTGAGACCCAGCTTCATGGTCTGTATGCTATAGACACAATGCCACCTCCTATTTTCTTCCCATACAATGAATTCAGTAAAAAGGGTGGTTGTGTTTCAATCTTATTATAAGAATTCCTGAACTCTTATTTCTACACAGATTACTATGGGAGACTAGATCAAAGGAACAGAGCACAGGGGAAAGAATTGAAATGATCTGTATATAATCTAGGGATCCTTCTGAAGAGTCAAGCTGAGAGAGGAAGGAGAGAGTCAACAGAAAAGAAGGAGAAGAGAACAGTGGAAGGAAGATTCAATGGGATTTAAAGCTAGAAGGATCCTTAGAGATCATCTAGTTCAACTGTTGGGATAATGTCCAAGAAGATCTTTGTTGTTCATTTATTTGGTTGTATCCAACTCTTTGTGACCCCATGAGCCCCTTCTATCCTCCACTGTCTCCCAAAGTCTGTACAAGATCATGTTTGTTGTTTCCATGATGCTGTCTATCCATCTCATCCTCTGCTGTCCCCTTCTCTTTTTGCTTTAATCTTTCCCAACATCGGGGAATGAAGATCCATGATGTAAAGTCCCTAATAAAGGCCAGAGTGGCAGGTAGAGACCCAGAGTGATCACCAAATGCAGAGCAATTCTGTATATATAGAAACTAACTCTCTCATTCAATTGTTCCTTTTCTTCTGCTTTCTTGATGCAGTGGGATGGTTATGAAAATTCTGATTCTGTATTGTGAGTCATGCTTGTTGGACTTATTGAGTGAGACTGCTAAATGCATAGTAAGTTCCTTGTTTTCCCTTTGAATGGAAAATTATATCGTGGTGATGAAATTGTCATTCTTCTCTGCCAACACAAACTTCTTCAAGTCCCCTGGGATGCAGAGGTGTCCTGAGGTCTGGGAAAAAGGGCGTGGGTTTTAATGTACAAGTTTTATTTCAGAAACCAACAATGGGTTGTTTTATTTTATTCCTGTGACAGCTCTGATTAATTTCAACCAAATTATCCTTTGTACCACTGCTAATCCATCTTATGAGCATGGACTGTTTCTGAAGGATTAGTATTGACAATAGAATTCCTTGGAGGGGACAGACTAGGCAGCAAAAACTTTCAAGATATTTACCGATGCTCCTCTCTTATTGATCTAATTAAAGATCATTATTTGTAATATGATTAGCTCACTCAGCCTTTTTGTTAAGATAGTTCTGACACTTTTAGAAATGTATGCCCCATAGTTGAATTGCTGTGGGTTAATGAATTGCAATTCTTGAAAGAAAATTCATTTTCTGGGAAGAAATATGTAAGCAGACTAGGAAAATAATTGTCCACTCCCCTCTTTCTTTTGAAGGCAGAGGTGGTGGAGGTAGTTGATTGAATCAGAAATCATTCAAGGACCTTCCCCACTCCCTCTTCCTAGTCTTAATATTTTCTCTGTAAATTGAATTTTTACAGAGGCCAGTTGCTGAAGTGAATAACAGTCAGAATAACATAAAAGAATGCACCAGATGTTTTTAAACCTTCCATCATACTCTAAAATCTTTGATTAACTAGAATGCTCACATAAATGGAACTTTTGATTCTTCAAGTGTTCTGGTGGTCTGAAAGCTGTTATTTTGCTTCAACTTCTGTGATTAAAAATCTTTGTAAATTTATGAGTCCCTTTCCCTGCCTCAGTAAATACAATATACTGAATGTGATTGGTCCGTCCTTCGACCAAGGATCTTGTTCTACCTAACAGAAGTTCAGTGCCTACTTTGTGAGTATCATTTTCTATGAAATGAAGGGGTTGAATGAGATTAGATTAGAAGTCTCTTCTAGCTCTAAAATTCTATGATTAGGAGAAAGGAAATGACCACAGAGGAGTTGAATAAGAGGCCTTCAAGGAGATATAAGACTATCTAAGGTAACCCCAAATTTCCTAGCCTGGTTAGGTATTGGATTCTGGGTGAGAATAAAAAATGTGACATAGTAATATTTTATGTTTTTTTTTTAAATTAAAAATTCCTCCTCAGGTCCATAAGGGTAGCTTGTATTGTATATCCTCTTAGAGTCTTCCTGAGATAACAACATAAGATTTTCTACTCTGGGCCAGATCTATGAGCCATTCATTAGTAGGTGATTCTACATCCTTTAATAGTGATATCAAAAGGTACAGCAAAGGAAGCCATCAATGTCTCCTATGATGTCACACAGGGATTAAGTATATATTCTTAATATTCCTAAATTCCTTTAATTGCCCATCATAATGCTATCATGCATGAACGTATATCAATTATTATACAATCATAAGAGGTAGAGCTGGACACAAGTTTAAAGAACATTTCAGTAAGCCTCTTTTTTTTAACAAATTAAAAGACATACACACACACACACACACACACACACACACACACACACACACACACACACACACACACACACACACACACAAAACAGAAGCCCAGAGAGGTGAGATGAGTGATCTTACCTCTCTGGTGAATGAAGTAAGAGTTACAGAATGAAAACTTAAACTGTTCCTCTGAATTCAGATGCAGTACTTTTTCCATTATACCAGTCCTGCCTCTTGAGCCTAACTATTGTTAACTCAAGAGCTAAAAACAATTGCCCAACAACTATTCTTAACTATTTTCATCTAAGCTTGTCTTGGTAAGGCATTTGAAACTCATGAAAGCAATTGACCCATCTAAAAAGAGCATGACCTCCATTAAGCCACATAAACACCTGCTTTATGATGCCCAGTCCAACTACTGAAACAGGAATATTTTCACTTGGAACACTTCTGTATTTTCTATAAATGTCACAGCATTGGATTGATCCTTCCCATTTTCTGTTTTTGCTATAATTCTGGGCATGGAAATGAGTTATTATGGAATGTTGGTGGCTGATAGACCCTATAAATTGTAAGAGATGGTTTGGCAGGTTGACAGGTGAAACTATTTTCCTCTCTGGTATACTATTTCTGTCTCCCTGCTTACCTTGCCTCTCTTGAATGTTGTACCAAACAGATATGAATTATACATTTACGATCAGAAGTCTGATGAAAGTTCTCCCACCTATTAAATTGTTGGGTTCCCAAATCTAACATAAATCTTATTCAAAATTGGTTAGGAAAATATTGTGCCATTTACTCTTCTATTATTGCTCATTTCACATTATTGGTCACATGTTCGAGGTGCTGAGAGCTTCTACTTAACAATATTTCCACCAGGGGATTACAGAATAGCCAAAGAAAGCAAACTGCATGAGAATGAAGTGTGGGAACATTACATATAAGTCCACCATCATTCCATCACAGGATTGATCCCTGGTAGTCTTCTCTGCTTCCATGTATGGGACTAAATGAAATAAAGTGCCTCGGTATGGTGGAGCCAGCATATAAATTAAAAAACTTGAACAAGAGCACTATTTCTATAGTTAGAGGTCCTCAGTTCAAATTCTTCCTCTGTCACTGCCTGAGAGACCTTGGACAAGTAATTTACCTTTCTTGGTTCTCAGTTTTCAAATGCCTTACCAAGACAAGCTTAGATGAAAATAGTTAAGAATAGTTGTTGGGCAATTGTTTTTAGCTCTTGAGTTAACAATAGTTAAAGGCCTAGATGGCCTTTAAGAGCCCTTTCATCTCTGGATCCTATGAGATGAGAACAAATTGCTGTGTGTCTATATTTCTTGATCTATTTTACTATCTTGTTCAATCTGGTCATCCTTTTTATAATATGGTACTGGAATCAGAGTACAGCCATAGCATAGAAGCAAGTCTTTGATGAGGGTGTAATTCAACAGTGGTCTGCATATCTGATAGAATGCACTGAGGCAACTTCCCTTTAATTTTTTTTTTAACTATGACAAACAGGGTCTTGCCATTTCCTTGCACAGATTCCTACCACCACAGTGCCATTTGAGGGGCACTTCAAGAAAGTCTACCCCACCTTTCATCACCAGTCAAAATATCTCCACTTTTGCCTATCATGGTTCATGAGTTTCTGTCATTATAGACTGATTCCATTGAATAGTCTCTGTTTTACTAGCCCCCTGTTAAGATGCAAATATCCCTATGAGAGCTAAGAACTTAAGTCTTTAACAAATAAAACCTAACAGCAAATTCGGATTGAGTACAAAATCTTATTGGAATGGACATGGGATAGGGAGTTTTTGTAGAGAGAAAAAGACAACAAGGCTAGTAAGAATAGCACTGTCAGGAAAAATGGGAGGTGTCAAGGACCTGTGTCATTGATTTCACATTTTGCCAAGGGTTAACCCTGCCTAGGCTTTCCCCTGCCCCCCACACTGTGTAACTACTGTCCTCTTCTAACTCTGGCACCTAGTACAGTGCTATACACACAGTGGGTGCTCAGTAAATAGTGGCTGGCACTTGATCGAAAATAGAATTTAATCTGATGTGCCCACCTGTACTTTTCTGGCTACAATATCTGGCACTTATACGTGGCATTCATTGTGAATTCTCCAATCAGTCTCCTCTGCCTGCTTAAAGCCTATTTCTTCCTTTAATGGTCTAGAGGCCCCTACATGATTGATCATTAAGGATAAACAAGGTACACAGGAGGCTTCTTAGATGTGCTGTGATTGCATGCTAAAGAGGCCAGACAAGTTATTGCACTATTAAGGGCCCATTAGCCTAATATAAAGCATGGAGAAATTGGTTGAATGGTGGAATCTATCACATAAGCTTTACTCTTGGCTCTTCACCATGAGGTTTTATTTTAGCCCCAAACTTTGACAAACTGGCTTTGACTTTAAAGTGCCAGGGAGTTTTGGATTAGCACTCAGGCTACCCTCATGGTTTTCTCAGAAGAGGCAAAATTTCATTTCCATGAAGAATTCAGATCACAAGGTGAAGGGAGGGAGTTAAAGTGAATTTTGTAGTTGGGGAAAGAAGGTGATCAATCAGCTTAGATATGTCTCAGATAAGGCTTGGAGATATGCTGGAATAGCCCAACCTACCTAAGGGTAAAAGAGCCCTCTTATATAGCAACCAGAATGGTTCCATAACATAGAACAAATGTTTACATAGATGTGACTTGTCTTGAATGGCCATCTATTCTTTGTTTGCATCTTGCTGTGTCTCCTAGCACTCTTCCCTTCTTCCACTGGCATGCTCATCCTACCCTTTGTTTAGAAGGCAATGGGGCTCTAGTGGGCACTAAGGATGGGGTTAGGAAGATTGGAGTTTGAAACTTGCCTCAGACGCTACTAGCTACGAGATCCTAGGTAAGTCACTTCACTCTCAGCCTCAGTTTCATCTATAAGATGAGGATAATAATAATAATAACTATGTAATGTTATGGAGATCAAATGAGATATTATAGTGCTTTTCAAACCAAGGGATATACATGTTAGCTATTACTATGGTAAACTAGGGCTCTCCACAGAGGTGTCCTATGGAAGTATGTGAAACTTTCATGTTGTAGATCTGAAGTGTCAAACATGTAGTCAATGGCTATATGTACCAGCAACATGCCTGAATATACCAGAATCAGATTCAAATGTAATTGGGAAATATTTAACAAAAGGAATAAAAATACAATAAAACATTACATTACATTTTAAAATGACATTTTAAATTGAAATGAATTAAAATGAAAACATTTTAAAATGAATTCAAAACTAAGTTAGCCCACAGGTATTCTTATATATGAATTAATGGCCTCTGTTTTTATTTGTATTTGACACTACTACTATAGATATTTTCTCCCTTCACCTTCAAAATTAACCTTTGTGGATTCCTATTCCCTCTCTACTAATTTGAATTAGGATATTAATGACTAATAATGGCTTAATGTACTCCTCCTCTTAAAGAACATTTAAAACTGGGTAGTCATAGCTATTCCTCAATGCCTTAGCCAAGAGGAATGATTCATGGTGTTAACTTTAGGCACTGTAGCAGAGTGAAATGGGAAACCATTTTGGGGTTTGGTGGTCATTGGTAGCATGTGACACCATAATGTCATCTGTCTTTTCTCTGAGTACATTAGTTGGTGTTGATAGTGCCCATATCTCCAACTCCAGCCCCAATGGGTCATTACCAATTTATGCAGAACTCTCTTATCACATTGCATCTTCTCAGTGCTCTGTAACATAAGCCTTTGTTCAAATCACTCCTCCACTCAAGAGCCTTCTCTGACTTCTCAGTGGTCCACTAAATAAAGTATAAATTCTTTTTTTTTTTTTAATTTAGGCAGTTGGGGTTAAGTGACTTGCCTAGGGTCACACAGCTAGTAAGTGTCAAGTGTTTGGTCTGAGGTCCGATCTGAACTCAGTTCCTCCTGACTTCAGGGTCAGTGCTCTATCCACTGCGCCACCTAGCTGCCCCTAAAGTATAAATTCTTGATGTTGACATTTAGTGCCCTCCACACTTTGATTCCAACTTTATTTTCCAGATACATGTCATATTATTCCCCTATGTCATGTACTCCAAGGTCCAACCATGCTGAACAGGTCTCTATTCTTCATTCTCATCCTATTTCCTCCTTTTTTTACATGCCCTTTCTTTACACTGCTTTCTATGCTAGAATGTGCTCCCTGCTGTCATTCATTCGGTCCCTCTATCAACAGCTATGTGTTAGGCACTGTGCTGAGTGCTAGGGATATAAAGAAAAGGGGAAAAAAACAGCTCCTGTCCTTGAGGAGTTTATATTCTATAGGAGATATGTATGTACATACACACACACAGATACACACGGAGACATATATATGTATACATATAAACACACACACACATGCACACACGAAGAGAGAGAGAGAGAGAGAGAGAGAGAGAGAGAGAGAGAGAGAGAGAGAGAGAGAGAGAGAGAGAGAGAGAGAGAGAGAGAGAGAGAGAGAGAGAGAGAGAGAATCTGAAAGGGGAAGTATTAGCATCTTGCTGAATGAGGAAAGACCTCCTACAAAAGGTAGGATTTGAGTTGAATAAAGTCAAGGAAACTAAGAAGCAGATATGAGGAAACAGAGCATCTCAGGTATGGGATACAGCCAATGCAAAAACACAGAGGTGGGAAACAATATGTTCTGTTTAAAGAATTGTAAGTAAGACTGTGTACTTTGATTGTATATTGCTCTTGTTTAATTCCTTTCTTCCTTTCAAGGCTCAGCTAAGGTGTCACCTCCTCCATAAATCTTTACCTGGTTTTTTCTGAGGTTTAAGTTTTCTCTCTTCAATTTCTCATAGCACTTTTTCTGAAGTTTCCCTTAGCACTTCTCTCACTTTTTCATGTACCATCGTTCAAGAAATTATGGTTATTGGTGTATGCATGTAAGAGGTAATGTGTGTTGCCCATATAGGTTATGCATGTCCATATGAATCTGTCTAGATATGACTTGTAGGCAGGTACAAGTGGATATCTGTAGAATCTCCTCTATTCATCATTTCCCAAGGAATACGATTGATTCTTGCCATAAGGGGAAGTGTAAGATTGGGGACAGAGGCTGGTTACTCTGCTCTCCTCAGAGAGAGGAGGTACTAGGCTAGAATTATATACCTCCTCTAAATATTGTTAGCCTAGGTGAACTTTTAGATTCAACTGTGCTCCTGATCGCAGGGAGTCCCTTAACAGGGAAGGAGTGCCCCAAGCTATATATCCAAATATTTGCTTCCTACCAAATGTTAATTGCACAAGGAACACACACAGAGTGAACAGTAAATAAACCCATTTCTCAGTGACCTTCTAACAAACAGAAATCAGAGAAGGTATACAGATGAGAATATACCAGATGATAATAATGTGATAACATGCGGAGTGAATGAGCTCTCCTATAGGAGAGAACCAGATCACTTTCAAGGGGAAATTTCCCTAGTATATAGGGAAGCAAGCTAGGGATAGGGACAAGATCAAGGTTTCAACTTCTCTACATGTTGTCTTCTTCCCAGAGTCTTTGTCTCCCCTTGAGGACCTGAAGAGAATTTTGAGTTGTGGAGCCTTTCCCCCTCTAAGCTGGAGGTCAGAAAACCAAGAGGTCTCTTCTGTCAAGCTCTTGACAACTCTGCCCTTCACAAAGGGATGGACCATTGAGCAATCATTTTTCCATCAATGAGGAAAGTCTCATGCAAATGAGCTTTGAGCCATGGGTTATATACATCTTTCCTCTTATTAGGTTATTCATTCCTCAAAGGCAAGGTGTATGTCAAATCTATCTGTATTCCCTGGGCCTCACACTTTTATTATGAGTTGAAATGAAATGAAACAAATGACCTTGCTAATTGCCACTACTTAAGTTACTACCGGTACTATATATTTGTGGTTCAGTCTCTAGTCCCCAGGGAATACAGAGAAACGTTAGAGACCATATAGACATTAGGAGAACATGCGCTGTTCATAAGCCAGTAGGCCATTGACTTTTCAATCAATACCTGCAATACTTTTTCAATTTAAGGGACTAATTAGACCAATACCATCCTAAGCTTGGTCTTCAGCATTGGAATTGTTGAACATGATCAGTGGGGATGAGAATAGATTCTCTTAATATCTGTTTGGCAGGTGCCCACATGTTTGTAGAAACATGTGAATGTGTGTGTGTATCCATTAAATTTGGGCTTCATTTCCTGAATAGTATCCACCCAGGCTGCACTGACCAAAATTACCCTTCAGGCCCCATCAGTGTTCTCTCTGGACTCCCATAGTACTTAGAATCACATATTTAGAACTATAAGAGACTTAAAGACTATTTAACCCACCACCACCTCCATTTTGTAGATTGGAACATTGAGCACTAGACAGGGGAAATTGAGTTTTTGATGGTCATGTAGTTAAGTCAACGGCAGAGTCATGATTGAAAGCTCTTAGCATTCAGTTCAGTGTTCTTTCTACTATAGTATATTACTTAACACTCTTGGTACCATTTAAAAAACTATATGTAAATGAATGGATGGATGGTTAAAAAAAAGCATTTATTAAGTGTTTACTATGCACTAAGCACTGTGCTAAGCATACGGAACACAAATGCAAAAGCCAAGACAGTTTCTATTCACAGGGAGGTTATGTTTTAATAGGCAGAGACAATACACATGAGGCAATGTTTTTTCTTTTTTTTTATTAGGCAATTGGGGTTAAGTGACTTGCCCAGGGTCACACAGCTAGTAAGTGTCAAGTGTTTGGTCTGAGGCTGGATTTGAACTCAGGTACTCCTAACTTCAGGACCGGTGCTCTATCCTCTGTGCCACCTAGCTGCCCCACATGAGGTATTGTTAGGAGTGAATAGGAATAGTTGTTTGTGTGTGCCCTGTCTCCCCAACTAGGTTATAAGCACCTGGGGGAGGTAATATGGCCATTAGTTCCTTTTACGATCCTCAGGACTTCTGTGGCTCAGTCATTACAGCCATATCCGACTCATCATAATGCCATTTAGTGTTTCATCAAAGATACTGGAGAGGTTTGCCATTTCCTTCTCCAGCTCATTTTACAAATGAGGAAACTGAAGCAAACAGGGTGAAGTGACTTGCCCACACAGCTAGTAAGTGTCTGAGGTCACATTTGAACTCAGGCCTTCCTGACTCCAGGCCTGGAGCTCCATCTACCTGCCACCTAACTGCTCCTCAGTACCTAGCCTAGAGCTTTTCACATAGTAGGTACTCAGTGAATATCTATTGAAAGAAATTGAAAGACTGTCCAAGTTCCTTCTTCAGCCTCTCCAATCATTTCCTAAACTCTTTCATTACTTCAGGCTGTAAATGACACTAAGGAGTTTCCATAGAGCTTGAGAAATGTGAACAGATTGGTTTGTTAAGGTTAATGAATCAGATATTTTCCCATGAGGCTTCAACCATTGTTCTTCCTTCTGATTATGCAAATTTAAGAAAACATTTTCGTCCTTGTTCTTTCTCAGTTTGCTCCTCCTGCTTCTTTGGGGATAGAGATGAAAAGACATAAGGCTTTGACTCTGAGAGCTGGAGCTAACTGCACTACTCCTTTTCCTCAGGGATTTCTACTATTCTTACAGCCAGAGGGCTGAGATTATTGAACTTCAGTAGGGTGAAGTTTCAGTCACCTCACCTGGAAATCAGTGCTGCTGGCTCTCCTGTTACTCATGGTCTGTAGGACTTCCAAAGGGCTGCTCTCGTGGGACCGTCATACTTGATAACCCAATACCCTCTCTCCTAGATAAAACTCTGGCCTTTTCACTGGTAAGGTAACCAAAAAGGAATCATAGTCTTAGAGAATGTTTGAGCTAGAGGAGGGCTTTGAGATAATTTAGTCCAGTCTCCTTATTTTATAGGTTTAAAAAAAACCCAAACCCAAGATCCATAGAAGAAAAATTACCTGTCCCTTTCATTGCTGATAAATGGTAGAACTAGTACTACAATACAAATCTTTAGGAGCCTGGCACATAGTAAGCACTTAATAAATGCTTGTTAACTTGACTCCATCATCTGATCCTTTATTGTTACTAAAGAGGGTATATACCCAGAAGAAGCCTCCTCAGGAGGCAAAGCCTTCCTGAATTTCTTATAATAATATATTAGAGCTAGAAATCATCTTAAGAGAACGTTTATCCAATAACTTCATTTTTTCAAATGAAGAAATAAGACCTAGAAAGGTTAAATGATTTGCCAAAGTGACAAATAGCAGAGCCAGGATTTGAACCCAGGTTCACTGACTTCCAAACCATTTTTCTTTCCACTGTACCAAGCTTCTGCCTAAATATAAAATCTTGATAAGATTAGCCCTTTATTATGTGTGAACTCTCCAGGTCTTAGGTATTCCTTTTGTCCCTTAACACTACATTAATGATCAATTAATGATTAATCGATTCATGATCTCTGCATACATCTAGACTATATTCTTGGACTTGGTGTTTAAAAAGGATAGTGGAGATAGACAGAAGGAATTAGGAAAAAAACAGAGGTAAGAGGGAGGAGGCAACATGGAGACTGATTCCTTGGAGCAGAGGGTGGTTCATTCATGAGGCCCCACCAGAGCATCATGTGCACCAGGGAACCATGTAACTAATTCTTAAGAAAACATATAACTACACAGTGTACTGTGACAGTGGCACAAGAATGGGGAATTTCTTCCCTCATTAGAATTCAAGCCCTTTGAGGACAGGAATTGTCTTGATCACTTGTATTTGTATCCCTCATACTTAGCACAATGCCTGGCAAATAATGGTTTATTAATAAGTGATCATTCTCTCTCTCTGTCTCTCTCTCTGTCTCTCTCTCTCTCTCTGTCTCTCTCTCTGTCTCTCTCTCTGTCTCTCTCTCTCTCTCTGTCTCTCTCTCTGTCTCTCTCTCTGTCTCTCTCTGTCTCTCTCTGTCTCTCTCTCTCTCTCTCTCTCTCTGTCTCTCTCTGTCTCTCTCTCTGTCTCTCTCTCTCTGTCTCTCTCTCTCTGTCTCTCTCTCTCTCTCTCTCTTTCTCTCTCTTCCCTTGCTTGGGGGAACTTCAATCCCAGGGTAGTTGTGTGAGTGTCAAAGACTACATGCTTCTATGACTGGGAAGAAAAAGGAACGAAAGTTGTTTTGACTTTGTGAACTTTGGGTACGAGTCTTTGGTATTTTTGCATTTGGTTAAAGTAAACAAAGTTTGTCCTGTTTTCAATGCTTTGTTTGCCAGAATGCTTGTATGGGATTTGAAGACAATTTTCCTTTAGTACATACCTAGAAAGAAGAGAAATACAGATGTTCTCAGGGGAAACCTTGCATGGGGAGTGAGATCATAAACCTAAGAGTGGGAGAGGCTCTTCTGACTAATTAACATGTAATCTCCAACATTTGGTTCTGGACCACTGTTTACCTTACATTTGTGTACTCTGTTTACAGATTTTTAATCACTGGCCAAATTAGGAGAGGGACTTAAAGGCTTTGCCTGCCTAAAGTTAACAAAATTAGGACTTTTGCCTAAAATTAAATGCCTAAGGTTAACTCAAACTGGTTGGCTGAAAGAAGACCCTAGAACAAGAAACAGGTCAAGGTGTGCATAGAGCATAGGCTGTGTGTGCCAGAGTACCATGGAGCTCTCTCTGTGGCATTACCATTGACTTTTTCCCTACATTGGAGTGTGCCCAGCTCTATACACACATATGAAGGGAGACAATCCTACTGTTGAATAGGATTATAGACAGATCACACAAGCAGTCTACCTTGGTATGAAAGGTCATTATTCAGAAACTGTGGGTGACATGGGAAAGGAAAGGGACTGTGACAAAGGAAAGTACAAAAACTGAAAGTGACCACAGGATTTCAAGTATCATCGAAGTGCAGTGACTAAATAACAATGAGATATACAAAGAGGAAGTGGCATTGGCAAATACATGGACTTGGTGTTACTAGTCACTACACAACTAATGTGGAAATAAAGTGTTTTTTTTAAAGAAATCTCCCTCCTAAACTGAATAAAATAGTCCAAATTAGTTCTAATCAAGGCAAGTACAGTAGGAATGTCATATCTTTATTACTGGAACCTGGGCTTCTCTTGAGGTAGCCTTAAAATCACCTGAGCTTTCTTGGCAGCAAGCTGATACTTTTGACCCATATTAAAATGACACTGTTAAAATCCCCAAATCTTTTTCAGATAAACTGCTAATTTTCTTCCACTACCTTGCACTTGGGAGGTTGATTTTTTGAATCCAAGTATAAGCCTTTACATTTATCACTATTAAATTTCATACCATTTGATTCTGCTCAATGTTTTATAATTCCAGGGTCTTTCTGAATTCTGATTCTATTCTCCAGTTTGTCAGCTCTCCCTGTCAGATTTGGGTCATTTCTAAATTGGATTAGCATAGAATACTTTAGATAAATAAATAAATATATATATAATATGTGTGTGTGTGTGTGTGTGTGTGTATACACACACACACATATATATATATAATATGTAGTTATAGTTATATGTAACTATAGCCATATACAACACCTATGTGTGTATCTATGTAGACAAGGTTAAACACAGTTCCTGGAGTATTGTGTTTGACTCCTCCTTCCAAGATGACATTGAATATTTAATGCCTACTTGGGATCCAGTCATTCAACCAGTTTTATATCTATCTAACTATTGCATTATCTAGCCCATATCTTTTCCCTTTTTCCACAAGAAAAGCATGGAAAACTTGGTCAGATCCTTGGCTAAAATCTAGGTAAGCTTTAACAGCAGCATTCACCTGTTCTAGCAGTTTAGCGACATTTAAAAAATATATATATAAATAAGGTTAACTTGGAATGACTTGTTCTTCAGTCAATATTTTTTTTCAGCTGATAAAAACTTATTAAACATGTACTGTGTGCCAGGCACTGTGCTAAGTGTGTGAATACAAAAAAAAAGGCGAAAGAGTACCTGCCCTCAAGTAATTCACAATCTAAAGGGTGAAGACATCACATAAAAAGAAGCTGAAAACGGCAGAAGAGAGAAGAGAAAGACAGGTGCCCTGTGTCAGCACATGATGACATCCCATTGCTGGCTAGGAAATGATGAGATCACTTCCTTGCGCACCCTCCTTAAATGCAGGGGAAGAGATCTCCAATGTCTACCCTCCATCCTCTCTAATCAGAAGGAAGGAGAAACCCCAGGGGCAGGAGTTACTGAAGAAGTGTGGGTTTCAGAGTTGATGTGATTTTGTAGGATAACAGGTTTCTAGAGACCCCTGTGAAACCCAGAAGAGCATCTGGGTGGCAACTAATGAGATGATGAGGCTTCTTGATAAAGCCATGTTGAGGCTTTGTGATTACTTATGCTTTAGGTATATGGTTGCTAACAATCCCTTTAAACGCAGGTAAATAGAATTTCCAAAAAATCAAAATGGAGCTCAGAGGTCCATAGTTTATAGTATCCATTTTCTCCCCCTTCCACCTTTTTTCCCTAAAAAAATCAGGACATTTACCATTTGTAAGTCTTATTTAACCAAACTATATCTATCTATCTTGGGCCCTATGAAGATATTTGCTGTCAGTCTCTCTCCTAAGTCAGTCTTGGTCGAAATATCAAATGTATCAAGGTTAGTTGGTTGCACACACAAAGAACGTAAAAATACCTTTCCCCCCACCACTCCCCCCGAAAAAATTATATTCACTTTTACAAATATCCCACTGCTAAACTGGCTGCTAACAGACATTTGCCAAAGGAACACAGTTACAAATATCTTTCTTCACCTTTCATGCTGACTGCCATCATAAGAACCAGAGTATGTGACTTCTCGCTAATTTTAAAGAGACTGTGGCATATGTTAACTGCACGTTTTCAACGATGGTATTTTAGTCCTGGGATTGTAATGATTCACTGTGTGCTCTTTTTTATTTTTTTGCCTGCAAACCAGCCCATGATGTTAATCCCTATACCATTTCTATGCCAACCTCACTCATTGAGAGAGAAAAGGAAAAAAAAAAGCCTGTTGTTTGCTGTGTTTGGGTCAGAGAAAAGTAGGACAGATATATATACATGGGTACTTGTCCAAGTTTCTCCCCACCCCCACTCCCTTTTACAATAGGAAATACATTGTAGGTATGTAATTACAAACCTGAAAGAAAAGCCACACTCCCTATTGGGGCCAATGGGAGGAAAATTCCTTTTTTTTTTTAAACAAAATTATTATGATCTAGAAAGTCAAACAACAACATGAAAATCAATCCAACAAACATGAATGTTCCCATATCATTCTCATATATAAAGCCAGAAAAAGAGCATTGTACATCACATGTAGTTCCTAAAAATAGATATTAAATTAAACGTGGTGGTACTAACATTGTCCTGCTTATCTGTGCCCCCTCTTGAACTTCCCTTTCTGCCCTCTTGATGTTCCTTCCTTCCTTCCTTCCTTCCTTCCTTCCTTCCTTCCTTCCCTTCCTTCCTTCCTTCCTTCCTTCCTTCCTTCCTTCCTTCCTTCCTTCCTATTCTATTTCTGTCCCTCTGTCTCTCTGTCTCTCTATTTCTGTCCTTTGTCTGTCTCTGCCTGCTTGTCTGCCTGTCTGTCTGTATCTCTCTCTCTCTTCTCTCTCTCTCTCTCTCTCTCTCTCTCTCTCTCTCTCTCTCTCTCTCTCTCTCTCACACACACACACACACACACACACACACACACGCCTCATTTTCCAGATTAGAAAAAAGATGCTCAGATAATTGAAATGACTTGCCCAAGATCACATAGCAAGTTAGTGCAGAGACTGAAGTCTACCAACTCCCAGTGAAAGCACTGCACATGTCTGAGCCCTTGTAATAGCAAAACCAGGTTGTTAGATTCTTCTAGAACTTCATTTAATCAATGAATTTATCAAGTATCCATTCAGCACTTATTCTGTGACATACACTGTGCTAAGCACTAAGGATGCAAACATAAAATAAGAAGAGTCTCTGCACTCCAAGAACTTACATTCTATTGTATATGCTATATAACATATACAAAGCTTCTTAGAATAAAGACCTGCTGTTTGGATGCTTTTTTTGCTGTTGTTTAAAACATTTACTGTGGACTTTGAGGTTCACATATCCGTGAAACCTCTCCCATTCCTTTTGGGAAGGATACATTAGATGTTCTACAGATATGAAACTATTCACATAAGTAATCTTGACATGGATAAATCAATGGGAAAATAAAGTTAACAGCCCAAGGGCAAAAGCTTATTTCATCCAGACTAAGGGACTAAATCTGCTTGGATGATCATCATCAGGATATTTTACCTCATTAATAATATCTCAGGGCAGCTAGGTGGTGCAGTGGATAGAGCACCAGCCCTGAAGTCAGGAGGACCTGCGTTCAAATCTGGCCTTAGACCAAACACTTGACACTTACTGGCAATGTGACCCTGGGCAAGTCACTTAACCCCAATTGCCTAAAAAAAAAATCTCATATTTATGTAGTATTTTAAGATTTACAAAGTCTTTTTCTCACAGCAGTACTATTAAATAAGAGATGGGTCTATTATTACCCTATCTACAGATGAGGAAATTAGGTCACAGAGAGGTGACTTACCAATGTTATACAGTGCTAGTTATTAGAGATGGGGCTTAAGCATAAATCGTCTGACTCGGAATCTTGTACTTTTTTTTTTTTTTGCTATGCACCATGCTGCCTGGATGATGATGCTGTGGTACCTCTGGTTGGTTGGTGTTAGATACTTTGGACCTTGCTCCTCCTTGCCTCTTTGCCCTCTCTACACTCCAGTGTTTAGCACAGTGCCTAGCAAATAGTGAACACTTAACAAATTTTTACTGTACTCAAAGATCAGAGCCAACTATGGAGACTAGAGGCAGACCAAATAAATGGCAGACCAAATACAAGGGGACTCCCAAAGGATCAAGAATTGTTTTAGCAATTCTGAAGGCCAGTTCTGGGGGTAGCAATGCATAATTTTGAAAACAACAGCAGAAACTTAACCAAAAAATAAATAAGAAAGAAGTCAAGGAAGTGAATAAAATTTTAGATAATCTAGATATGCTAGATATCTGGAGGGAATTGAAGGGAAATAGAAGGGAATATGCCTTTTGCTAAGTGGTTCATGGTACATTTACAAAGATTTATATAAAATTTTATAGTTAGAAGCAAAAAAGGAGAAATATTAAAAGTATCATTTTCAGGTCACAATGAAACAAAAATTATATTTAACAAGGGACCATGGAAACAGATTGAAAACTAATTGGAGATTAAATGACTTAATGTTAAAAAATGAGTGGATTAAAGAACAAATCATAGAAACAATCAATGATTTTGTTAAAGAGAATGACAACACAGAGACAACATATCAAAACCTATGGAACAGAGCAAAAGCAGTGATCAGAGGAAAAATTATATCTTTAAATGCTTACATCAATAAAATACAGAGACAGCAGACCAATGAATTGGGTATGCTAATAAAAAAAAAAACTAGAAAAAGAACAAAATAAAAATCTCCAATTAAGCAGTAGATGAAAATACTAAAAATTAAAGGTGAGATTAATAAAACCATTGAATTAATAAATAAAACTAGAAGTTTGCTTTATGAAAAACAACAATAAAGTAGATAAACTATTGGTTAATTTGATTTATAAAAAAAAGAGAGAAGAAAACCAAATCACTAATATTAAAAATTAAAAGTGTGAATATACTACTAATGAAGATGAAATCAAAGCAACTGTTATAAGGAGTTATTTTGCTCAATTATATGCCAACAAATTTAACAATTTGAGTGAAATGGAAGCATATTTACCAAGATATAAATTGCCTAGATTAGCAGAAGAGGAAATAGAATACATAAATAGATCTATTTTAGAAAAAGAAATTGAACAGACTATAAATGAGCTTCCTAAGAAAAAAGCACCAGGACCAGACAGAATTATGAGTGAATTCTATCAAACATTTAAAGATCAACTAATTCAAATATTAAATAAATTATTTTAAATAACAGGCAAAGATGAGATCACACTAAATTCTTTTTATGAAACAAATATGATACTGATACTTAAACCAAGAAGAATAAAGAAAGAGGAAGAAAATTATAGACCAATTTCATTAATCAATAGGGATGCAAAAATCCTAAATAAAATGCTAGCTAAAAAATTACAATATATTGCAAAGATTATACATTATGAATAAATGGGATTTATACCAGGAATGCAGGGATGATTTATCATAAGGAAAAATATTAACATAATTGATTATATCAATAATAAAAGTAGTATATATCAATTGATGCAGAAAAGACTTTTTGATAAAGTACAAAACTCATTTCTATTATGAACACTTGAAAGTATAGGCATAAATGATTTTTTCCTTAAGTTGATATAAAAGCATTTATCTAAAACCATCAATAAACACTGTTTGTAATGGGCATAAGCCAGAAGCCTTCCCAGTAAGATCAGGTATGAAACAAGGTTGCCCAGTGACACTAGTATTATTCAGTATTGTACTGGAAATCCTAGCAATAGAAATAAGAGAAGAAAAAGAAATTGAAGGAATCAGATTGGGCAACGAGGTAATAAATGATATATTTGGAAAATCCCAAAGACTCAACTAAAAAGTTAGTTGAAACAATAATTTAAGCAAAGGAGCAGGATATAAAATAAATCTATACAAATCATCAGCATTCCCATATATCATAAACAAAACCCTGCAAGAAAAGATAGTAAGAAACACTCCATTTAAAATAACTAGTCTAAGGGGCAGCTAGATGGTGCAGTGCATAGAGCACTGGCCCTGGAGTCAGGAGGACTTGAGTTCAAATTTGACCTCAGACACATGATACTCACTAGGTGTGTGATCCCTAGTCACTTAACCCCAATTGCGTCATAAAAAAACCAAAACCAGTCTAGACAGTATAAAATGCCTGGGTGTACACCTGCCAAAACAAACCTAAAAATCATATGAACAAAATTATAATAAAAATGTAAATAAAATTGGATTTAAACAGTTGGAGAAAGATTAATTGTGTATAAGTAGGCAGTATCAATATAATAAAAATGACAAATTTACCTAAACTAATTTATATATTCAATGCTGTTCCAATTAAATTAACAAGAATTTATTTTACTGAATTAGAAAAAAAATAACAAAATTCATTTGGAAGAACAATAAGTCAAGAACATCAAAGAAAGTAATGAAAAAATGTAAAGGAAGGAAATTTAGCAGTACGAGATCTTGAACTATATCATAAGGCAGTAATTATCAAAACTATCTGGTAGTGGCTAAGAAATAGAAAGGCAAATCAATGAAACAGAAAAAACATACAATTTACAGTAGCACATAAGTATAGTAACCTTGTATTTGACAAATGTAAAGACTTAAGATTTTAGGATAAAAACTCATTATTTGTTTAAAAAATGGCTGGGAAAATTGGAAAGCAGCCTGGCAGAAATTGGGCACAGATCAATATTTAACACCGTTTACCAAGATGAGATCAAAATGGATACATGACCTAGATATAAAGAGAGATATGATTGAGAGCATTTTTATGTGACTATAAATGTATTGATTACTTTATATAAAAATTTCCTGTTCATATCCTTTGACCATTTATCAATTGAGGAATGACTCATATTCTTACAGATTTTACAAAGTTGTTTATATATTTGAGTTGTAAGACATTTATCTGAGAAACTGATAATAAAATATTCCCTCAAAATTTTTTGCTTTCTTTCTGATCTTGGCCACATTTGTTTTATTTATATAAAACATTTTTAATTTAATATAACAAAAATTAACCATTTTATACCTCACTCTGCTTTTTGTATCTTGTTTATTCATAAATTGTTCATCTACCCATAAGTCTGAAAAGTAATATGTTCCATGATCTTTCAAATTTCTTGTTATCTCTCTCTTTATATCTAGGTCATGAGCAAGAAGACATCAGCAACTACAAACCTATGTACTTTATTTGCATCTCTGTTTTTGTGAATATGCTCTATATATGTATCAAAGGTATCTGATTCAAATGCAAAAAATGAAAATATTCTTTCATAAATGACTTTATATGGCAAACTATTTTATATTAAAAATTATTGACTCTGACTAAGAAAGCACAGTTCAGTATTAAGAAAGCATCATAATTAATTATGTTTTTAATTTCATGTTTATATCAATAGTTGCAGGAAAATCTTTTTTAACAAAATTCAATTCTTATTTATGCTTTAAAAACCTACAAAACTAATGTATATAAAGGTCATTTTAAACAAAATAGAAAAGATAAATATGAAAACAAATAGTATTTTCAATGGGGAGATACTAGAAGCTTTCACAATAAATTCAGGGGGAAATCAAGTGATATTCCTTTCCCCTACTATTATTTGAAATAGTTCTAGAAATAGTAGCAATAACATTCAGACAAGTGAGGAAATTAATGACATAAACATAGGCAAAGAGGAGACAAAATCATTCCTATTTGCAGACAGCATTATGATTTACTTTAATGAGAACCAGAGAAACAACGAAGAAACTGAGATAATACTATCAGTAAAGTAATAACACACAAAATAAATTCAGAAAAAGTTCAGCTTTTTGTAAATCAACATTAAAACTCATGAAGAAATAAACAAAAAAACCACATCTTAAAATAATCATAAATACATAAAATATCATACACTGAACACCTTTAAAAAGAATTATGAAATGCTCTTTAAGGAATAAAATAAAAGGATGGATATTCATTGCTCTTGGTTGGATCACTGTTGGAAATTTAATGATGATGCCAGTTAAATTAATCTATAGATTTAGTATTATATAGATCAAACTATCAAGAAGTTAATTTATTGATAAAATAACAGCAAAACTAATTTAGAATAACAAAAGGAATTAGCGAAGAAATGGGAAAAAGGGAAATTTTACTCCCAGACCTCAAATTATATTATAGTTTAGTAACCATGAAAACTATTTGATACTGGTTAAAAAAAGAAAAAACAAAACAAAACAAAACAGAAAATAAGATTGGTAGAATAGATTAACTATGGAAGAATGAGGAATAACTGAATTCTATAACTCAGTGTTCAAGAATCTTGAGAACACAGACTGCTTGAGGAACGATTTCCTTTTAGACAAGAAATTCTAGGAAGAATATAAAGCAGTGTGATGGAAAAAGAAGTTATTTTTTGAAATATTTAAAATGTTAAACTTAAACACTAAAAAAGAACATTTCAATACACACAAGAATATCTCAAAAAGGATATTTTGTGAAACATGAATCTTCATTTTTTACTGTTTGCTTTTTTTAAAAGTACATAATAATTTTACACAGTGCATTCAAAACTGTCCTGCTTATCTGTGCCTCCTACTGAACTTCTTTCAATTCTTTTGTGTGCATTAAAAAAAATACAATGGCTCTCTTTTGGGACACCACTGTTGTTAACTCCTCCCTTCTCTCTCTCTTTCCTCATGGAGGGAGAGTGAGAGAGAGAGAGAGAGAGAGAGAGAGAGAGAGAGAGAGAGAGAGAGAGAGAGAGAGAGAGAGAGAGAGAGAGAGAGAGAGAGAGAGAGAGGGAGAGAGAGCGCCTTTTTTTTTTTTTAACAAATAAGCATGATCAAACAAAATGAATATTTGGAGTGGGCATGTCCAAAAATGTAAATGTATATCTCTATACTTTGTGTCCATCACATTTTTGTCAGGATGTTGGTAACTTGTTTTATCATGGCTTGTCTGGAGACAAGGTTATTATCAAATGATACAATATTTGTAAAGCACTTAGCACAATTTCTAGTACACAGAAGTGCTTAATAAGTGCTCATTCCCTTCCCTTCCCCTCCCCCTTACTGTTTTGATCAGAGTTCTCAAATCTTTCAAAATTGTTTTTCTTTGCAATGTTTCTGTCTTTGAAAAAAATTGTTCAGCTTACTTCACTTCGCGTCATTTCTTACTACCTAGCTCTCTCCCAAACTACCCCTTAGTCATTTCTTCCTCCAAAATTCATCCAGGAGTCCCTGTACCAATCAATTTCCTTGGATGTCTAGCTAAATTTCCTCTGGGTCCCTATACCTAAGGATATCCAACATTTCACCCAATGGATCATTTTCACTAGAAGGTCCCTCCAAATGGAATTTCAAACTCAACCAACAATCGTAGTCTAAAACAAAAGAGAAAAACATTATTTTTTCTCTAGTGGACCCCTGAAATTAAGGTATTCAGTAACGAAAGTCCTTAGTAGAAAATGATTCCAGAAAATTCTTGTAAAAGCAAAGGGCCACAAATTATCCAGAATGACCAGTCCCTCCATTATATAAGGCAGCTAGGTAGCAATGCAGAGAGTGCCAGGCTGAGTGTCAGGGAGACTTGAGTTCAGATCCTACTTCAGACACTAGCTACTTAACTCTGGGCAAATCTCTTAATCTTTGCCCACCTCAGTTTGCTCATCTGTAAAAAAGGAATGATAATAGCAGACATCTTTCAGGGCTGTAGTTAGGTTAAAATGAGATGTATTTGTAATGTGCTTTGCAAACATTAATATGCTATAAAATGTTATTATTGTTATCATTATTATTGTTATTTTATTAGCCTTGTGTTAGCTATTCTATTTCCAAAGTTGTAGTCATAATACAAATTATTCTCTTGGTTCTTCTCACTTTACTCTGCATCTCTTCATGCAAATCTTCCCAGATTTTTTGGAATACAAACCTTTTGTCATTTCTTACAGTATCACAAAATTCCATTATATTGTTTTTTCAGCCATTCTCCAACTGATGGCCACCATATTATTTTACAATTCTTTGCTATATCAAAAAGTGGTGTTATTAATATTTTTGCTCATATGGGTCCTTTCCATCTTTTAGCTAATTCTCTGGGGTACAAGCCTATTAGTGATGTTGCTGAGGACAAACATATTCTGTTTAATGTCTACATAATTACATAGAGAAGTTTAATCTATGCAAATTATTTGTCTCAATTGAGAAGTGCCTGAACTGCCTCAGCCAGAAAATATTTCCATTGCATATCTTTCATTCTTTTCCCCTCTGAATTCCAAACTTCCTCCACCATGTTTCAGAAACTCTTTCATCATAGAAACACAATCCACCCCTTAATTCACACACTGGAAATACTTTCCATCACTGCAGCCTCTACTTCTGGTTGGGTGCTTTCTCCAAGAACCTCTATTTAAGGAGGATGCCCAGGCAGCCATGTCTTCATTCTTCTCCAGGGTACACTCCTGGACTTCTACCATGTTTCTACTTCCTTTTATTTGTTGTCTTTCCCCTTTAAAATATAAGTTCCTTGAGGTCAGGGACTGTCTTTTGTTCTGTTTGTATTTATGCTCCCGGTGCTCGGCATGGTGCCTGGAATGTAATAACCACTATCTGCTGACTGACTAAGTGGAAGCTCAGAGCAACAACCCTATATAATATGAACTTATTTCCAGTACATTAGAGAGGAAGAAAATTGACAACATGAAAAATAATCCAAAAAAATAAGGGGAGAAAGCAATTGAGGAAATAAGTCTACATAAAGTTTGGGCCTGAGATCCTGTTAAACCACATTAATTCCAGGGCATTGATAGATTAACCTTAAAAAAGGCAACAAAAATTCAAAATGGAATAAAGTGGCCAAAGTTTTTGCAACAAAAAGTATTTGTCCTCAACGATGATGGAGGAATCACCACATTGGGAACCCACCATCATCTCAGGACCTGATGTACTATGTAAGGAAGTCATAATGGCACTTATGAAGATGATGATGGGAAGAAAGACTGGAACTGAAGGAATGCATAGGAGAGAAACACATGTTGGAGGTGAAATAATTTTCAAGGCAATTACATTTCAATTTTCAAAATATCTCAAAGAAATTGAAATTCCAAAACAATGAAAAATAATACAGAAGTTACTTCCGTATTACTTTTTTTTAAAAGAAAAAAGATAACTAATGATCATATGCTTGCCTTCTCTCTATAAGAATTTAATGAAAATGATTTATGCATGCATGGAGAATATTCTGGCTGAAAACAGAAGAAGAGAGCAGGTAGGCTTTCACTGCATAGAGTAAAGAATGTAATATAGAGATGAGGTCGTGTCTATTATTTATCGATTTTTAAAATAAACATTTGACTCACCAGAATAAAGTGCATCCTTGAAGGCTGTGCTCAAACAAGAGGTCTCCTAGGTATATGCTAAAGTGATACAAGATTCTTTGCTAGATGTTACTATGGGGATAACTTGGTTGAATTATTTGCTGTGGTTTGACCTAATGGAAAATGTTTTCCTGTTTAAGAATCTTATTGATATCTTTGTTTTAACATTGCTTTCATTTCCCAAAGTATTCCTCAATACTCACCCATTCCACTTCCTAGGACCCATCCCTCACTGCAAATAATTTTTTTTAAAAGAAGGAAAAGAAAACAAATTAGGAAAATAAAACAATATATCAACAGTCTGATAACAAATGCAATGCTCTCCACCTATTGTATCTGACCTCCTCTAAGAAGGGAGGAAGGAAGATGCATCTTGACAACCTTGGTCCCTGAAATGACACACTTTTTTTCAACTGTTGTTATGTCCACTTATGTGGTGTAGTCTTTGTATATATTGGTGTCTCAGCTTACTTTATTTTACATCAGTTCATATGTGTTCTCCAAGGCTTCCATTAATTCTTCATATCCAGAGGCACCTATGTGGGTCAGTAGATAGAGTGGTGGCCCTGGAATCAGGAGGACCTAAATGAAAATCTGACCTCAGCCATTACTAGTGGGGCAAGTCACTTGACCTCTGTGTAGCTCTGTTTACTTCAACTATTAAATGGGGATAATAATAGCACCTACCTCCCAGGGTTGTTGTGAGGATCAAATGAGATAACATTTGTAAAGTGCTCAGCACAATTCCTAGCATACAGTGGGTGCTTACTAAATTCTTGTTTCTTTCACTTGTAGACAGAGACCACGTATTCTCCTTTTGTTGTTGTTGTTGTTGTAGCATATATGTAATTCTCAATACTTATTGGTATATTGATTGATTAATTTAACATATACCCCCCAAAAAAATTCCTATAATATGGGGAGGGGCAAAAATTACTTTTTCCACTTTATAGATAAAATTAGGCCCAGAGAGGTTGTGTCTTGTTTGTGGTCATAAACAAGTTGTGACAGTCTTACAACAGTCTTTAAACAAGTTCATGGAAAAACCAGCAAGGACTGAAAATCTGGAGACAGATTAGCCTCCACATTGAAACCCTTCCTCCATTATTTAGCTATAATTGGTGACAAACTTCCATATGGTGACTTTTCTAGGCCCAGATGGGCTGTTGTCATGTCACACATGATCTTTGCTTTTCCATGAAGGAGACATGAGTAATCTTGGAATTATTAATCTGACTAGCTATATTTATCTTTATCTCTTTGGTGGATAACATGTCAGCCTCTTCCCCAGGTGGTAGGTGGCTTATGGTGTTATGGAGACCCACCTGCTCCAGAATTCAGGAGCCTGGGGATCTGTGATGTCCCTGCTGCAAACTCTCTCACTACCATACTTCTGCCTTCAAATAGCCAATACTTGCCCCTTCCTGCTAAGCTTTGCTTCCCAGATGAATACTCCTCCACCCACCTGCTGATCTAGGACTGATTCATTGACTGACTCCATCTATCCAGAGCAGAGAGGTTTGTAGGGAATGACTCTTCATGTATTGACTCTCAAGACAGGAGATGGAAGGAATTTTAGAGGTTCAATACCAGGAATATACTTAGCTCTGATGAAATGCAAGAGTCAGTATCATCATGTACTATTCTTCAGGAACGGAGCATCTCGGGTTGGTCCCCTGGATCCTTCCCTCAATCCACAGACACAGACCAACACCCTCTACCCTAAGATTTTCATTCTCCTAAGAAAACGAAGAAAAGGAATACCTTCCTGGAACTGATTCTGCTGGAACAAAAGCCCAGTCAGACACATGAATTCCTAAGATGCATGGATTCCTAAGATGAATAGAATCATGTAAATAGGAAAGGAGAAGGAAGTTTATGTATGCAAGTTACGTAGCAACCTTGCCACAAAAACTCATCCTGGAAACGTGAAGGCAAATAGCTTAGATGAAATGGATCACCAGCATCAGTCATGTCTGCCACCATTCTCATGGCAGGTTTGTGGTGAGAATCCTGGATTTTAAGGTCCTGGGTTCAAATTCCTGGCTTTTCTACTTGCTATTTATCTGATCTTGAACAGGTCACTCACCACCTGGGCTTTGTTTTCCTTGTCTATGAGATAGGGAGATTAGAGTGGATAGCCAGCTATAAATCTATAATTCTCTGAATCTCTGACCTGTACTACCTGTCTAACCCTGGGTGAGTCTTTTAATTTCTCTGAGCCTCAATTGACTTGTCTGTGAAGTGATGAGTTTGGACTGGATGACTTCCAAAATTCAGCTCTCTATCTATAATCCTCTTACTCCTTCTAGATGTTCATACACCAGCAAAGTAACCACCTTTCTGGGCCTCAGTTTCCTCAACTGTAATGTGAGGGAGTTGGGCTATCTGGCCTTTAATGTCTCTTCTAAATGTTCTAAATCTATAGTGGCTACTGACTCATGCTCCCAAGTTATGGGCACCATCGAGCGGGGCCTCGAAGCTCACAGGAATACCCCAGAGTGACTTCCCTGTGCTGCTGTCAGTGAGAGAGATCTAAGCATACTCCTCCCTACCACCTGCCTGCCAACTCACCAAAGAGACTCAAAAATGAGAACTCTTCCATTTCACTGACTTCTGAAGACAGAGACAACAGAAGAGTCCTTGCTGAGAGAAGACCTGCTGAAATGTTGTGTATTTAAAAAACACAAAAATAGAGAGAAAAAAAAGATAATTTCAAGGAGGCATAATAACCCCATTTGCTCTGTTGGGAACCCTTGACATCCCAGCCTATCCTGGGGGCTCAGACTAGATAGCTGATTGTAACCCAAGGCCAATTAATGCCTCTCTTCCCAGAGAGTCAAAGACAAAGGTGCAATTAATGTCAGCAAGTAATTAATGACACCAGGATTAATGACCAATTATTTTATCTAATTTATCCCCATCACATCAGTATTGCAAGAGAGGCCAAGGGTGCACACCAGAAGTACTCATCATCTGTTTTTTTTTTTCTGATCCATCCTCCCACTACATGGGAGATTTCCACCTGGAAGTTCTAGGGATACTTCTTTCTCTCACATTCCTTAATATTTTGCTTCTTCAGTCCTTGAAATAAGGAAAGGTACTCTAGCAGCAGTCTGAGAGCACCAGCACAGCAAAAAATTCAACCGTTGATCAATTTGAAGGATGCCCACCTTTTTAGAATCACAACCTCCAACTGCTCCAGTCTATTTTTCCAGATACTTGGCTTTTATTCCCAGACAGAAAAAGGGCTCCACTAGGGTGGAAGTTCTTAACCTTCCTTGTCACCAACCCCTTTGGCTATCTGGTAAAACCCATGGACATCCTTCTCATAGTAATATTTCAAAATTAGCAGAATAAAATGCATAAGATTACAAAGAAAAACAAAGATTAACAAAAATAAAGAGGTGGTGGTTTTTTTCCCCCATCCACATTCATAGTCCTGAAATCTATCTCCAGATAGATCCTTGGGTGAGGGAAGGGGTCCTGTGAACCCTAGGGTAAAAAACCTTTGTTCTAGTGCTTTTCTTTTTTTTTTTTTTGAGGCAATCGAGGTTAAGTGACTTGCCCAAGGTCACACAGCTAGTGAGGGTCAAATGTTTGAGGCCAGATTTAAACCCAGGTCCTCCTGACTCCAAAGCCAGAGCTCTACACACTGCACCACCCAGCTGCCCCTGTAGCACTTTTCTCTATTCCTTGTCTTCTCCTTGGGATCCAACTTCAGCTAACTCTCTGCATTATCCCTTGCTTCTTCTTCATCTCTCTAATCTCAACTGTACCTCAGCTAGGTTAGAGAGTGGCAGCTGGAAGGAGAGTTGGCTAAGGGTAATAGAGAGATGTTAGAAGGAGGATTTCTCAAGGTATTGAACCAAGGTCGACAGATTGGTCAAGGGAGAAGATGCGGAAGTCATGGAAAAAAAGGAGAGAAAAGTTTTCAGTATTGGGGTCTTTGGGATGATGTTGGAACTAGAGATATAAAATAACTAGGAATTTTTAAGCCATATGGTAAGGTGTTTGTTGAATGGAAAATGGAAATTTGTGATTTGGAGAATCACACATATACTCAATGCATATATACATACATGATCTATATCTATATAAAAATGTGTATATCTATCTACATATATGCAAATATATTTACATATCTGTAGCTACAGTTATCTTTCTAATTTGTCTGTAGTAGTGAGTATAATTCCTTTCTTGCTTCACCCCTGACCTCATTGGGAAGGTTTCTAGCTTTATAATTCCTTGCACCGACCTAAAGTCAGTTTGGTAATTTAGAAAGGTAAAAAAAGTAGCATGTATAGTTAAATTATCTCTGCTCCAGCAGAACTTTTCATGCTGGCAACTCCTCCACCTGTTTGTCTTCCTAGATCGATGAGCTCCTTACCTGAACCTCTATTTGAGGAAATATCGAACTCTTTCCCCCTTTTCAGCTTCCTTTTGTTCATTTTCTAATATTACAATAGGCTATTTGAGAATAGAGACTATCAGAGTCAGCCAGGTGGTGCAGTGATGGAGCTTTGGACCTGGAATCAGGAGGACCTGAATTGAAATCTGGCCTCAGACACTTGATTCTTACTAGCTGTGTGACCCTGGGCAAGTCACTTAACCCATTGCTTAGGAAAGAAAAAAAAAGAGTGGGCCATGTTAAAATAATGAATACAATTAATTATAGTAAAAGAAAGTCACATTGTCTTAGGAATAGATACAGAGATTATCTTTCTTCATTGCTTATATAACACTTGGTTTTGTATTCCTAATGCTTGGCATATGGCAAGTACTTAATGAATGCTTTTCTTTCCTTCCTTCCTTCCTTGCTTTCTCCTTCCCTCCCTCTTTCTTTTTCCTTTTTTCTCTTTCTTTCTTTCTTTCTTTCTTTTTCTTTCTTTTTTTCTCTCTTTTTCATTCTTTTCCTTCTCTCTTTTTCCATAATATATATAATATACATATATATGTAGATATGTTTATCACCACGTTTGTTCACTTTAGAGATATAAAGATATAGGGGGAAGGGGAAAGTTAAAAAAAATTGGGGGGAAATTTTTGTTTTTTCTTTATTTTGAGGGAAAAGACAAAACATTTTCAGGGGGAAAAACTGGGGATTTTCCCCTGAGTTTTATCCCAGGATTTCACATTGCTAGTCAGAGCCCTCAAACCAGCCAGTTTTGGGCTCTGTCAGGAAGGACTAGTGCCCTGAGTTCAGTGGCCTTCTCCTGCTCCCCTCACTGGCTGGGGGACAGCTTAACTGCCTTGCAGCTCTTATTTCTCCCTTATCCTTTTTTGATGACTTTTCCTTTTATCTGTTACCTTACCAGATGACTGCTGCCTGAGTCAGTCTCCTCTGCTTGTCTAGAAGCTATTATTTTCTGTCCCACTTTGCTGGACAGTCATAATATTTCTCTTTGTCTGTGGTGTTGCCCAGGTACTTAGCTGGCATTTCTTCATAGAGGGAACTCAGAAACTGTGAGGGCTGAAAGGGACCACAGAGATAACCTAGTCACAGAATCACAGAACCTCTGAATTGGAAGGGACTTCAACTGTTAGCTAGTTCACACCATCCCAGACAAGGAAGCAGCTCTACAAGCCAATGCTATCTGAAAGGTACATAGCCCTCTGTTTCTCCAGGCTCTACTGAAGAATGTAATGCTTTCAGGCCTACAGAGGGGCTTTATCTACGTGATCCCTTTAACGTTCCTATCTCCCATGAGAGATGGATATTACTGGCATCATTGTCCCATTTTACAGATAAGATAGCTCTGTGGCATAGGGAGGCTAAGTGAATTGCTCATAGTCACACAGCTAGAAGTATCAGAGATGTGGTTTGAACCAGGTCTCTCCTGATCCCAAGTTTGAAGTTCTTGCTTCTCATACCAAACTGCTTTACCAAACCCAACAAGGAGTCATTCAACCAAAATGAAGACAGTGGACCAGATGGCCTTTAAGTTCCCTTAAACCTAGAGTTAAGAGAACATTATCTCTCAAGGAAGTCGATTCTACTTTAGCTCTAATTGTTTGGGAGTTTTCCCTTCAATTAACTTAAATCTGCCCTTTCTACAACTTTCATCCATTGCTTCTAGTTCAAACCTCTGGGGCCTCCTTCTTCCATGGAGAGGCTTTCAAATATTTGGCTACAGCTATCTTTTCCCCCATAAACCTTATTTTCTCCTGGGTAGAGATCCCCAATTTCTTCATTATGATCAGTGATCTTAAAATGTGGCACGTAGAACTGAATGCAATATTCCAGATGTGGTCTGAACAGAACAAAATCAAGAAGGACTTTCGTGTCCTTTCTAAACAGAAAAGAGGCAACTGGTGGCACAGTAGAGAGCGCTCTGGGCCTGGAGTCAAAAAGATCTGAGTTCAAATATGGCCTCAGACATTTATTAACTATGTGACCCTGAAAAAGTCATTTAATCTCTCTCTGCCTCAGTTTCCTCAAATGTAAAATGCGGATGATAATAATAGCACCTACATTGTCAGACTGTGAGGATCAAATGAGATAATATTTTTGAAACTTATCTTGGTGCTTGGCATGTAGAAAGTCCAATATAAATGCTTATTCCCTTCCCCTTTCTGAATATTAGCTCTTTGAGCTCCCATATCATATTGTTGACATATTGAAGTTGTAATCCAAATCAAGTAAAGGCAACAAGCATTTGTTAAGCGCCTGATATGGGCCAGGTGCTGGGCTAAAGATGGGGAAACAAAGAAAGGCAAAAGCTGGTCCCTGTCCTCAAGAAGTTCACAGTCTAATAGGGGAAACAGCATAAAAACGACTACATACAAACAAACTGAATAAATTAGAGATAATCTTGGGATGGGGATGGGGGGCACCAGCATTATGGGAACATGGGGAGAGATCTTCTTCATATGAGTTATTGACTCTCCATTTCCCCCCATGCTAAACATGTATAGTTTATCACTTCAACCTCAATAGAATGTTTTTATCTGTGTTAAATGTTATTTTATTAGATTTTGCTCATCGCTCTCCCCACAAGATTGATAAGCATAAAGGACCAGCTGCTAGTCACTGGCATCTGTGGTGTGAAGGCTTGCTGAACCCTTTTCAGGGCTGCTTATCTGCCTTTGGTGTCCATCTTTAACCCAACTCTCACCTGTAGCTCCAAGAAGCTGTAGCACGTGCAGCAGCCATACCCCGGTAAAACCATCTTGACCCACTGGCTAAACCGGGTTGAGGGTAATCAATAAGCCTCCAATCCATTGATGAGTTATGAGGATGTCTACCCCAAGCATGAGAAGACTTCCTCTGATGGAACTGACAGATGAGAACAAATTTGTTCCGATGGTCATGAAGGCATCTGTAAAGCAGGTGCTGTGGAGAGCTTAGAGCTTGGTCAGACTTCAAAGACACCGTCTTCCTGGGCCATCACCAGTAGTCTTGACTTTTGTCTTGCCACTGGACTTTGATGACTCTGGAAGAGAGAGTGAAGTGACAACTTTGTGCAACTCTGCCTCACTTAAATCCCATTCATGTATTAAGTCAAGACACCACCCCATGGTGTCATTGGTCCTCTTCAAAATGAAGGATGACAGATACAGCAGAGAAGTGAGGGAAGATCCTTTGGATACTCCATAAGAGACTTCATCCCAGTAGATATCTGTATAATTAAATGGCTCACTGAAATCCAAATACTATGGAATTCCCTCTAACCTCCTAATACAGACTTTCTGCCTCTTTGTACCCCCTTTCTTCTTTGCTCTCTCCTTGAATCACTTTTATTCTTTCCAAAACACTTTAGTCTCCCTGATAACATGGAGAACAGAGAGATGTTATCTCAGTTCTATTGCCTTCTTCTCCAGGAGGGTGACCAATTGGTATTTTATCAACATAATCATTCATTTTCACTGGCAGAAACACAAACATAGCAAACATCCAGAGGTAGCAAGGTGGAGCAGTGGATAGAGCACTGGGTTTGGAATCACGAAGACTCATCTTCATGAGTTCAAATTTGGCCTCAGACACTTCATAGCTGTGTGACCTGGGCAAGTCATTTAATCCTGCTTAGCTGTGTGCTCTTTCTCAAAATGGCAAAATTTCCCTTGCACTCTCTACTTCTAGATAGCAAAGCAGGAATCTCAAGTCCTTTTCTGTTTTTGTTGGGAGCTCTTTTAGTTAAGTCTTGCAGTGAACTTCCCAGGGGATACTATGGGTGGCAGAACCTGATCAAGGTTTTAACTATCTGTAACAAACAAAAGCTGCTTTGGGTTGTTATTAGTGTCAGTATTATCATCAGCAAAAATCTTTAACATTTATGAAGTATCTTAATATATTTAAATATATTCTTATTTGATCCTCACAACAACCCTGTAAGATAAATGCTATTATTACCCCCATATTTACAGAGGAGGAAATGGAGTTGTATCCTTCCCAATCCCCAGTGCAAACAGAAAATGACCACAGCTATTATGCAGGGGAGAGTCTCAAATGGGGTACAGTTGCTAGGCACTTTTCTTTTCTTTTCTCCTCCTCTCCTTTTCCCAGAAAAAAAAAAAGATTTCTGATATCATTGTGTCTCTTCTGGCCCCAGAATCTTCTCTTCCCTAGTAAGACTCTATATTAGGCTTCCTGGTTTTTTTGTTTGTTTTTTTACTTTTCTCATAATATGATACTGAGCAAGCTGTTTTTGACTGGAAATAAATGAACAGTTTCCTTACAATGCCCCATTAAAGACAATCTTACCTTTCCCATTATCCAGATGAAGAAATTGAAGCTGAAAGAGGGGACTGGATTTGACCAATAGCCAAGATTTGAATCCAGGTCTCCTGGCTTCCATTCCTGTTCCTTTTCTACTACTTTTCTTGGAGAAATTTCAAATGAGATCATTGCTGTCAGTGTCACACCAGGCAATGGCCTCAGGAGCATTAGCTAGCTCCTGCTCAAGTGTTTGAATTTGCTGAAAGTTACTTTGGATTTGAAACTAAATATCCAATTATCCACCAAGACTAGAGAATGATGGAGATTCCTCTTCAGGATTGCCTTTTAATGTAATGAATATGCCTTTTCCTGGTGAAGGTGAGTACATTAGCATTCAGCAAATGATCTCACATGGATATATCTATTGTTTTGCCCACAAGAGCAGCACAAGGTCTGATTGCAAGTTGCAAAGAGTCAGTGCTGTCGGAGCATAATTATGTATTTTCGGGTACTCAACTGATCACCATCACACTCAGTTTTGTCACTTATAATAATGTTATTCTTAATACATGAAAACTATTTTGCTGAGTTACCCTAAACAGGATGTGTGTGTGTTGAGGTCTTTTTCTAAGCAATGTAATAGATCACTCATCCTGCCTCAATATGTCCTTGCAGTGATCAATTGCATGCACTTGTGAAATGACTAATTGGTATTTTGTTAGCTATGTATTGCTGAGATCAGGAGAAAGAGCCAAGCTAGGTAGCCCACGACCTTGGATTCATTAGTACAAACCTCCAGCCATCCAAGCTTACTTGGATGGGTTCTCTCTGGTATGTGTGATTTTGAGAAGAAAGCCTAGAATTATGGTAAGAACAACTGAAACTGAGTCTTGGCTCTGCCAGCTATGTGAGCAAGTCACCTCAACACTTCAAGCTTCAGTTTACTCATTGGTTTCTTTATGAGAGTAATAATATTTACCTCAGGGGGCAGTTGTGAGGGATACTCTTTGTGATCCATAAAACCCTTTAAAAATGTGAGTCATGGCATTATGGAAAAACTATTAGACTGGCAAATGGGAGACCCAGGCTCAAATCCTAACCGTGCCATTTGTTAGCTATAGGATCATGACAAAGTCTCTTCCCCTCTGTGGCCCTCAATTTCTTCATCTTTAGGACAAAACAATAATAACTGGAATTTATATTTATATAAAACTCATATTAATAGATCAGTGTACCTGTGTGTATATGTAAATGTGTGGGTGTGTATGTGTGCAATTTCATTTGATCCTAACCACAACCTAATGAGGTAGATGCTATAATTGTCCTCATTTTACAGATGAGAAAACTGAGGCTGAGACAGGCTAATGACTTGCTTAGGGTCACACAGCTACTACGTGTCAGGGAGAGTTAGAATTCTGCTCTTCCTGAATCCAAATCCAGCATTCTATGTATTATGCCACCTAACTGCTAAATAATCTCTGGCATTCCTTCCAGTCTTGAAAATATGAGATTTAATTACTTCTCTGTAGTCTCCACTGAACTAAAAAGGAATTGTCTTTGCTATTTTCAGAGAAATCTTTGTATTATAGATTTATGATCAGAGGAATTCTATTATTTGTTGGACTGTGACACCTCCCATGAAAGTGGACACACAATAGGTCTCCTTGTGGAGAGACATATGGCTTTCCAGGATAGCCTAGAGAACTCATAATTGGACCCGTGATTGGGGGAGGGGGACTGTCTTCAAAGAATCATAAATTAAGAAGTAGAAGAGACCTTAGAGGCCATCAAATTTGGTTCCCACAGTATACAAATGAAGAAACTGAGGCTGACAGAGGCTGTGACTTTCTCATAGTTACAAAGCTATGCATAAAGCAGTAATTGAACTCATGTTCCTGACTCCAGACCCAGAGCTCAGTCCATCAAGTGTCGAAGGGGATGGATTTTTGTTGAAGAACCTCCCCTTGTCAGCCACGTGGCAAACCTATAATCCTGGCTATGGGAAGACTAAAGCTAGCATGTTTCAAGCTTGGGCGTTCTAAGCTGCTACGGGCTTTGCCAATGGGGAGTGGCATGGCTTTCTCTTTGGGGATTCCTGTCTTTTCTCTACCCTGGACATGCAGAAATAAGACAGAGGGATGGGATTTCTCTCCCCTCCACCTCTCCATCCCCCTAGACCTGCCAATCAACTTCAGGACAGTCTCTAGCTACTGGTACCACTCCCTATATTAGCTCAGCAAGAAGCATGGCCCTCAGTTAGGAGTCTCAGCACAGCTCCATGGGAGATGCTGAAATCCAGCAAATTAGAGACTAAGGCACTTTCTCTCCAATATCCCTATGAGGCAGATAGTATAAACTGTACAGTTTAACAAGTGAGACCAGAGACTTAATTTCAAACCGGATTCTACAACCTAGTGCCTTCATGACATTGGAAAAATCATTTAAACTTTCTAGGCCTCAGTTTCCTCATCTTGTAGTTGAGATGTTTGGACTAGGTGGCATCTAAGATACCTTCAGGCTGCAAATCTATGATTCTATGATCTTAATTTTATAGGGAAGAAACTGAAGATCATAGAAGTTAAATGATTTGTCAAAAGTGACAGAGATGGTCAGTATTGTGGCCCAGATTGGAACTTAGATCTACTGATCCCAAGTCCAAAGTTCTTTCTGCTATGCCATGCATATAATGATAAATCACATTTACATTATAAGTGATGTTTTATAGAATTTTAAAACTTCCAAAATGCTTTAGATATACCATCTCCTTGGAACCTCCCAGCAATCTTGTGAATTAGGCATTACAGACATTGTTATCTTCATTTTATAGATGAAGAGATTAAAGCTCAGATATCATATAGCTTGGAAGAGCCCAAAAGGTCTTCTTAACTCCCAATCCAGCATCCTGCCAACTATGCCATACTGTTCCTCGCACTTTTCATAGGTTGATCTAATGGTCTCATTTTACATATAAGAAAACTTAGGCCCAGAATTGGTCAATTCATCAACAAGCATTTATTAATCACCTATTATATGGGCTAAGAATTAGAATCACAGAGAAAGGCAAGAAAGGTACTAGTAATGGAAAGGAAAAACTTCATGGAGAAGGTGGTATTGAATTGAGTTTGAAAAGAAACCTATGACTCCGAGTGGCCAAGATGAGAGGCTGTCTAGCTGAGTGTACTGATAATTATCAATTCTTTTTATCCAGCCTTAACCTGTCCAATTACTTACAGATTCACAGATCAAAGTCTTTTCTCTTAAGGAGCGTACAGTCTAATGAAGGAGCTACTAGTCTAATTCAAACAGCTACATGTAAATAAGATATGTATAAGGCAAATTGGAAATAATTAATAGAGGGGCATCACTAGCATTAAGAAAAAGTAGTAAAGGCTTCTTATGGAAGGTGGGATTTTAGCTGAGAGGCAGAGAAGAGGGAGAGAATTCTAAGTATGAAGAAAACACAATGAAAATAGCCACAGTTGGGAAATGGTGTGTCTCGTGGAAAAAAACAGCATGGAGACCAGGGTCACTGAATTATAAAGTATGTTGGGGGTAAGATATAAGAAGACTAGAAAGGTAAGAGGAGTACATGTGGCTTTGGACACCAAACAGAGGATTCTATATTTGATGATGGAAGTGATAAGGAGCAAGTAGACTTGATTAAATATGGGGATGTCATGGTCAGACCTGTGCTTTAGGAAGATTAATTTGACAGCTAAGTGGATGATGAACTAGAAGGGGGAGAGACTTGGGGCAGAAAGACTAATCAAAAGGCTATTATAAAAATCCAGGAGTAAGATGATATGAGGGATTGCTGCCTTGCACATAGTAGGTGCTTAATAAATGTTTATTGAATTGAATTGGTGGCAGTGTCAGAAGAGAGAAGGGGGAATAGAAGAGAGATGTTATGAAGGTAAACATCTTGGCAACAGAATGACTGTGGGAAGCAGGGTAGGAGAGAGTAAGGAGTTGAGGATGACACCTTGGTTATGAGCCTGGAGGGAGAGGAGCATGATGGTGCTATAGATAGTAATAGAGAAGTTCAGAAGAAGGGATGATTTTGGGGGAAAAGATAATGAGTTCTTTTGGACATGTTGAATTTAAGATGTCTACGGGACATTCAGTTACAGATGTTTAATAGAATATTGGATCTGTGAGTCTGAAGGTAAGGGGATAGGTAAGCACTAGATAAGTAGAGTTAAGAATTATCAGCATGCTCAACCATCCAGCCTCTCCTCATTTTGGCCGCTTGGAATCATCAGTTTCCTTCAAAACTCAGTCCAATCACCACCTCCTCCATGAAGTTTTTCCTGAGTCATCTTTTCCAGTTGCTATTACCTCCTCTAATTACATTATATTTATTTTGTATATATTTATATCTAGTTATATATGTGGGCAACTAGATTGTGTAGTGGATAGAGTGACAGGCCTGCAGTCAGGAAGACATCTTCCTGAGTTCAAATCTGGCCTCAGACACTTACTAGTTGTGTGACCCTGGGCAAGTCATTTAACCCTGTTTGCCTCAGTTTCCTCATCTGTAAAAAGAGCTAGAGAAGGAAATAGCAAACCACTCCAGTATTTTTGCCAAGAAAACTGCAAATGAGGCCATGAAGATGCAGACAGGACTGAAAAACAATTGAATAAATATATGTACATTTTGTCTCCCCTATTGGAATGTAAACTCCTTGAGGATAAGGACTATCTGGTTTTAACTTTATATTCCTAACACTTAGCACATACATAGTAGGTGCTTAATAGATGTTTGTTAATGCATTGATTGATCAACTTAGTGATAAAACTGTAACTAGAAATCTTATCACTTGACTTTCAGTCAAAAGATTTCAAACCTTTCACTACCCTTCTTAGTGACTTTTAGTCAAACCTTTCACTGTCTTTCCTAGTAGCTTCTAGAGAGCACTCCAGACTGCCAGGATATTTGGCTTTTAGTCATTAAGCAAAGAAAAGATTTGCTTCTCACAGTTGAGATGACACTTTCAATCCTGACACCCCAGCCTCCAGGTCCTTCTTAGCATAGCTTATGAAGGATTCCACACGAGGGTACTCACGAGAATCAGTGTTACAGAATCCTCTCTATTTCTTGCATTCCAGATGCCCTAAAAATTGTGTGTCAAAATGACTAAACTATTTGTGTTTAGCCCAGAATGGATTGGTGAGCCACATTTTTTGGAGGGTACTCTTTGTGAGAAACTGTGACTAATTTTTGCGCCTGACCTGACATTCCATCACAAGATGTAACCAGATTGTTGCATTAGTCAGGGCCATCACAATTCTCCTGTTGATGGAGCATAATACCATAGCTCAGTGGTATGTTTCAGGTGGGTTACAGTGACCCTATATGTGTTTCAAATGTGCAAGAAACTCTGACTCTCCTCTGTTCCTAGAAGATTTCAGGCTTTGAAAATATAATAAAATATTGCCTTGTAAAATGCTTAATGAATAAAAGAAACTCATATTCATTATCTTATTTAAACCTCACAACATCCTGGAGAGATAGGTAGCTCAAATATTATCAACCAAATTATACAGATAAAGAAACTGAAGCACAAGTAGCCTCAGGAGTTGTACCCAGGACTTCTGATGCCAGGTCCAATTCTTCACAATGCCATTTGGGGCTAGACCAGGGTCAAATATGCCCATAGATGGAGTAGATAGATACTTATAGGGTATAATTTCCTCTAGGTCTTAATATTTTGTGGTAACTAAGATAACCCTTGGGTTATCCATCAGTTTCATTATGATTCTTGGCCCACTTTCTTTTCCAATCACATATCCAATGCCCCATTTTACAAATGAATTATCCTTGGTAATGTTCTATAGCCAACTTAAGCTTACTATATTTCCATTACCTCTTGTATACTTCAGAGATCAGCATTCCATGAGTTACAAATATGTTATATTGGCATGAGAATGTTCATGGTTAAAAGATTTTTTTCCCTCAGGGAGTAGCTTGATATTATTGAAAGTAATTTCCCAAATGCAATCCAGCTCACTCTCCTCTTATTCATTCTGGGCCCAGCTGATTCTCTACCTGTAGGACCTATCAAAAGATATATGTTCTGATGTATTAATTCAATGGACTTCTCATCCAAACGCATATCACAATCTAGATGGTACGTATTCTCTATCTCTTTGATTTTTCCTCTGTGCATTACTAATCTAATTTCTTTTGAATGACCATGAAAGCCCTTTACAATTCTGGGGCTTGATGCAGTCACCACAATGTCATCCACAGATAGGAGCACTTGGGGAACCAGCTCATCTATAGAAAAAGCCTCTTTCACTCAGACTCTGGAGAGAACATTCATCTAAGCTGCTTTAGGAGATAACACTGCTTTATAATCTTCCATTCTTCTCCTCCATAAAATTTTGCAAATGAGTTTGTATTAGAAATTGATATTGTCCATGTCTGTCATATCTCTGTTCGTGTCCAATCAATTGCCAGGTGTTGTCAGGTTCTGTTTCTAGTTCACTATTTCTCATATCTATTCCCTTTTCTTCAATCACAGACACCAACCTAGTTCAGTCTTTTATGATCTCTCATCTGAATGATTATTGCAATAACTTTTTAACCTGTCTTGATGTTTGTAATTATTCTCTTCTCTAATTTATCCTCCAGATGATTGTCAAAATAATCTTTTTAATTTTTTTTTGAGGCTATTGGGGTTAAGTGACTTGTCCAGGGTCACACACCTAGGAAGTATCTGAGGCCGATTTGAACGCAGGTCTTCCTGACTCCAGTGTGCCATCCAGCTACCCCTCAAAATAATCTTAATAACATATCAGTCACTCTCTTGCTGAAAAATCTTCAGTGATTCCTTATTGACCTTGTAACAATATTCAAAGCTTTTCCACTTGGCATTTAAGAGCCTTCATAATCTGGTTTCAGCCCACCTTTCCAAACTTTGTTGTTGTTTCAGTCATGTGCACCTCTTTGTGATTCCATTTGGTGTTTTCTAGGCTGGAGTACTTTGTCATTTCCTTTCCAGCTTATTTTACAGATAAGGAAACTGAGGCAAACAGGGTTAAATGACTTGTCCATAGTCACACAATTAGCATCTGAGGCCATATTTGAACTCAGGAAGATATCTTCCTGACTCTAAGCCTGGCACTCTAAACACTGTGCCACCTAGTTGCCAGTTTCCAGGTTTACTTCATGTTAATCCATATAAATTGGCCTGCTTGCCATTCTTCCTATATTCCATCTCCATACCTTCACACATCTCTGAAATGTACTTATTTCTCCTCACTTCCTCCTCTTTAGTCCTTAACTTAATGCTCAATGTGTTGGTTCTTTCAGAAAGCCTTTCCTAATCCCTTGGTTGTTAGTGTTCTTTCCTTATTTAAATCATATTGTATGTACTTATCTGCTTATATGTCACATCCTCTAATAGAATGTAAACTTTTTGAGGTCAAGGTGTGCACTTTTTTTTATTTTTTGTTTTTTAATTTGCATTCCTATTGCCTATTATAGTGTCTTGATCACAACAGGTATTTACAAGACAGAATCATTGGGTCATGGGTTTAGAGCTGAAAGAGACCTTAGAAATTGGTTAGTTCAACTCACTCATTTTACAGATGAGGAAACTAAATGTCAGGTGAATTGAATTAGTAAAGACATCAAGTGTTAACTGGCCAAGGTAAGTTGCATAAACTCTTTTGGTCTCCTTGTTGTGGCAACTGATTTACATTGGTTATACTTCCTTAGTAAATAATGATAGCGTGTGTCAGTGTAAACATTTTTATCCTTCACCCATTTTAAAGCATCAATAGTTCATTTAAAAGTAAGATTGGACTTGTTTTATAAAGGCTCATAGATTAAAAGTTGGAAGGGACCTCAGAGGCCAGATAGTACAATTCATTCATTTTACAGATGAGGAAACTGAGGCCTATACAGGTTAAGTGGCTTGCTCAAGATTAGACATAAGTGTCAGAAACAGTATTTGAACCCAGGTCCCCTTACTTCAGAGCCAATACTCTTTGCCTTACTGTATCATAATTTTTGTTTTTAGTCTTTCTTCTAATTAGACATTGATTTGAAAAAAAACCAGGAACATGTGGTTGGTATTCACTGATGCCTTCTTGGTCATCTATTTTTGTTAATAAGACTGTGATTATTTTTCTATTCCTTTGGTTCTTTGCCTCATTTGAAGTATCCCGAAAATCCCTGTATCCCTTTAAAACTGTGCTGCTCCTAGCATGGATTTCTGCTGTATATTCTTGGCCAGGTCCACCTGTTTTTCCCCATTTCATCTTTTTAACTGACACTTCCATTTCCTCATATAGCATATCAAACATTGAGGCATTAGTATCCAAACATAGGGATTTCATATCGATGATGAGCATATATTACTTATTTTTAAAAAATTAATAGAGAAGTGGAGACAAGATGGTAGAGTAAAAGCAGTGACTTGCTTGAGCTCTCCCCAAATCCCTCCAAATACCTATAAAAATGACTAAACAAATTCTAGAGAAGCAGGACCCACAAAAAGACAAAGTAAAACAAATTTCCAGCCCAAGGCAACCTGGATGGTTGTTAGGAAAGGTCTGTTGTGCTGGACTGGGAGAGGAGCATAATTCAGTGTGGGCCACACAGGGAAAGACCAAGTCTCAGTGAACCTGGTGCAGGCCTCAGAGGACTGAATCACCAGCAGCTTTGAAGGTTTTCAGACTTCTCAACCCACAAATGCCAAAGACAACTTAGAAGGTCAATAGGAAATGTCTGTTGGACCTGGGTGAGAGAGGAGCATGGTCCAGTACCAGTCGTGGAGCAACCCCAGGGCAGTGGCTGATTCCAGAGCTCTTGGCCCACAGGCAATAATGGCATCAAATAATTGATCAGAAGGAAATTATAGAGATCTCTTTGCTAGCACGGAGGCAGGACTCTGTTGCTTTGCTGACACTTGAATCTGGGCCACAGTCCTGGGTGGCAGTCCTGGGTGCATGGGCATAGCAGAGCTTGTGGCAGCAGTGGAGAAGGAATCTTCCTCATAGTTGAAGGGCAGAAAAGAGTGCTTGTGGTCACTCATAGACCAGAGCACAGACCAGGAAAGGAGTAAACACCTCTCCTTTGATCATACCACCTTGGAAGACCTGCAAATTTATAGGTCCCTAGAAGTATCTCTGAAAACAGCTTCACAAAACCCCTGAAGCTTGGGACAGTACACCTTCCACACTGGAAGCAGAGACCTACCTTAACAAAGAGTTAAAAAGTAAAGTAATTGACTGGGAACATGAGCAAACAGTGGAAAAACTCAGACTATGCAATCTTACTTTAATGACAAAGAAGATCAAAATGTACAACCAGAAGAAGACAACAAAGTCAAAGCTCCTACATCCAAAGCCTCCAAGAAAAATATGAATTGGTCTCAGGCCATGGAAGAGCTCAAAAGGGATTTTGAGAAGCAAGTAAGAGAAGTAAAGGAAAAATTGCAAAGAGAAATGAGGGTGATGCAGAAAAATCATGAAAAATGAGTCAACAGCTTGCTAATGGAGACCCAAAAACTACTGAAGAAAATAACACCTTAAAAAAATAGACTAACTCAAATGGCAAAAGAAGTCCAAAAATCCAATGAGAAGAGTGCCTTAAAAAGCAGAATTGGCCAAATGGAAAAGGAGGTCAAAAGCTCACTGAAGAAGATAATTTCTTAAAAATTGGTATGGAGCAAAATGGAAGCTAATGACTTTATGAGAAATCAAGAAATCATAAAACAAAATCAAAGCAATGAATAAATAGAAGACAATGTTAAATATCTCGGTGGAAAAACAACTGACCTGGAAAATAAATCCAGGAGAGATAGGTTTTAAATTATTGGACTACCTGAAATCTACAATCAAAAAAGAGCCTAGACATCATCTTTCAAGAAATTATCAAGGAAAACTGCCCTGATATTCTAGAACCAGAGGGTAAAGTAGAAATTGAAATAATCCACTGATCAACTCCTGAAAGAGATCCCAGAAGGTAAACTTCCAAGAATATTATAGCCAAATTTCAGAGTTCCCAGGTCAAGGAGAAAAAAATTGTAAGTAGACAGAAAGAAACAGTTCAATTATTGTGGAAACACAATCAGGATAACACAAGATTTAGCAGATTCTACATTAAGGGATCAAAGGGCTTGAAATATGATATTTCAGAGGTCAAATGAGTGAAGATTAAAACCAAGAATCACCTACCCAGAAAAACTGAGTATAATCCTTCAGGGAAAAAAAATGGATATTCAATGAAATAGAAGCCTTTCAGGCATTCTTGAGGAAAAGACCAGAGCTGAATAGAAAATTTGACTTTCAAATACAAGACTCAAGGGAAACATGAAAAGTTAAACAGAAAAGAGAAATCATAAGGGACAATAGATAGAGCACTGGCCTCTGGAGTCAGGAGGACCTGAGTTCAAATCCAGTCTCAGATCAGACATTTGACACTTACTAGCTGTGTAACATTGGGCAAGTCACTTAACCCCAATTGCCTTGCAAAAAAAAATCATAAGGGACTTATTAAAGTTGAACTGTTTACATTCCTATATGGAAAGATGATATTTGTAACTCATGAGACCTTTCTCAGTATTAGGGTATCTGGAGGGAAAAAATACATAGGCAGAGGGCAGAGGTTGAGTTGAATATGAAAGGATGATATCTAAAAAATAAAATTAAGGGGTAAGAGAGAACTGTTCTGGGAGACGGAGAAAGGGGGAGGTAGAATGGGCTAAATTATCTCAGATAAAAGAGACAAAAAAAGGTTTTACAGTGGAGGGGATGTGGGGGGAGGTGAGAGGGAAGGAGTGAATCTTATTCTCATTGGATTTGGCTTAAGGAGGAAATAACATACACACTCAATTGGGTATGGAAATTTATTTTAGCCTGCAGGAAAATAGGAGGGAAGAGAACAAGAGAGGGGAGAATGATAGAAAGGAGAACAGATTGGGGGTGATGGTAATCAGAAGCAAACACTTTTGAGGAGGGACAGGGTCAAAAGAGAGACTAGAATAAAGGGGGGCAATAGGGTGGAGGGAAATATAGCTAGTCTTTCACAACATGACTATTATGGAAGTGTTTTGCATGACTACACATGTGTAACTTATATCAAGTTGCTTGCTGTCTCAAAGAGGGTGGGTGGGGAGGGAGGAAGGGAGAGAATTCAGGATTAAAAGTTTTAAAAACAAATATTAAAAATTGTTTTTAATTGCAACTGGGAAATAAGATATACAGGCAATGGAGTATAGAAATCTATCCTGCCCTGCAGGAAAATAGAAAGAGAAGGGGATAAGAGAAGGGGGATGATAGAAGGGAAGGCAGATTGAGGCTAGGGGTATTCAGAATGCATGCCGTTTTGGGATGGGGTAGGGGAGAAATGGGGGAAAATTTTGGAACTCAAAATCTTGTGGAAGTGAATGTTGAAAACTAAAAATAAATAAATTTATTTATTTAAAAACATTTAAAAAAGAGAAAGCTGTCTAGAGCATTGAGAGGTTAAATTATTCTTTCAGAATCACATGGCCTGTAATAGGAAGGTTTTGAACCCAGGTCTATTCTGACTTAGAAGACAGTTCTGTATCCACTGAGCCATGCTGCCTTTGTTTTTGATCAATAAAAACAATCAATTCCATCCATTGTGACAAAATAGAGACTAACATATTTTGAACTGAAAAAAATTAATACTTGTGATGGCTGCCTGGCAAGGAGAGAGGAAAGGATATTAAGGAAAGCACAAGGAGAGATTATCTAAAAGGAAAAATATTAATACCTTTATTTATTTAAATTTATGAAATATATTTATAATACATAAAATACAAATTTATAAATATGTAATTTATAAATTTATTTAAATGGATTGGCTTTCAGCTAGCATAATTTTATATTTTTCTCTTTTCATTTTAATTGTTTCTTCTAATATGGCATAGATTTTGAATCCTTGCTCTAACGAATAGTCTGGCAGCATCGAGGTGAATGATTTTAAAATAACTCTCATGTCAGTAAGCAGTCTATTCTGGCTATATATTCAACTTCAATTTTGTGACCTATGCAACAAGAACTTACCTTCTTATACACTAGGGTTTAGTGACTAGCAATGGGTTCTTTAGTGAGAGTAGGTGGTTATAGAATAAGATAGAGATAAAGATAGAATAGAGTGTGAAGACTAAAGGAATATATATATAATTGAATCATAGATTTATGTCTAGAAGAAATATGGCCCAAGGAGGTCAAATGTCTTTTACACATGGTTTCACAGGAACTGAACAGCACAGGTAGGATTTGAACCTTAGTCCTCTGACTCAAGAGTCAATACCCTTTGCAATGTACCATGTCTTATGGAATAGGAAATGTGATATCATAGAAAGAGCATAGGCTCAGGAACCAAAATATCTAAGTTCAAATCCTATCACTACTACTCATTAGCATGTGATCTTGAACAAATTTCTTAACACACCTCCCCTCACTTTATCTATAAAGAGGGCACCAAAATATTTGTTCTACTTATTTTACAGAACCATTATGAGGATCTTAGGAAATAATGGATTGAAGTGCTTTGAAAACCATAAAGAGCTATATGAATATCATCTATTATTATCTAAAAGATAGACTAGCAGTACCCAAGTCTCTACCTTCATTATATGACTTATTACCTGTGCGACCTTGGGAAAGCAAGTATAAGAGTCCTGGTAGGAAAGATCATTCTCAAGCCATCTGTGAAAGCTTATCATGAATTAATTTATCAGAGGTTAAGTAAGTCTGTTCTTATGTAACAAGACTTTGAGAGAATGAGTTAGAGCGAGTAACTTTTGATTCAGGAAGGGGGAAGGTAATCGTAATTCTCTGTGTACTCCCAATAGTCAATAAACATTTATTAACTATCTATTATGTGCCGGATCTCGTGCAAAACTCTGGGAATATGAATGTGAAAAAGAAAGATAGTCCCTTGCCTGAAGGAGCTTACAGTCCAAGGGAGGAAGATAACCAAAAAATAAAGTTGAAAGTTAGGGGACTGTGAGATATCCAACATTGGGGCACGGTGAAAAAGTCAAAGAAATCCAAAGTTTAGCCTAAGAAGGCAAAGAAGGCAAAATGGAGTACAACCCTGTGGAAAATAAGGGGATGCCTGAGGAGATGTGTCTCTCATTTCCCTTTCTTAAACAGAGGTTGAGGAATTCATGGTTTGTCCACTCTCCAATCAAAGGGTCAGGTGAATACCAAAGGCTGATTGGATCTTACAAGATGATGAAATTTTCCATTTATGAGCATACTGGGTCCATGGCGAAGAAGTCACAGATGTCCAAAATGAGTGCAGCTAGGTAGGAAATTAGATGTCAGAGATGTCCCAAGAAGGGTATGACTCTGTGAAAGGCCTAAGGGGCAGCATGGGGCATTGAGGAAAGAAGGGACAAGGTCACAGGAATGGAGAGCTGAGAACATAGCAAGGGCAAGGAAATAATTTCAGTTTTACTACTTATGACTGTCATTTGATATGTTAGTAAATTGATATGTTAACATATTTAAGAAGTTCAAATAATGACTGAAAAATAAACATTCTAGAGTACCAGATTGTGCAGAAAGTAATCAACACAATCATACCCCATACACACCCACACACATATAATCCTGAACCCAATTTTTAGAACTTATTATTAGAACATGTTCAAGTCCTGTATATCTCATTAGAATCATTTACATTTGACACATAAAATCATCTGATATGGTTGTTTTCTCAAAAATTTCCACTCCAGTTAATTCTCCCCTTAGGAGGATAAGATATTTTAGTGTTCAAATACTAAACATGAATATATAATATCAGCACTCTTTGTAATTAGATGCCTTTTTTTCCCTAGAGTTATGGGATACACAAATAGACTTGCATAAAAGATGCTTAATTAGTTTCAATTGTAACAGACAACAAAAGACTTGGTATGTGATGTGTATATACTAAGTATTTAATTTCAGATTGTATACAGAGAACAGTGTATATGTCAAAAAAGCTGTCTACTTGTAAGTTATTTGAAATTCAGGACATGCTCTACATACATGTGTTAATCCTGGATTAAATAAGAAACGTAAGTAAAATTGGATTTCCCTTTGAGGTTCACAAGTTACTCTGCCCTGAGATAACTGATTGCACAGAAATAATTTTTGTTATAATCAAATATAAGATGCTTTTGATTTTAATATTACTAGTTAATAGGTTTATGTCTTTGTTCCATAAACTCCTTCATTTCTGCCTAACTATTCCCATATCATTCTGAGATATTTCACGGTCCTTGTATCCTGTTATAGTACTGCAGAGGTGCTGGAGTATTGCTGTAACAAGATTCATTATATTAACAAATATTACAGATTTACCTGACCTGGTTAGAGAGATTTGCTATGAGAAGAAGAAGCAGAGATTTGGTTATAATAGCATCAAAATTGTTCCTCCAGGCCTAAATTTAAGGGCACAGAATACATTAAGCACCCTTAGTTCTGTTTGATTTCTGTTTGAACAGCCAATCATATAGCAAAGCTCCACATCATTCACAGGGCATAAAAGCCAGGTTCAGGATTCAGGTAAGAAACATTTCTGTTTCCTTTCTGTTCAGAAAGGAAATAATATAATGGAAAAACCAAGTCAAGAAGCTCCTACTTTAGTATATGCCAAGGTCATGCCCTTAAAATTTCTTAGGCACAGAGATCCACCTCCAATAGTTCTCAGGCTGGACTTACTTGAGCAGATAGGCATTTCCTGTGAATTTTGAATTACAGACTTAATTATCAATAAGAATTCAAAACTCAAAACAAGATCATATTATAGTCATACAAGATTTCAACTGAAATAGCAAAGTTTCATTTATCATAACTTAGGGATGGATACAGTTATTATTACTCTCATGTTGTTGCTAAAAGTTAGTTAGCAATAAAAGTTTACCAGGATCTAAAAACATAGCTCACCATTTTTTTCTTTTCTTTCTTCTTCTTCCCCAGGTTAAACTCATCCTTGTGCAAAAATCAATTATTAGAGAAGATGGCAGAGTAAAGGCAGGGACTAGCCTGAGTCTCCCAAGTTACCCTTAAAACAACATTAAAATAATGCCTCAAAATGAATTCTGAAGTGACAAAACTAATACAAGGATGGGATGAAACATTTTCCAGCTCGACACAACTTAAAAGGTTGGCACAAAAGATCTAACTCACTGGGGTGAGAGTGGAGGGCAGTTCAGCACAGTATGTATCATGGAAAGCCAGCAGCAGGCCTTGGATATGACTGCATCAGTGGTGGCAGCAGCTTTCAGAGCTCCCAGCCCAGAGATGATAAAAGTGTCAGAAAACTAGTCAGAAGAAGATTACAGAGGACCCTTTGCTGGCACCGGGAGTAGGACTCTGTTGCATTGTCCATACCCAGTTCTGAATCACAGTCCCAGAATGATGAGGACTACTAGCAAAAGTGGAGAATATGGACACAGTTCCAGGGTGAAAAAAGTGCTTGTCATCTCTCACAGGCCACAGCAATAGAGTAGTGATCACACTTCTCCTTAGATCACACCACTATACAGGAATCAAAAACATGTAGACCCCTAGAATTAGCTCTGAAAACAGTAGTATGAAAAACCTAAAGTTTGAGAAAGTATCCCTATCACTCTGGAAGAAAAGCTCAACTTTAACACAAAGTCAAGAAATAGACTGGGAAAATGATGAAACAACAACAAAGAGCCTGACCATGGAAAGTTACTATGGTGGCAGGGAATATGAAAACACAAACTGAGAAGACAATAAGAGTGTCAAAACAGCTATATGAAAAGCCTTAAAGAAAAATATGAATTGGCCTCAGGCCCAAAGAGAATTACTGGAAGAGCTTAAAAAGGACTTTAAAAATAAAATCAGAGAAATAGAGGAAAAATTAGGGGAAAATGAGAGGGATGCAAGAAAATCATTTTTAAAAAGAGTCAAAAGGAGGCACAAAAATACTGGAGAAAATAATACCTTAAAAATCAGGATTGGCCAAATAGTAATTAAAAAAGGGCACAAAAATGCACCAAAGAGAAGAACTCATTATAAAGCATAATTGACCAAATGGAAATAGATGCTAAAACATTCTCTCAAGAGAAGAATTTCTTAAAAATGTAGAACTGGGCAAATGAAAAAGGAGATACAAAAGCTAACTGAAAAGAAAAATAGAATTTGACAGGTGGAAGCTAATGACTTCATAAGACATCAAAAAACATTAAAACAAAATCAAAATAATGAAAAAAAAGAAGAAAATGTAAAATACTTCATTGGAAAACAACTGTCCTGGAAAAAAAAGATCCAAGAGAGATAATTTAAACAGTATTGGACTACTTGAAAGTCACAATTAAAAAAAAGAGCCTGGACAGCATCTTTCAAGAAATTACCAAGGAAAACTGCTTGATATCCTAGAACCAGAGTGTAAAATAGACACTGAAAGACTCCATTGAGGGGGGTGGAACCAAGATGGCGGAGTGAAAGCAGTGACTGGGTTGAGCTGTCCTCCAAACCCCTCCACATACTCATACAAAATGGCTCTAAACACATTCTGAAGCAGCAGAACCCACAAAAACACAGAGTGAAACAAATTTCCAGCTCAAGACATCCTGGATGATTGATCAGAAAGGTGTATTGTGCTGGGCTGGGAGCGCAGTGCAGAGCGGCGTGGTTATGCAGGCCTCAGCGAACCTGGAGCAGGCCTCAGAGGACTGAATCTCGGGCAGCTGTGGAGGTTTGAGACTCCTCAATCCATGAATGCCAAAGACAACTTAGAAGGTCAGTGGGAAAAGTCTGTTTCTGTCAGTGCTAAGAAAGGAAGGCAGGGTCTCAGCTCCATTCCCCAACAGCGTGGCCCTGGGGGGGGAGGCAGCTGCTTCCTGAGCTTCTGGCCCACAGACTGAGGGGGAGTCCAGTGGCTGATCAGAGAGGGATTGCAGGGATCTCTTTTCCAAGTGCTGAGGCAGGAATCTCTTGCTTTGCCTATGTTTGGATCTGGACCACAGTTCTGGGCGATGGTGCTGGGGTGAGGAGGAATGCTGGCATGGTGGAGCTTGCAGTGGCTGTGGAGAGGAACCCCTCCTCACAGTTACAGGACAGAAAGGAGTACTTGTAGTCACAGGCCAGGAAAGGAGTAAACACCTTGCCCCTTATCATACCACCTTGGAAGAACTGAAAATTTACAGGTCCCTACAAGTATCTCTGAAAAGCAGCTGTACAAACCCCCGAAGCTTGGGACAGTACATTCTCCACACTGGAAGCAGACTCTTACCTTAACAAAGAGTTTAAAACTCAAGTAGTTGCCTGGGATGATGAGCAAGCAGTGCAAAAAGAGTCAGACTATATTATCTTACTTTGGTGAAAAAGAAGATCAAAATATACAACCAGAAGAAGACAACAAAGTCAAAGTTCCTACATCCAAAGCCTCCAAAAAAATCAAAAGGATCTCGAAAGCAATAAGGTAAGAGAGGAAAACTGAGAGTGATGCAAGAAAATCACAAAAACAAGTCAACAGCTTGCTAAAGGAGACCCAAAAAATACTGAAGAAAATAACACCTTAAAAAATAGCCTAACCCAAATGGCAAAAGAGGTCCAAAAAGCCAATGAGGAGAAGAATGCCCTAAAAAGAAAAATTGGCCAAATGGAAAAGGAAGTCCAAAAGCTTACTGAAGAAAATACTTCCTTAAAAATTAGAATAGAGCAATTGGAAGATAGTGACTTTATGAGAAATCAGACACAGTAGAACAAATCCAAAAGAATGAAAAATTAGAAAACAATGTGAAATATCTCATTGGAAAAACAACTGACCTGGAAAATAGATCCAGGAGAGAGAATTTAAAAATTATTGGACTATCTGAAAGCCATGATCAAAAAAAGAGCCTAGACATCATCTTTCAAGAAATTATCAAGGAAAACTGCCCTGATATATTAGAACCAGAGGGCAAAATAGAAATTGAAAGAATCCACAGATCTCCTCCTGAAAGAGATCCCCAAAGGAAAACTCCTAGGAATATAGCCAAATTCCAGAGTTCCCAGGTCAAGGAGAAAATATTACAAGCTGCCAGAAGAAACATTCAAGTACTGTGGAAACACAATCAGGATAACACAAGATTTAGCAGCTTCTACATTAAAGGACCGCAGGGCATGGAATATAATATTCCAGAGGGCAAAGGAGATAGGATTACAACCAAGAATCACCTACCCAGCAAAACTGAGTATAATCCTTCAGGGGAAAAAATGGTCATTCAGTGAAATAGAGGACTTTCAAGCATTCTGATGAAAAGACCAGAGCTGAATAGAAAATTTGACTTTCAAATACAGGACTCAAGTGGAACATGAAGAGGTAAACAGGAAAGAGAAATCATAAGAGACTTATTAAGATTGAACTGTTTACATTCCTGCATGGAAAGATGATATTTATAACTCATGAGACCTTTGTCAGTATTAGGGTAGTTGAGGAAAAAAATTATATGTATGTATATGTAGATAGATAGATAGAGGGCACAGGGTGAGTTGAAGATTAAGGGGTCATATCTGGAGAATAAAATTAAGGGATGAGAGAGGATTATACTGAAGAAGAAAGGGAGAGGTAGAATGGGGTAAATTATCTCACAAAAAAAAACAGAAAGAAGTCTCTTACAGTGGAGGGAAAGGGGAAGGTGAGAGGGAATGAGTGAATCTTATTCTCATAGGATTTGGCTTAAGGAGGAATAACATACACATTCAATTGGGTATGGAAATCTGTCTTACCCTACAGGAAAATAGGGGGAGAAGGGGACAAGAGAGCAGGGGGATGATAGAGAGGAGGGCAGATTGGGAAAGGGGTAATCAGAAGTAAATACTTCTGAGGAGACAGGGTCAAAAGAAAGAATAGAATAAATGGGAGGGCAGAATAGAATTAAGGGAAATAGAGTTAGTTTTTCACAACATGTCTACTATGGATATGTTTTGCATAACTGCACATGTACAACCTATATTGAGTTGCTTGCCTTTTCCATGAGGGAGGGTGGGGAGGGAGGAAGAGAGAAAATTTGAAACCTAAAGTTTTAAAAACATGTTTAAAAAAGTTTTCACATGCTACTGGGAAATAAGAAATAGGAAATGGGGTACAGAAGTCTATCCTGCCCTACAGGAAAATAGAAGGGGAAGGGATAAGAGAAGGGAGAGAGATAGAAGAGAGGACAGACTAGGGAAGGGATATTCAGAATGCATGCCATCTTGGTGGGGGAGGGAGATGGGGTAAAAATTGGGAACTCAAAAACTTGTGGAAGTGAGTGTTGAAAACTAAAAATAAATAAATTTATATTAAAAAAAACTCAATTGACCACCTTGAAAGAGATCCCAAAATGAAAATTTCTAGGAACATTAGAGCCAAATTCTGGAGTTCCCAGGTCAAGAAGAAAATATTGCAAGCAGCCAGAAAGAACTGAGTCAAATATTTTGGAACCATAGTCAAGATAACACAAGGTTTAGCAGGTTCTACATGAAAAGATATGATATGATATGTAACATGATATTACAGAGGGCGAAGGAGCTAGGATTACAATCAAGAATCACCTACCCAGCAAAACTAAGTATAATCCTTCAGGAGAAAAAAAGAATATTGAATAAAATAGAGGACTTTCAAGCACTCCTGATGAAAAGATCAGGGCTGAATAGAAAATTTGTCTTTCAAATCGAAGACTCAAGAAAAGCATGAAAAGGTAAAGAAGAAAGAGAAATGATAAGGAATTCTGTAAGGTTAAACTGTTTACATTCTTACATATGAAGATGATGCTTGTAATTCCTGAGAGCTTTATCATTATTAGGGCAGTTAGAAGGAGTATATATAGATAGAGGACACAGATGTGAGTTGATTAAGATGGGATGATATCCAAAAATAAAAATAAAATTAAGAATTGAAAAAGAAGGATGTACTGGGAGAAGGGGGAAGGGTGAGGAAGAATGGGGTAAATTATGTCACATAAAAGAGGCACAAAAGAGCTTTTACAATAGAGAGAAAGATGGGGGAAGTGGTGGGGAGAACTTGAACCTTACACTCATTGGCGTTGGCTCAAAAAGAAAATTGCATGTACACTCAGTTGGATATAGTGATCTGTCTTACCCTACAAGGAAGTAGAAGGTGAGGGGGATAAAAGAAGGGTGAAGACTGGCAGAAGGAAGGGTGGATTGGGAGAGGGAGTGGTCAGAAAAAAAAACTCTTTTGAGGAAGGACAAGGTGAAAGGAGAGAGAAGAATAAATAGAAAAAAGTGGGATGGAGGGAAATACACAGTAATCATAAATGTAAATATGAATGAGATGAACTTAGCTGTGATTTAGAGAGAGGGTGGTACTATAAGTGAATGAGGGGAGCATGAATAATTTATTTGTCAAATCTATGGATAAGAGAAAAATGTATAACCAAACAAGAATTTGAGTGCATCATGGGATATAGAGTGGGTAGTTTTGATTACATTAAATTAAAAAGTCTTTTGAACAAACAAAATCAATGAAGCCAAGATTAGAAGACAAACAGAGAAGATAGGAAAGGAAAGGCAGGAAGTCACATGAACTCTCTCCAGTTTTCCTTGAAACAACTTTAAATCATGCCTCAAAATGAATTTTTGGAGTGACAGAATATACAAAAGTATGGGGTGAAACAATTTTCCAGCCCAAGATTAGTAAGAAGGACTGCAGGCAAGGTCTGTCTCACTTGGGTGAAAGGGGAACACAGCAAGCCCTGGTACAGACATGCAACTGAGGTCCTGCAGACCCAATCCAACAGTCCAGCAGCACAGCAAACCAGCTGTGATGCCTCCAGCCCCAATACAGCTTGCTCATGGTCAGTCCTAGCAGGCCTAAGGCCTTGGTGCAGCCAGTAGACCAGGCCAAGTGAGCCCAGCACAACAGGTGAGCTGACAGCCTTGGAGCTTTGTGCAGAAAGCCAGTTCCCTCGCCACCAGCTCCAGAAGTTTGGGATAGTGCTTACTGTACCCTAGGAGCAGAATTCAACTTTAAAAGTCATAAATAGACTGGAAAATGAGCAAAAAAAACCAAATCAAAATGAAACAAAAAAAGCTTTGACCATAGAAAGCTACTATGGCAACAAGGAAGATCAAAATACAAACTCAGGAAAAGGCAACAATGTAAAAATGTCTACATGTGAAGCCTCAAAGAGAAATATGAATTGGTTTCAGGCCCAAAAAAGTCCTCCTGGAAAACCTTTAAAAAGATTTTTAAAAATCAAATAAAAGAGGTAGAAGAAAAATTTGGAAAAGAAATGAGAGTTATGCAAGATAATTGCAGGAAAAGAGTCAACAACTTGGAAAAAGGAAGCACAAAAAAATGGAAAAGAAAAGAACTCCCCAAAAAGCAGAATTTCCAAATAGAAAAGAAAGTACAAAAGCTAACTAAAGAAAACAATTCCTTAAAAATTAGGATTGGGCAAGTGGAAGCTAATGACTCTATGAGACATCGAGAATCAATCAAACAAAATCAAAAGAATGAAAAAATAGAAAAAAATGTAAAATGCTTCTTTGGAAAAACAAATAACCTGCAACATAGATTGAGGAGAGATAATTTAAGTATTATTTTTCAGAAAAAAGAGTCCAGACATCATCTTTCAAGAAATTATGAAGGAAAATTGCCCTGATAGCCTAGAACCACAGGGCCAAATAGACATTAAAAAAAAAATCCACTGATCACTTCAGAGGGCTTAGAATACAATATTCTGGAAAGTAAAGGAGTTTGGATTAAACCAAGAATCAGCTACCCAGCAGAATGGAGCATAATCTTTCAGGGTAAGAAGTGGATATTCAATGAAATAGGGGACTTTCAAACATGCCTGATGAAAAGACCAGAGCTAAACACAAAATTTGATTTTCAAATACAAAACTCAAGAGAAGCATAAAAAGGTAAACAGGAAAGAAAATTCAATATATTCAAAAAGGTGAAAATTTATATCTATGCACGGGAAGATGAGACTTGTAATTCTTAACAAACGTATCTCTATTAGGGTAGTTAGAAGGAATATATATAGATAGAAGGTTCAGGTATAAGTTGATTTTGATGGGATGATATAAAAAAAATAAGGGGTGGGAAAGAGCTTTGCATTACGAGAAGAGGGAAGGAAGAGGCAAAATGGAGTAAGTTACATCACATGAAGAGGCACATAGAACCTATTACACTTAAGTAAAAGAAGGGAGGGAGCAGCATGTCACTTGAACCTTACTCTCATTGGATTTGGCTCAAAAAGGAATAATATACACAGATAGTTGGATATAGAAATCTATCTTATCCCATATGGAAGTAGGAAGGGGACAAGAAAAAGCGGGGAACTGATAGAAGGAAGGGCAGATGAGGGAGAGGATGGTCAGAAGCAAAACACTGGTGAGGAAGGACAGGGAGAAAGGAGAGAGAGAAAAATATATAAGCAGGGGGAAAATAGTATGGAGGGAAATACACAGTAGCCATAACTGTGAATATGAATAGGATGAACTTGCCTACAAAACAGAAGAAAATAGCAGAATAGCTTAAAACCAGAATTCTACAATATGCTTACAAGAAACACTTTTAAAGCAGAGAGATACTCACAGAATAAAGGTAAAAGGTTGGAGCAGAATATATTATGTGAGATAGATGATTAATTGGACCCATGCTTTATTCCAATCAGTATTAATCAATTTTTGCACAAATAAAAACAGTGCAGCTAAGATTAAAAAGAAAGCTGGGAAACAATTTTTACAACAGGTATGTCTGATAAAGGCCTCATTTCTCAAATATATAGAGAACAGAGTAAAATTTATAAGAATACAAGTCATTCTCCAATTGATAAATGGTCAAATATATGAATAAGTAGTTTTCAGACAAAGAAGTCAGATATCTATAGCCTTATGAAAAAAAATGCTCTAGATCGCTACAGATTAGAGAAACAAAAATTAAAACAACTCTGAGGTACTGACTCACACCTATCAAATTGATTAATATGAAAGAAAAGGAAAATGACAAATGTTGGAGGTGATGTGGGAAAACTTGAACACTAATGCATTGTTGGAGGAGTTGTAAACTGATCCAACCATTCTGGAGAGCAATTTAGAACTATGCCCAAAGGCCTATAAAAATGTGCATACTCATTGACCCAGCAATACCACTACTAGGTCTCCACCCCAAAAAGATTTTTTAAAAAAAGGAAAAGAAAAAGGACATAAATGCACAAAAATATGTATAGCAGCTCTTTTTGCGGTGGCAAAGAATTGGAAATTGAGGGGATGCTGATCACTTAGGGAATAGCTGAACACATTGGGGTATGCGATTATAATGGAATATTATTGTGCTATAAAAAATAACAAACAAATTGATTTCAGAAAAACATGGAAGGATTTACATGAACTGGCACAGAATGAAGTGAGCAAAACCAAGAGAACAGCAACACAATAAAGCAATATTGTATGATGATTCACTGTGAATGACTTAGTATTCTCAGCAATACAGTGATCTAAGACAAAATTCAAAGGACTTACTAAAAATGCTATCCACCTCCAGAGAAAGAACTGAAAGAGTCTCAATGCTGATCAAAGAATACCTTTTTCACTTTATTTTTCTTGGGTCTTTTTGGGGGATCTGTTTTCTTTCAAAATATGTCTAATAAAAAATATGTTTTGCACGACTACACACAAGTATAATCTATATCAAATTGCTTGCCTTCGCAAAGAGGGGCGAGGGGAGGAAAAGAGAGAATGTGGAATTCAAAATTTTAAAAAGAATGTAAAAATTGTTTTTACATGTAATTGGATTTTTTTTAATCAGCCATTAGGAGTCAAGAAAATAATTGCATTCTGGGATTCTATATAAACAGTAAATATACGATTGTCCACCCCCCAAAAAAAACCCCCAGAAAACCACTGACTAATTAGTATAAATCTCCAGACTAACAGATATCCATTTCTTAAGGTATTACATATTAATCCCTAAAGCAAAATTAAATTTTTAAGAGTAGAGTTTATTGGTTCAAGATGTATCTTCCATGTATACTGCTCCAGGTATAACTTCACAATTTTCATGATCACAAATCATCATATAAATCACTGCTATAGTATAAACAAACTTGTAAATCCTCCCTCCTATGTCAGGGAGTGTTTGTAATGGAAAAGGTGATCCCATTTTCTCAGTAAACCAAATTTCACAGGACTGATATAATTTTATGACCTTGCCCAAGCATATGGTCCCAAGACACTTGACAAGCTTGCTTAAAAAAAAAAAAAGAAAGAAAAAAGAAAAAAAGAAAGAAAGAAAGAAAGAAATTATAAGGTCTCTGTCTTTCTCTTTTTTTTTCTTTTCCATAAAGTAATTATTGTCCTTCCTTTTTAAAATATACCCAATTAAATACTTGATAGGTTTTAACACTGTAACAATAGCCTCTAATAATTAATAATCTCATAGTATCCAGATTAATGAGTTAAATTTTCTAATGATACAATTGCATTAACTTCTTAACAGAATTTCTCATACAATGGTTTCCCAACAATCACAATACAAGGAAATTTAGAAATACAATAATAACATTCACAATATCATGAAGCAAAACATATTAGCAGTCAAATGACATTAATTCAGTTGAATGCATTTCCAAATTATCTATACAGAAAATCATTCATTTTATAACTTTTAGCATTTTATACTAATCACATTTAAAACCAAATATAGAGTTGCCCAGTAAATGGTATTATATTCAATTAAAGAAATAATAATAGTAACAACAATAGTTAACATTTATACAGGGCTTACCATATGCCAGTCACTGTTTTAAACATTTCACAATCATTCTATTATTTTGATCCTTACAACTATCCCAGGAGGTGGGTGTTAAGATTTATCTCCTCTACAGATTAGGAAACTAATGTAAACAGAGGTAAGATAACTTGCTTAATGTCATACAGCTAACAAATTTCTAAGACCATATTTTCACTCAAGATTTTCAGTATATTATTATTTTAATGATAAATAATAAATGTAGCTTGAATTAGGTCCTAATATACCACAATTATCTTACACAGTTTCAGAACAAAATCTTGTCCAAATCAAATCTAGATTTTTAATTACCACTGGTAACATTTAAAACTTCAAAAGAATCTTCCACCCCTTTCCCCACAAGGGCTATTGATTGGCAGTATTTCAAAATTTAGAGGCCATTGTTATCAATTACCTCAATTTCAAAGATTCATGGTAACACCCCCAACTCCCCATAACTATCTGTTTATTTCATTTTAAGTCAACCCCCCAAAAAAAGAACAAATAGATTTCTTTTGTGTTTACAATCTAGCCCCAACTGTCTCACATGTTCCTGAGCCTTTTCGCAAAGGTGCCTTTCATATTCTCTCTTCACATTCTGATCTGACATTACTCCCTTACTTCCTTCTATTTGTTCAAATCCTGTAATTATTATTTCTCAATTATATACAAGATTTTCTATCAACTAATCTTTACTGAATTTTTCCTTAACAGTCTTTTTTATGCATAGCCAATTAATTGGTAAATTTTTGCTTCTTGAGTTGTATGATCTATTACAACTCAGGCAACTTAGCTATTAATTAACTCAAACAAGTACTTCAAACTAGCTGTAATTCTTTTCATTCTCTAGTAGGTAAAATTACTGCCTTAACTAGAACAATACATCTATTACCTCTAATAAGAGGAGAGAAGCTTATACTGTTTGGTTTTAATCTTAAGCCTAGCAGCAAAGTTCCAAAAATCCGTTAAGATGTCTTTGGCAGTTATAAAAGCCTAACATGAAATTTGCTGTAAAGATATTACATTTCAGTTATAAATCTCAATTTCTAACTCATTTATGATTCCACCTTACAATTTTTCGTGAAATTGAGTCCACTCAGAAGGGGTGGCAGATGTAGTAACTCTTGAGATGTGATAGGTCTGTAACACAGAACACAAGGCAAAGAGTCTACAGTGACAAGTCCCTTCTATTGAAGCACAGGAGAGAGTACCTAGGTTCTCTCAGTCATAGTTAACAGCTTACAAATGCTCAAACTACTCAAATAACAGTTAAGTTCTGTCATGTCATTCATAGAAATAACATAAAGCCTTTTTCCAAATGAAACTTTGTTTACTCTGTAGTTGATCTCTGATTTACATAAACTTTTCTCTTTTTTGTGAACCAGGAAAGCAAACTACAACCTATTTTTTTTCCACTTTAGAATTTCACTGATACTAATTTCAAACTAGCTTCAGTTCCCTTTTCTCTAATCTCTAGTTCCCTTTGCACTAAAACAATAAATCTGTCACTTTCCAGGCACAGAGTGATAAGAGATCTAAATGTTGTTTCCCTGCAACTTTTACAGTTTTAAATCTAATTTTTCCTTAAAACAAATTCTACAGAGAGTTAACACTCACTAAAACAGTTCAACATTTATAAAAAACATTCAAACTGTAATATGGAAATTCACAGTAGAGAACTTACATTTTATTCTCTCATTAGTTTATGATGCTATAAACTTCTGCAGATAGGGGAAAGGATCCCTGTCCTTTCTAACCCTAGGCCTAGGAGCTTTATATTGCAACAAAAAATCATTGGGAGGGGAAGGGAAAGGACTTATTGTCCTCTCTCTTTTAAAAATTTTTCAATTTTTTTTTGTTGTTGCTATGAATTTAATCATCAGAACAAAACTATTTCATTATACAAAGAGTAACAATATGGAGGATTGCATGAGAAACTGAATTTCTGTTACATACAACTTTTAAAATGAGATGTTTCTATATAGTTGTTACATATTATTTGTTGTATTATATTACATATTTAAATTTGCCTATCTATATCTATATATACAATTTAACAAAGTAGTAACAAAATGGCTCTCTTTATTTATGTTCCCTTATGTACTTTTTGTTTTTTTTCTATTCATTTAAAAAGGTCTTAATTGATTTGTTTTGTATCTATTACCACCTACCTCATTATTAAGCCTTTTATTGGGAAACCCTGCAAGATCCCATCAGCCTTGGTATTCTACTTCATCACCACCATCTTGTCTCTTTGATTGGAGGGTGAAGCCATAAAATCCAAAACCTCCATTTAAGAAGGTTTCTCACCTGGCTGAATCACTTTGAGGCTTCTCTGACTTTTGCACCATGCCCCTGGATTGAGTATTTTCCCTGGCTGTATTCCCTTCCCTCTTGCTTTTCAGCTTTGTTTTGTTCATCTTCCCCCATTATGATATAAGATCCTTGATTTCAAGGACTGTTTTTTTTTTGTTTGTTTTGTTTGTATTTGTATCCCCAGCACTTAGCACAATGCTGGGCACATAGTAAATGCTTAATAAACATTTATTGACTGACTGACCTAACAACCCATCATCCCCATCCCTAGCCTATGTCTTTTCTTCAAAGAAGAGATTTGACTTCTTGTACCTTTGAGTCACAAAGGAGATTCTCATAGGGGGTTTTAGTGTTTTTATATCAGGTACTTTTTTGCACCTATTTCCTAATGACACTCCCTCATAAATCTCTATTTTGTACTTAAGTTTATGAGGCTCAGGTCTATATTCCTTAAGGAATCTCTGACATGTCTCTCAGTGCTTATAGGATCATAGGATTTAGACTTGGAAAGAATTTAGAGAGAATATAGCTCAAGTCTTGAATTTTACAAATGAGGAAACCACAGCTTAATTGTTAATTAATGCACTTGGAGCTTCAAGCTTCCTTCTCAGGAAATGACTGCCATTTCAAGGTCATCCAGTATAGATAATAGGATAAATATCAGGTAAACACAGACAATAGTAATTGTGCTTCACCTTAAATAAAATACAAAGTCAGAAGTAGAATTTGTGAGGGAAAATATATGTCTATATATGTATGTAGGTAGGTGTATCTGTGTATCTGTATATAAATATATCCATGCTTAATCACAGCCTGGGGGGTGGGGAGGAAGTGAGAAAAAAAGAGCAAAGTAAAAAGTACATAGCGAAGGACAAAAGAAAACTAACAAGGAAGCAAAGAAAAGATGGACAGCTCTCAACACAACACATAGTATTTATTATATAGGCTGTCTTGAAATGGAAATACATTTCTGTATTTTGAATCCTCTATTATGTTCTGCTGTGCACATGACATCCTTTTTTCCCCTTTCCTTATTTTGTATTTAAGTTTCAATATTTAAGTTTATATTTCTTTTTCTTCTCTTATCATGTATTTAAGTCCCAGTAATAAAAAATCTGGAAAGAAGAAAGTACAAAGTCCCAGGGTCATTGGTGGAGAACAGGAAAGCTGCAGAGAGAGCCAAGGATCAGAACCAGGGAGTCAAAGAATGAAGTTTTATGCCATTGAAGAGGACAAATAGCAAGGCAGGCTAGGAAGTTCATTAGAGATATGCAACAAGCAATAGCTGATATGAGCCCAAAGGTAAAAATTCAGGTAAATTGAGAGCAGGCCTGGAAAAGACTAACTACTAACTGAGTAGGGAGGAAAAAAACTGATATTCAGTAATAAATTCACAGACCTATTTAAAAACAGATGTAGCTAAATTCCTAGAACCAGAAAGCATCTACCTAAAGGTCTGGAAGGAACTCAAAGATGAATCTTTGGAACTGTGGGTCAAAGCATGCCACTTGTCATCACAAACAGCTACCATTTTGGAGGAATGATTCTCTCCATAAGAATGATTCCAGAAGGGAATAAGGAATTATATAGCTTTGAATTTCCATCATAGCCACTTGCTGGTAGAATCTACAAAGTATCTTAATTATAATGATACTAAATCCTTTTGATCTAGTTACTGATTCTGCTAATTAATGAGGATTAGTCTTGGACTTTGCTCTAAAATGAAAAGGGTACAGGCAACATTCCAGCATCATTCTCAGATGAGGTTCTGGGTCATGCCATATGTTATACAAGTGACACGTTCAATTCATACACCTAGGCAGGAAAGATATAGTCTTCAGCTCAGACACTGTCTATGAACAATATAGTCAATAGTGGATGAGGTATCTCTATGAAGAAGAAGTGAGGGGAATTAATATTGCTGGAAACTATTATTCCCAAAGAAGGCTTTGGTCCTATAAAAGGCAAGTGTGGGCACACTTGCTGAATTTTTGCCTATATTACAATGTAACATTTCATGGTAAGGAAATGTGAGAGAGAGGGGGAGAGAGAGAGAGAGACAGAGAGAGACAGAGGGAAGAGAAGAGAAGAGAAGAGAAGAGAAGAGAAGAGAAGAGAAGAGAAGAGAAGAGAAGAGAAGAGAAGAGAAGAGAAGAGAGAGAAGAGAAGAGAAGAGAAGGGAGGGAAGGGAAGGGAAGGGAAGGGAAGGGAAGGGAAGGAAGGGAAGGGAAGGGAAGGGAAGGAAGGGAAGGGAAGGAAGGGAAGGGAAGGGAAGGAAGGGAAGGGGAAGGGAAGGGAAGGGAAGGAAGGAAGAAGGAAGGGAAGGGAAGGGAAGGAAGGAAGGGAAGGAAGGGAAGGGAAGGGAAGGGAAGGGAAGGGAAGGGAAGGGAAGGGAAGGGAAGGGAAGGGAAGGGAAGGGAAGGGAAGGAAGGAAGGAAGGAAGGAAGGAAGGAAGGAAGGAAGGAAGGAAGGAAGGAAGGAAGACAATTGCAGATTTCAGCTTTCTGGCTTTGCTTCACAAAACTCAAATGGCAAAACAAATGCAAACCAAAATTCAAGGAAGATTCTCTCATAGGCTGGAAAAGACTGGTTTAAAAATTACCTTGGCTCTCTTTTTAGCTGGCACTGTTACATTTTTTATGATAAAGTCCTGGAAACCTAAAAAATCATTTAGGCAAATGATTGACCACAGCTAAAAATTAATCTTAAATCATAGGTCATCTCAGAATATTGAAACTGGAAGGAGCATTCAGAATTGTCTAGTCCAATTCTCTTATTTTACAGAGGAAGAAACTGAGGCCCAGAGAAGTGATCTGACTTGTCCATGACTTAGTGATGGAACCAGAACCGTTGAGGTCAGATCTCTTAACTCCTAATCTAGTGCCCTATCATCATGATTTATCCCATCGTACATTGGTATTATGGACAGAGAGACTGGACACTGACTAAAGATGCAAGACTCAGTTGAGAAGCAGTTTGTGATGATGGATAAAGGGCTGAACTTGAAGTCAGGAAGACTGAGATTCACATCTTGCTTCAGATGCATATCTGTGTGACCATGGGCAAGTCACTATCCTCTTCAGGCCTCACTTTCCTCCTCTATAAAATGGAGTTAATAATAGCAGAGTTATTGTGAGCATCACATTGGATGATATAAGTAAAGGAATTTGCAAACCTTAAGATATGTAAATGTCAGCTATTATTATCACCAAAGAAAGAAGCAAGCCCAGTTAGGGAAATAAGCCAGAAAGAAATGAAAAAGCGTTAAGGTTTTGTGGGAGTTGAGCTCTTTCCAGATGCCTTCTAATCTGTGCCATTTCAAATCTGTGTCAGGCAAGAGTGGAGTGGGTTTTTATTATTGTGTGATAAGTGTTATCATATCTTATTCATGTAGGGCTTACTGCTTAGGGTGACATTGATGGCTAAAATGTTTGTTTGGGAATTCTTTCCACAATTCCCTTATGTCAGGAAGAACACAACTGGTCAAGGGACTGAGCTTGTCAAATGAAGACTAATCCACTAAACAAAATCCAGTGTGACTGAGGCACTTCTGATGAAAGAATTGGCCACTTTCTTTGTATTCCCTTCAAGAAAATAAGTGAAATCCACCTCCCCTTGGTTTTCATTGGTTGATTGGTCCTTGGGTGTGTCTTTAGTGATGTACGCCTCAGCCTAAACATATATCCAGAACATAACCAAGCTATGACGTTTTGTTGGCTCTTGCCTCCCAACAGAAAGGGAAATCTGATCTGTTTAACACAGAGAGAGCCGGGTTTAAATTGCAACATGACTCCAGCACCGAGGAGAGCAGAATCTCTTGCCTTCAAGTTACTGTTGCTTCTGACTAATTTCTGCAGCTTTCATAATAATTTGGTGTAGTAACCCATCCAATGAAGGAGATACCTCCTTTGAAATATCTCCAGAATTCTACAAGAAGACATTTCTGCACAAGGATTTCGATGATTTACCAAAAGATCTCTGTTAGACATTTTGAAACATTAGTTATTTCTTATGATGAACCACCTACCACTAATTTAAGTTGAGCCCAGGGTCACACAGCTAGTCTGAGGCAAGATTCAAATCAGCTTTTTAGACTCCAAGTTCAGCATTCTATTCACTGGGCCACCAGTTGTCCCCATTAGAGCATATGAGATAAGCCTAATTTCTCTTCAGTGACAGTCTTTTGAATATTTGAAGACAGCTACATCTTCCTTATAGCTTCTCTTCCTTTTTTAAAATTTTATTTTTTTGGTGAAGCAATTGGGTCAAGTGACTTGCCCAGGGTCACACAGCTAGTAAGCGTTATGTGTCTGAGGCTGAATTTAAACACAGGTCCTTCTGACTCCAGGGCCGGTGTTCTATCCACTGCACCACCTAGCTGCCTCTATAGCTTTTCTTCTTCATTAACTATATGCTTAGTTCCTTCAACCATTTCTTACTGGACATGGTTTCCAGATTTATCATCCTGTTTGTCTCTTTGTGTGTATGTGTAAACACACACACACACACACACACATAACACAAGTAATAATGTGCTAATAAATGTTTAAAAACTATCTCTCCAAAAATGTATACACAGCATACTTTTAAGTTTAATATGTATTATTAGCATTTTTCTCCACCACTTTTTAAAATCTAGACAATCAACAAAATAACAGATAGATGATAAATAGATGATAGAGATAGAAATTCATGCAGGTACAGGTATGGGTTCAGAAATATGACCCCTAGTGTGGAAATTCCTCCCAGCAATGTAGATGGGCAGCCCATCTGTAACTGATAATAAGAGAGACACATCTAAGCTAAGGTACTAAGAGTTTATAGGAATTGGCCACAGCCATACAGTTAGTGTTTTTGTCGGAGACAATTCTGGAAAGAAGGTCTTTTTTTTTCCCCCAAGGCTTTCATAATTTTCTATGTATTTATTTTTAGTTTTCAACATCCACTTCCAGAAGATTTTGAGTTCCAAATATTCTCCTCATCTCACCCCTCTCCCCATCCCAAGGCAGCATGCATTCTGAAATACCCCTTCCCCTAGGAAGGTCTTTTTGACTTCAATCCTTGGTCTATTAACCACTGTACCACACTCTCTCATATCATTTACCAATATAAATAATTTACTTATTGAGGGTATTGCTATTGTATCTCTATCTCTATGTCTATATAGATACAATAGGATATCTATATAAAGATAGATAGATAGATAGATAGATAGATAGATAGATAGATAGATAGATGGATAGATAGATAGATAGATAGATAGATAGATAGATAGATAGATAGATAGATAGATAGATAGATAGATAGACAGAATGAATAGGAATACCTTCAGTAGGTGAACTGAACTCTGACGTACAAAATGTGGGGTGTTGCTAAAGTCTTGGTGGAGTTTAAAAAGCTTAAAACTGCTCTAAGATTTTAGAAGACCCAGTTTTGTATGTAATTCAGCTATTGCTCCCCTGCTGCTTGTAAGAGCTGACCATCCTCAGTAATTATGGCTATAAAGCAGCAAAAGAAAAGAACTTGGGGCAGTTAGGTGGCACAGTGGACAGCGTTTTGGCCTTGGAGTCAGGAGGATGTGAGTTCAAATCTAGCCTCAGACACTTGACACTTACTAGCTGTGTGACCTAGGCAAGGGTCACTTAACCCCAATTGCCTCACAAAAAAAAAAAGAACTCCCAGAGCACCATGCCAAGCTTTTGATGTGGAATTTGTATGTGGCATATTAGGGAAGGATTGGGGAAGAAACTCAGTGAGGACATAGACATTTAGCATCATAGCCAATATAGACAGTGCCCTTTCCTGTCTCAGATAGAATTTGTTGTTTTGAAGAGGACAGGCCATAATCACAAATTCCATGCCATAAAAGGACAAATATTTTTAGCTCTTTCACATCATAGTCCAGCAGTCTGGCAATAGGGCTTGACAAGAAGTCCAAGCTCTTTAGCCCTCTATCGGTTTGTAATAGAACAGAATGCTAGATTTGGGATTGGAGGGCTTGTGTTCAAACTGTGCCTGCTACTTCTGAGACATTGGATAGGTCCATTTCCCTCTCTGGGCCTTAGTGTCCTTATTTGTAAAATGAAGGGGTTGGACTAGAGGATCTTGAAGGTCTCCAATCCTAAATCTACCCTTTACTTACCTCTTTAATCTTATTTTATCTATTTTTCATTATGTCCTCCATTCCAGTCAGGCTGATCTCCTTGCTGTCTACCACAGTTTCATCTCACATCTGTTGTTTTTGCTTATGCCTTCCCTCCACATCCTTCCCAATCAAAATCATAACCATTGTTCAATTTTCAGCTCCAGTCTCACTTCTTCCCTCAAGGCTTCTCTGACTAATATATTCAGCATTGCTCTTTCCATCCCCCTGAACTTCTACAATATTGTTCATTCATTCAGTCATATCCAACTCTCTATGACCTCATTTGGGTTTTCTTGGCAAAGATACTGGAGTGGTTTGCTATTTCCTTCTCCATCTACAATACTTACTGTGTGTTTATAACACCATTCATTCAACAAGTATTTGTTGACCATAATTATTACCACACATTTCCACTTGATTCAGGCATTGCATTGTTTGCTAATTCTTTCCAATATGCAGGGATCTCTCCACTATGAGGGATCTATACTTTATTGATAGCAGAAAACCAGGGTAAAGTTTGCCAACCCCTTTAAGCCACTCTCAGTCTTTGTAGGTGATGCTTCTGGAATAATTTATGTAGACAAGGAGAATGACCTATTGAAAGGAATTTTCTCACTCTTGTTCAAAAAAGACTGGATTAAAGGAGTGGCACCTGAGGTAGAGGGAAGTCTGGGGGAGAAGTGGATAGAGCACTAGCCCTAGAATCAGGAGGACCTGAGTTCGAATATGGCCTCAAACATTTACTAGCTGACTCTGTCAGCTAGTCACTTACTAGTGACTCTAGGCAAATCACTTGCCCCCATTTGTCCCAGTTTTTTTTTTTCACATGAGATGGAAAACAAAAACATCTGGGTAAAGTCTGATCTATGTAACCCAGGGAGCACAGGATTTAAATCCTAACATGCAGAGGAAAAGTTAAAGAGACAGACAATGCCTGAAGACTTTTCTGGCTGACTATATATCTGAATTACAAAGAGGTGACATAGCTTCTGGGACTAAGGACTAAAAGAGCTGAGATGCTTCCCTCATGGGGCTATGGCTGTATAGTAGCTGCTGTTGGGTGGAAAAGCAGTAGGAAAGAGCAGTAGAAACTAAACAGAGAGCAAATCAGTGAAACTGTAGCAGAAGACAGCGCAATGGACAGAATAAACCACACAGAATACTCTAGTATTTTGTCCATCAGAGAAGGTTAGCTCTATTGTTGGATGACATCACCAGACCAGAAGTGGACAGCCATAGTTCTGTGAGGAAGTACGCAGAAGTATGATTGGAGAGAGAGGTGCTTCCAGTTGGGACACAGTCCTATTGACTGAGTTTCCCTAAATATATGTATTCCTTCTTCCACCAGCAGTATAAGAAGCTACTGGAGAGTGTAGTCCTATTTATATAAGGAAAGATGCTATCTTGTAATTGATTTTGCATTGATATTAAGTGTACTTTGAATTCGTGTGTTCTCTGATTATTCAAGTAAAATAAATATCAGTGGGAATTTATTAGCTGTAGTTTTGAGTGATTGCTGATCAAAAGTATGCCTTGAACCTAGAGAAGCTTATTAAGAAGGTCCATGATTGAGAAGGTGCCTCAACTACATAAAATTTGAAATGTCCTAACCAGATAGTAAGTTTTTCTACTTTTCTAAATAATTGTCTAGTCCAATGCCGGGCATACAGTAGATGCCTTATCTGACATTAAAACTAATCTTATTGTTCAGCTATTCAGTCATGTTTGATTCTTCATGACCTCATGGACCATCATAAACCAGGCCCTTCTATCCTCCACTATCTCTTGAAGTACGTCCAGATTCAAGTTCAATGTTTCCATGATACTATCTATCTCATCCTCTGTCACCCCCTTTTCCTTTTGCTTTCAGTCTTTTCCAATATCAGGATCACTTCAAAGGAGTCTCATCTTCTCATTTATGTGGCCAAAGTATTTAAGCTTGAGCGTCAATATTTGCCTTTCCAGTGAATAGCCTGAATTAGTTTCTTTAAGTACTGACTGATTTGACTTCCTTGTTGTTCAAGGGACCCTCAAAAGTCTTCTCCAGAACCAAAATTCAAAAGTATTGATACTGATACATAATATTTGAATTGGTTGATTTCAAACAGTAATATAAGAGAAGCAATTATGTGCAATTTCCACATTTAGAGTTCCAAGTAACTCTAGAGAGAGTAAACAACCCTTACTGGCCATTACTAAGTAGGACTCAGGAGAAATTTCTGAGACAAATTATCAGTCATCAAAAGTAGACAGAACAATCCCTTCCCTGTATCCAAAGGATAACAAAGGTAAGTCCCTGAGCCCAAGGGAGATTCTCTCAAGGGTCTGAAGCACAGTAAGATGACGTCTTTTAACTTCTCTACTGTCCTCATCCTAGGAGGGAGCAGGGAGATGTCAACCCCTTGTCTGCTCATCCTGGAATAGGAGGGCAGCTGTGCCCTAGATAAAGGATCCCAAGACAGGTGGAAACAAGGAAACTCAAATTGCAATAAATCACTCTAGACAGATTCTATTTGGCTTCTGTGACCTTTTGCAATCATGTTTCTTTTGTTACATATATTCCTGGATAAAAAGCCTCGATTCCATTCCTCTCCTCCTTCCCTCCCGCCCTCAAACGCTTGCCAACGAGTATGTCATGGTGGGTGACAACGAGGGAAGAGGTAACATCTGTGACTCAACATTAAGTTAAGTAATTGCACCTTCCTTCTCTGCTCTATACAGCATCTCTCTGCCTGCTCAGTGATAAGCCTTTACAGACAGTATCACCTATCTCCAGTGTTACAATCGATCCAGGTCTTTGGAGAAGTTTTTCTGCTCAGATAGTTAAAGCATCTTTATCAGATTTTGTTTACTCCAGCCTGTTGGGAGAATCATAACTAGATAATCAGGAGGAATTCTCACCAGCACCTGACTTGCTTTTACCAGAGTGTATGTGTTTTGGGACTGGAGGCTGGGCGGTGGTGGGGGGGAGGGGTGGAGGGAGGTAGGGATGGAAACTGGGAATCATCAGGTTCTGACTAAACAAAGTGAGAATGCTCCAGGGGTGCAGGAAGACTTTAGCCAATCAGAACCAGCTTTGGCCAGACAAGAGAAGGAGCTGACCTAAGGTCCTTCTAATTAGTCAAACAGCATTTATTAATCACTTATTATGTCCAGGTATTGTGCTAAGGGCTGGAGATAGCTGGAAGAAAAACATGGTCACATTCTAATTAGCAGTAAAGCTGACATTAAAACCCAGGCATTCTGATTCTCAGAGACAACCTATTCCACTATACCTTGCTGCCTCACCAAGTTGGAGAATAGCACGCAGAACACACATTTCTAGAGGGCTTATAGGATATTATGAAGGTCATAAACCAAGTTTTCTCTGAATGCAATTGTTATGCAAGGTAAATGAAGGAATGGTATCGATGGGTCTGCATTTACATTCTCCATCAACTAAACATGTTGCTACTGAGAGCCTAGAAAGACCCAGGGGTGCCCTGAAGGATGGAATGGAATGAGAGCTTGGGTACACTGAAGTCCAAACGCGAATGTAAAGTGGGAAAGAAAAAACTAAAATATTCTTCTCTTTGCTCCTGGTCATCCTTTTGCAAAATAATTTTATACACCCTTGAACCAGAGGGAAGATAGAGAAGTGAATAATAAAGATGATAGTGATGGTGGTGGTGGTGGTGATGATGATAATTGGCTTGGATATGGCACTCTATATACATTATCTCATTTGATCTTCATAACAACTTTGAAAAATAGCATATATACATATATATATGCTATGTCTCTCAAACTTTTTAAATGTCATATTGTGTGTGTACATATATATATAATATATATATATACATACACATATATACATATATATGACATTTAAAAAGTTTGAGAGGCACAATTTCTCACTATCTATATAGGAATACTGTGACATTTAAAAGGTTTGAGAGAGACAATTTCTGGGTAATTAATGATTTTACCAATAATACTAGCATATTGTCAATAAAGGGGCAGTGACACTCTTGGAAGCCAAAGGTCAATGATAGTGGTGAGCTCACAGTTTATATGCCTTTGGAGGATTAGGTGTTCCTGAGGGTGGCAATCAACTCTGATTGGTTAGCAATTAATGAGAATGAATGTTACAATGAGAAGTGGACCTATTCTAAAGGGGGGGGGAAGGGATGTAACTTTAATCATATCATTTACTTCCAAACCACCCCCAGCCTTGGGAAATCTGGACAAAGAGTCTATATCCCCCACCCAAGCCTGAGCAGAACACAGTGGTCCAGGAGTTTCACCTTAGATTACTTTCCATGGGGGTTGGGCGAGATAGCAATACCTATATTGAGGAGAATGTTAATCCTATCTGCTATCATCAATCCTGTCCTTTAGAGGACGAGCCTTGACATGAGGACTTTAGAAAAAAGGGGGAGAACTCTGGATCTCTCCAAATCATTGGTTATTAAAAATCAATTCTCTCACATATATTATATAAATAAATATATGTAAATAAATTTGTATACATACACATATTTAGTAACATAATATTTATATTTCATACATAATAATTTTATATAGCATAATACTATATAACATGTTATAATATTAATAATATATTACTATAATATAATAATAATAATGATATTACATATATATATTCCTGAGGTGCTGGTAGAGGCTTGAGAATCCATCAGAATAGGGAATTCCTGGTTTGAAAATTCCCTCCATTAATGCAGATCTATAAGTTCTAATCTTAAGGAGTTGCCTGGGGGCACTTAGAAGCTGCATGGGTTGTCCATGGTCACACAACTGGTATGTCAAAGGCAGGACTTGAAACAATTCTTTCTGACTCCAAATCTAGCTTTCTATTCAGTATCCCATGCTGCCTCTCAGTATAAGTATTATTTTCCTCAATTTATAGATCAGGAAACTGAGGTACAGTCAAAGTGACTTGCTCCAAATCATACAAATGGAATTTGAACCCATACACATCTGGAGCTCTTACTACGATTCCTCTTTGAAAGAGGTTAATTGGAAAGAAAAGTTAGTGTTCTAGTAGTAGAAGAAAAGAAGCACTTATTAAGTGTCTAATATATTAGACACTGTGCTAAGTACTTTACACATATATCTCATTTATAATATTTGATGATCTAGGGCAATTTTCACTCAATTGGAAGAATGAATCTAAAAGGATCCAATAAAATTCCTAGAATGTCATTCCTATTTGTGTCACCTGGCCTCAAATATTAATAGCCCTTCCCACACAGAACTCTGACTCAGTAAGCCTCTTCTTGTTTTATGAGCTCAGCTGAGAGGCAATATATCAATGCTGATTCTATCATAGTATAACTAGAGGTTGGAGACAAAAGGACCTGAAGTCCTCTTTAGCTTCTCACCCCTGAGTGGGGTAGGGTGAGGTAGGGTGGTAAGAAAAAGGGAAACAGAGCTGCCCTGAGACTATCTACAAAATTTTGGTCCATCCTATCTTTGAAATGCCTCAGAAAAGGAACTTTTGCAGCCTCAGTTGAGTTCAGTTTAAAATAGATAGAGGGTTGATTTGGAGTCAGAAGAACTGTATTCAAATCCTGCTTCTATAACTTATACCAATGTGGTGGTGGGCAAGTCTTTGAACCTCTGAGGTGTGAGAAGTAAGAGGGTTGGACTAGATTCAGTCAACAATCAACAATCAGCAAGTATTTATTAAAGTGTCCACTATGTGCCAAGCACTTCCCGCAAAGAAGGACAAAAGACAGTTCCTGCTCTCAAGGAGCTCACATAATGGGGAAGACAACAGGCAAACAACTAGGTCCAAACAAGATATAGGCAGGATTAACTGCAAATAATCAACAGAGGGATGGCATTGACATTATAGGGACCAGGAAAGGGTTCTTGTAGAAGGCAAGATTTTTAGTTTGACTTGTAATCTGGAAACTCTTTCTTGAATCTAACTTAATTCCTTTTGGGTGCTATGTAGATGCAATCTCTTATAGTCTGTCTTCAGTGGAGATGTATACAGATGGCTATGTGGAGCATTACCTGCCCAAAGGACCTCCCAATGGCATTTACCTTTCTTTATGCCCAATGAGTCTGAAGCTAAAACAGATGGTGACCAAAATGAAATCATTTGCACAGGTGAATCGGGCAACGATATTTCTCCATGTAGAACACGATTCTAGCCATATGAAATTGGAAGAAAGAAAACCCAATCACAGAAGAAAGGGAAGTGAGATTCATGACTTATCCAGATTATCTCTCATAGTGGCCTACAGAGACAGATTGTTAGAAAGATTAGGATGTGTTCTATGACAACAACCTCGTACCTCAAATATCTCTAACTTCCCATAAAAAAAAGCAACATTATTCATTTGTCATTCATGAATTGATCTGTCTTTCAGTAAACAATTTATATCTCAACTAGTGCTATCTTTGAGGATTTAAGAACAATTTGTATAAGTTTATGTCACATCACATCAACAAACACTTACTATGTGCTAGGCATTCTTCAAGGTTCTGGAGCTACAAAAAGAAGCAAAAAGGACAGCTCCTGACCTTAAAGAGCCTATGTTCTAATGGGGGGATGACAATACATAGAAGGAAACTAAAAGAGGGGAGTAAAATTGACCTGGGGGGGAGACTTTTTTGAAATAAATGTTCTAAGAAGAAATGACCAATCAGAGGAAGGGGTCCTAGGACAAGAAGTCTGCTGGAACATAGTGGCCAAGGCAACCTCTAGGATGAGAAGGCTAGTGGAACATAGTGGAGAAAGTGGTCTGATGGCCTAGGAGCAGGGCCCAAAAAGGAATCAAGGAGCTGAAGTAAGACTTAAATATTCTAGTTAAAACAAACAAACAACAAGTTGTTCTTCCCCATATGTGATATTCTATTTCCTACTCCCTTGTCTTTATACAGGTTATCCACCATACCCATAATGCTCCCCTCTATCCACTAGCTTCCACCAAAGCTCAGCTCAAATGCCGACTCCTACTTGAAGTCTTTCCTCATCCTCCCAGCTGTTAGTGCTTCTCCACCCCACTCCATCCCCAAGTTATCCTGTGGTTATTCTTGCCCTATTTTATATATATTATATGTGGGCATGTTGTCTCCCCCAGTAAAAGTAAGGTCTTGAAGGTAAGGACTGTTCCATTTTTGTTTGTATCTCTAGTAGTTGGTCCTGAATCAATACTTGTTGAATTATTAATTGATCATCCTGAAAGATTGTCCAGTTCAAACTCTTTGCTTTATAAATAAGGAAGCTGAGGCTTAGAAAGTCAAAAGATTTGCCCAAGATCACACAATCATAGGATTAAGAGCTAGAAGGAACTCAAGACTTCTTCTAGTCCAAGCCTCTCATTTTATAGATGAGGAAACTGAGTCACAGGGTAACTTGTCCACAGTCATATTGGTAAAATAAGGAGCAAAGCTAGGCAAAAACTCAGATGCTCTGATTCCAAATTTAGAGTTCAGTGAGTAAGAGAGCCTGCCTCGAACCCATTCCAGAGTTATATCTACTCTACCGAATCCTCTGGGTTCCTTTTCCCCCCATGTGGATCTAACCAAGAAAATGCTAAAGATGAGCCTTTTCCCTGATTCTTTCCATTTCAGACCCTAGTGAGATGGTAATTCACTAGCACGCAAAATAGGCTTCTCTCCCTCTCTCCCTACCCCCTCCCCAGAGGTCTAAGTTTCTACCTCTCCCAGGAGGATAGATTCAGAGAGATAAAGTTTTTATGAAGTATAACAATGTCACCCCATGGCATTCTCTATTTAGAATGTTAATTCTGTACCTTAGAAACTGACTAAAAGACCCAGAGCTCCACTGAATCATCCTTCCTCACCAGCCTGTTATGCATGTAGCATCTCATAAATAATTACTTTCTAACAAGGACCTTGATGATGAAGGTGCACTTTAGATTATCCAGTCAAGGAAAGGAAATGTGAGCATTTTGTGTCGGAGTCTGCGAGCATGAGATGAAAGGGTAAAATAAATACTAACTTTTCCTCATTGTATGGTGAGGAGTATGACATGTTGCTAATTATTCTTATTATTAAAGCTGACAAAAGCATCATTTGCTTTCTCATAGGCCTCTACTCTGAATCTCTAAGGGGCCAATTTTTTCTTCCTACATTTTTCATGAAGGTTCTGGCCCCTAAATGCTTTTCTTCGCCTTGAGATTTGACATGCCTATCATTTCCCTCATTAATTCTTTCATTCATTCATTCACTCATTTATTTATTCAAATACTTATTAATCATCTACTATGTCGTAGGCACTCTGCTAGGTACAAGAGATTTAATAGAAAAACAAAACAATTTCTGCATCCCTGAAACCCACATTCTATGGGGAGAGGGGTGCTTTATCCCTTATTGAGTATGACCTTGGTTCACTGACTATCTCTTTTCCCTCATAGAAAACCAATCTCATAGGAAAAAAAAAACCCACATTCCTTGCCTCCACTTCTTCCTCCCACTCACTTTCAACCCCTTGCAATCTGGCTTCTGAGCTCATTCTTCAACTCAAACTGCCCTCTTCCAAGTTACCAAAGATCTAATTGCCAAATCAGATGCTTCCCATCCCTCATGGGTCCCATCTGTCTTTGACCTCTCTATAGCAACTGACACTGTTAACCACCCTTTTCTCTTTAGATACTCTCTTCTCTGGGTTTCTATGACATTCCTCTCTCAGCTCTCCTCTTACCTGTTTTTTAGCTCCTTTTCAGTATCCTTTGCTGAATCATCACCCTTATTCTCCCTCTGCCCAAATGTGGTTGAACCTCAAGGTTCTGTCCTGGTCTCTCTCTCTCTCTCTCTCTCTCTCTCTCTCTCTCTCTCTCTCTCTCTCTCTCTCTCTCTCTCTCTCTCGCTTGGGGTTAAGTGACATGCCCAGGGACACACACATAATAAGTGTCAACTGTCTGAGGCTACATTTGAACTCAGGTCCTCCTGACTCCAGGGCCAGTGCTCTATCCACTGCACCACCTAGATGTCCCTTTATTCACTCTTGAATACCTCCAGTCTCATATATTGGACAATTCCAACAGGTTCAAAACTGGAAATTATTTTTCTCCCTAAACATACCCCTCCTCTTTACTAGTCATTGAAAATACAAAGACAAAAATTAAGACAGTTCTTAATCAAAGAAAGAGAGTTTACATTCTATTTGGTAGTGAAGGCACAGGAAACTGCCTTAGGTTAGGAGTGGGAAACCTGCAGCCTCAAGGCCACATGTGGCCCTCTAGGTCTTCAAGTGTGGCCCTTTGACTGAATCCAAACTTCACAGAACAAATCCCCTTAACAAAAGGATTTCTTCTGTAAAACTTGGACTCAGTCAAAAGGCTACACCCAAAGCCCTAGAAGGCCACATGTGGCCTTGAGGCTGCAGGTTCCCCACACCTGCCTTAGGCTAACCTAAAGGTTAAGTAACTTGCTTAGGTTAACACAACTATTAAGTGCTATAGGTGGGATTCCTTCCATCTTTAAGCCCAGAAGTTGATTGATCCTTGTGGAGCAAGAGCTCCTGTTTAAGTACCAGTTTAAAAAGTACTTCCCTAACAAGTATTATTATCTTCATTTTGCAGATGAGGCAATTGAATTCTAAAGAAGTTTAGTGACATGACTTCCTCAATATTGCACGGCTTTTGTGTTCAGTCGATTAAGTCACGTCCAACTCTTCGTGACCCCATTTGGAGTTTTCTTGGCAAAGATACCGAAGTAGTTTGCCATTTCCTTCTGCAGCTCATTTTACAGATAAAGAAACTGACACAAAGAAGGTTAAGTGACTTGCCCAGGTTCACACAGTTAGAAAGTATATGAGGCCAGATTTGAAATCACAAAGAGGAGTCTACAGGCCCAGGGTTGTCCACTGTGTCACCTAGCTTCCCTGTTGCATGGGTAATAAATGATAAAGTTAGAACCTCCTTATAGTGATTTACACCTTGTTGCATACTTATTCTAGAGTTACCTTGGGAGGGTGGCCTCATGGGTAGTGATGAATAGGAGGAGGGGATAGAGGAAAGGAGAGAGTACCCTAAGAATGCTTTCCTTAAACATTCCCAGATATAGAATATTCCTTTCTCTCTAATGTTCACATTTCTGGCAAAGAGCTATTAGATATAAGGAATGTATAGACAGATAGGTTGTGCAGTAAACAGAGTGCTGGCTTGGAATCAGGAAGATCTGGATTTAAATGCTGACCCCAGGTAATTCAATTTCTCCAGGCTTCAGTTTTCTCCTCAGTAAGGTGGGGAGTTTGGGCTAGTGGGCCTCCAATGCCCAGTGCAGCTCTTAATCTATGGTCATATGCCACAGAACTAGAGTTTTGGTTTTCAAATCACTCTTGAGCCTTTACAAGTGAAGGAAGTGGGAACAGGCCTTTTGCTTTTTTAGTAGTGCAATCAACTGGCCTTAGGTACTGGATTTAGGTTCTAGTCACTTTGCAGGTATGTTTGAATCCTTCCCTGCTGGTCATCTTTACTTCTTTCCCTCCCAAGAGTCCAGAGGATAAAGACTGACTCATAGAATGTCAGAGCTTGAAAAGCCCTTATAAATACCATCCAGTGCAATACCTTCATTTGGCTAATGGGGAAATTGAATTCCAGATAGGAGAAGTCATTTCAGGGTCACACAATGAAAGCTAGTGCCAGCCAAGAATAGAACCAAGGTTTCCTGACTCCCAGGTTGGTGCTTATTCCACCACACCAAGTTGTTTGTTCCATGAATAAATGAACTGCCCAGGGTCAGGATTTAAACCCAGATCTTGATCCCAAGCCCAGCATTCTATACACTGCACAACCTAGCAAGCATTCATGAAGGGTCTATCTATACCTAGAAGGCCATCTTTTGTCTTCCTGTTCTATATTTTGCCACTAGACTCAGATGGCTCCGGAGGAGAGAGTGAGGCTGGCGACTTTGCCCAGCCCACCCTCACTTAAATCCAATTCACTTGCATGTCATAGCATCACCTCCCTGATATCATGGTCTTCCTTGAGAACAAAGGACAAATAAAAACAACATTTCTGGCTCACAACAAGAATATCGTGAGTCTAGGTGAATTTAACTTCCTCTGAATTAGAAATCTCCCTCTTTGCTTTTATTTCACCTCTTAATCACTTCCAGCTTATTTAGAAAGTGGTCAGAGGCATCACCATCCGGTTTGGGAGGTTCCAGAGGCCCTTAGTGTTGTTTCCCTGGCAGTAGCCACTTCTTTCAGAATTTTTTAAGAGAAGAGAAGAGAAGAGAAACACCAGTATAATGGTAAGTGCTTGATTTTGCAAAAGTTCATATGACCTCATTATGGATGTGGCCTGAACTTCTACCCCTAGGTCAAGGTTTCCTCCTTCTTCTTCCCTATCATCTCCTTCCTAGAACTATCAGCAGACAATCCCCAACCTCCCAAGAGTCTCCATTCCAAAAAAATTCCATTTCTGGCAGATTTGGGGCTGTTGATATAATTCAAGTCAGGGATACATATAATTTCGCTTTTCAGGGGCTGAAGAAGCTGATTCTTGTCCTTGTTTGTTTTCAGTGGCTGTTGTTCCCATCAATGAAATCTTTTGTGAGGTTCTCAATCCTTCTTCTTCCTCAAAGAATAGTGACAATTTTGTTTCTTAAATTGCAGGTTAATTTCCTACCAAACACAATTCATTTCTGTGGTGTGCCAACTATAGAACACATCTGCAAATGGATTTCTCTCCCAACTCCCTATTAGCATCTTTGGATCAGTCTCTTCCAGCTTTCTACAGAGCACCTGTACAGAGAGAGAGAAAACTCCTGGACCAGGGCCTAGCTCTTCCATGTAATGCGTGGAGAAACACCAGGTAACTTGTTTTTTTGAGGCCCTGGATTATCATTGGCAATGGGAAGCTTTGTGGAAGGCGTGGGAAGTACAAACTTTGCAACCAGCTGGGTTCTCACCAGGGGATAGGTGACCCACAGTGCTATTAAGTGACATCCAAGACAGAGGGATGCAGATTGAATGACCAAAAAAAGCAATTACCGGTATAGGTTCAAGTATGCCTAGCTCCTTACACAGTCGCCAAGCAAAAAAATTATCTTTTTTTCATCAGACTTCATGAAGCATTTTTTAAAATGTCTCTTACAAAATTAGGATGTTTTAGTATGCATTACAGCTATTTATGTCAAGTCAACAAGCATTTATTAAGCACTTACTGACATGCTAAGTGCTAGGATTATAAAGAAAGGTGTACCCTCACAAAGTTTACCGTGTGTGTGTGAGAGTGTGTGTGTGTGTGTGTGTGTGTGTGTGTGTGTGTGTGTGTATCTTTCTCCCTTCTAAATCAGTGAGTGAAAATGAAAAAAGAAATGGGGCTACTGAACCTATATTAGGATCCCTATGACTGTGTACTAACTTAGAAAACCACTTATTAACATTATCTATGTTCTACTGTATTTTCATTTACTTCATTAAATATTTCCAAATTAATTTTTTTAATTAATTTATTTTGATTTATCAACAATCACTTCCATATGCTTTTGAGTTTAAAATTTTTCTCCCCTTCCTCCCCACCCCCCCCAAGATGGCACACAATCTGATATAGGCTATACATATATATTCCTATTCCCAATTAAATTTTAATCTGATTGGGGACACTTAGGAGTTTTGCAGCTTCAGGTCACATGTTTGACACTTCTGTTCTAGATTATAAAGTCTTTGCAGTTAAGGACTATACGTTTATACATTTTTGTATTCTCCCTATAATAGGAAGAAGGGAGAGAAAGAAACATTTACAAAGTGTTTATTATGTGCCAGGCACTGGGTTAAGTGCTGGTGATTCAAATACAAGTAGTCTTTGCCTTCATGGACCTTGTTTTGATGTGAGAAGACAAAAGGAGCTGAAAAGTGAATGGGGAGGGCAGGGTAGAGGAAGGTACCAGGTGCTAGAGCGTAGTTTTAAAGTCAAAGGAAGTCAGGAACAGGGCCAGGAGGAGGACAAAGTTAGGCCAAACTTGGCCTGTCCACAAAATGGAAGATCCAGGAGGTATCACCAACAGGAACTGGGTGGAGAGGAATATTCCATGCTGAGTGGGTTGAGGTGGGGTAGGAAGCTGTTTCAGGATGAGGATGTTTAAGACACTGAGGAAAATTCCAGGATGGGCTAGCAGTAGAGAGAACATGGTTTTGAAGTCCAGAGGAAATCAGGAGCATGACCAGAAGAAGAAATAGTGATAACAATGGGGGGGGGAAGATGCTTAATAAGTTTTTGATGGATTAGGCCCAGCCAGGCTTATGCCATTATTCTTATAGTCAGAAAACCAGCTGAAATGTTCCTAGCAGTGTGACTTTGAACAAAGTATTTAACTTATCTAAACTTCATTTGTCTCAATGGTTAAATAAATAAATAAATGTCTCCCCCTTTTGGGTATATTGTAATGAAAGAGCTTCTTTAGCCTCAAAGCAATATATAAAAGTGTAATGCATTAGCTTTCAGAAGGCCACTGGACATAGTGACAGAAACTGAAGAAAAACTTGTGATTCATGACTCATGGCTCTGAGCCCCAGCCAAAGTAGGTCCTAGAGGAAATGAAAGTCCCCACCCACTGATTCCAGTAGATGCCACCATTCCTCCACAGCCTGTTTGTCCTCAGCTTAACTTTTATACTGGCCAAAGGGATTTTGGAATCTGTCCCATCCCATGGTAACCCTGATGGATCACCCTGAGGCCTGAACTCCACCAGCATAAACTGCCTCCTAGCCCCAGAAGTGAAAAAACCTCTCCCTACTTTATCCTGGCTTCATTCTTTTGCTCTTTCTTTCTCCCTCTTCTCCCCAGTCCATCCCCAAAGGGAGGTACTATCTGTTTCAGAGCTTGAGTCATGTCTGACTCTCCATGACCCCATTTGGGGTTTTCTTGGCAAAGACACTAGAGTGGTGTGTCATTTCCTTCTCCAGCTCATTTTACAGTTGAGGAAACTAAGGCAAATAGGGTTAAATGACTTGCCCAGGGTCACACAGCTAGTAAGTGTCTGACTCTATCCACTGTGCCTCCTAGCTACCCACATCCTCTAAACTCTAGTTGAAGGTCCTTTATAACCTAGTCTCCTCCTACCTTTCCAGTCTTCTGGTATCTTACTTCCCAATAAGTTCAATGACCCTGGCTGTTCCATGAGCAAGACACTCCATCTCTCAGCTTTGGGAAATTTTTCTGGCTGTTCTCCAAGCCTGGAATGTCCTCTCTCCTCATTTCTACCTCCCAGCTTTCCTAGCTTCCTTCAAGTCCTAACTAAAACCCCACCTTTTACAGGAAGCCTTCCCCAACCCCTCTTAATCCCAGCACTTTCCCCTCTTCTAATTATTTCCTATTTATCCCGTATATACTTTGTATGTGTGTTTGCATGTTGTCTCCCACTCCATTCTAAACTTTTCTAGGGCAGCAACTGTCTTTTGCCTCTATTTGTAGTCCCAGCACTTAACACAGTGCCTGGTACATAGTAGCCACTTGATAAATGTTTATTGATCAATTGATTGAAAAGAGGAAAGAATTTAACTTCATTGATTAAATATAGGATCAATACATTTCAGAGATGGATGATGTCCCAAAGGTCATCTTGTCTAACTACTCAATTCAATAAGCAGTGCATGGGGAAGAGAGAGTCTTTGCCTTGGATTCAAGACTGGGTTTGAATCCTGCCTCTGCTCCTTACTAGTTGTATGACACGGGCATGTCCCTTAACATTATTGAATCTCAGTTTCCTAAACTGTAAAATGGGGGCAATAATATGAGTAGTACTTATTTTAAAGGGTTGTTGTAAGGATCAATTGAGAGAATGCATGTAATGTCCTTTGCAAACTTTATTGTACTTTTTTAGTAGAGTTGAGGAAATTGAGACCCAAAAGAGGTGATATAATTATCTGAAGTCACAAAGCTAGCCTGGTAGCTGTGTCTTATTCCCAGAGGAGATAACCAGTGTTTAGGACAAGTTCCACAGAAGCTATATATTCATTTTATTTTTATATCAGCATGGTAAAATATTCTCAAAGAACTCTAGTCCCCAAGATCCTTTAGCCATGGACCTTTAAATATAAGAGGTGTATAGATCAAATGCTTTAATCAATCAACAAGCATTTATTATAGCACACACTGCTATGTGTGAGCAGAGAGGCATTGTGAAATGGTGGAAAGAATCTGCCACTCCAAGTAGAGAAGACCTGAGTTCAAATCTTCTATCTACTACATTCTGGCCATATGACCATAAATGAATTACTTAATCTCTCAGGACCTCAAGCAACTCTTGAAGGCTATAAATTATGAAGTGGGCATTGATCACCATTGGTAGAGTACATGTCTTCAGTGGGAGTTCTCTATGCCAATGAAATTAAGTATCTAGAAAGAATGAATGAAAGGAGGAAGGAAAGAAGGAAAGAAGAGAGAGAAAGGAGGAAAGAAAAGGATGAGAAAGAAGAAAGGAAAGAAGAAAAAAGAAAGAAGGAAGGAAGGAAGGGAAAGGAAGGAAGGAAGAAGGAAGGAAGGAAGGAAGGAAGGAAGGAAGGAAAGGAAGGAAGAAGGAGAGGAAGGAAGAGGAAGGAAGGAAGAAGAAGGAAGGAAGGAAAGAAGAAGAAGGAAGAAGGAAGAAGGAAGGAAGAAGAAAGGAAAGAAGGAGAAGAAGAAGAAGGAAGGAAGGAAGGAAGGAAGGAAGGAAGAAGGAAGGAAGGAAGAAGAAGAAGAAGGAAGGAAGGAAGGAAGGAAAACTGTACTAGGAACTGGGATAAAAAGATGACAATGAGATAGTCCCTGTCCTCAAGGATCTTACATTATAATTGGAGGATGCAATAGGGGAAATAGGAGCCAGAAAAGGGAATTTTTCATCTGGTTAGTCAAAGGAACTATCAGTGGAGCCACAGGACAGATAATGGTCAAGACCTTTCCAGTAGCAATGGGAGAATTGGATTGATTATTGTTCCCAGAACAAGAGTAAAAGTTGGAAACTCATAGGATCATAGATTAGGATTTGAAGGAACCTTAGAAGTCATCTAAGCAATCCCTGTCACTTTTTAAATCAAACAACCAACCAATATTATTTTTATTATTAAATTTTTTGTTACAAACTTAATATTAAGTATCTATATAATAAATTGGATTTAGTTTGGAACTATTTACATTTGAATAAATGAATTTTAATTTTAATTTTTAAATTGTATTTATTTTCCCTCAGTTACATGAAGACAATTTTTAACATACATTTTTCAAAAAATTTGAGTTCCAAATTTCCTCTCTCTTCCTCACTCACCTTTCCCTCCCTAAGATAAGCAATTTGACATAGGTTATACATGTTCATTTATGCAAAACATATTACCATATTAGTCATGTTGTGAAAGAAGACACACGCCTAAAAAAAATGCAGAAAGTGAAAAATTGTATGCTTTAATCTGCATTCAGATTCCATCAGTTCTTTCTCTGGATGTGGATAGCATCACGAGTCCTTTGGAATTGTCTTGAATCATTGTTGAGAATAATTAAGTCATTCACTGTATCACCCTCATTTTAAAGATGAGGAAGCAAATGTTAAGAGATTCAAAGGTCACACAGGAATGAGTGTCCTAGTGGGGATTCAAATCCAAGCCTCTGCCTCCTAATTCATCCCTCTTGAATTAAATATTGCCACCAATTCATTTCAGTTGAGCACTATTTGTTCTATATAACATTTGCCATGACTCCTCAGCTTGGTTTCAATTCCATCATAACTTCATCATGCCCCACTCAAGATAAACTCATTATTTGGAAATGAATCATCATATGTCCTTTCATTTTTGCTACTCACACCTTATCGATACCCTCAGTTGCTTCTGCCTCTCTGATTGGAGGGCAGAGCCAAAAAAAACCCACAGCCTTCTTCCATAGCCTCCATTTGTAGAAGGCTCAGACTCTCAATTATTTCTTCATTTTTCACCAGCTGCTCTGCTTGGTTTTGACTCCACCATCATCTTCATCATGCCCCTATACTGGGTACCTTCCTCCCATCCCCTTTTCAGCTTCCTTTTGGTTATTGTCTTCTTATGGGCAGGTAGGTGGTACAGTGGATAGAATATGTGTCCTGAAGTTAGGAATATTCATCTTCCTGAATTCAATTCTGGCCTCAGATACCTACTATCTATGTGACCCTGGGCAAGTCACCTAACCCTGTTTGCCTCAGTTTCCCCATCTGTAAAATGAGCTGGAGAAGGAAATGGTAAGCCACTCCAGTATCTTTGCCAAGAAAACCCCAAATGGAGGCACAAAGAGTCAGACACAATTGAAAAGACTCAAGAACAAAGTTGTACCTAGAGTCAGTATTTCAGTTGCCCTTAGTGTCCAATGTGCAGTGTAAAAAAGATTTGATGTGGAATCAGAGAGCCCTGCTTCAAATCCTTGCTTTGCTATTCACTAGCATCTTAGGCAAATGACTTAACTTCTCGAGACTTCAGGTTCTCCTTCTTTGAAATGGAGAAGTTACAAGAACCAAGAGAACATTGCATTCAGTAACAACAATATTGTTTTAAGAACAACTTGGAGTGACTAAGTCATTTTGACTATTATGAATACACAAATTAAAAATAAAGGACTATGGGAGGCAGCTAGATGGTGCAGTGGATAGAGCACCGGCCCTGAAGTCAGGAGGACCTGAGTTCAAATCTGGCATCAGACCAAACACTTAACACTAGCTGTGTGATCCTGGGCAAGTCACTTAACACTAATTGCCTAAAAATAATAATAATAAAATAAAAGACTATGAAGAAAGTTGCTATCTGTATCCAGAGAAAGAATTGATAAATAGTAGGATGCATATATATGTGTACACACGTGCACAAACACACATACACACACACATTTGTGTCTAATGGTAGCCATCTCTAGGGCATTAGGGGAGGGGAAAAAGGGGAAAAGGAAAATTACACAATAAATTTACTACATATTTAAATGGAAAGCAAGTTGTGCATAATAGATTTGCAGTCATGTTCAATCATCTTTTTTTTTCTATTCTGCTATGTTATGGAAATGCTTGTATTATTACTTAACTTCAGAATAAACTAATTTTTTTTTTAAATATAGAGGTTAGACTAAATAACCTCTAGGGTAGGTCACTTTCAGCTCTAAAACTATAATTCCATGATCTCCTTCTAAGGATACCCTAGATTTAGGTTTGGAAATCCTTCATTGTTTGGGGTTTGAGGAATCTAGACTGATCTGTCCTCAAGATATAGGCAGCAGTAGCCTAAGTCACTGGAAGAGCACATTGGTACTTTGCTCAAAAGAAGAGTTTGACCTTTCCATTTGTGTTGTGTAGCCCTGGAGAAATCGGCCCTTATTGAGTTTAGCTGCCAGTTAGCTATGGAGTGAGTGTAAAATCTGGCCTTATTCCCAAATCAACCTTCACAGCAGCCTCAGACTTTGGAGTCCAGCTCTCAGCCCATAGAGTGTGTTTCTCTTTCATGCAAATTGTGACTTTTCCTGGGAGAAGGCGATAAGCATTTTCAAATAGCAGAGTAACCTATTGGGAGGGGGAAGGAGGGGGAATTGGAGAGGGGAGAAGTAATAGAACAGTAGAGTGAAGGAGAGAAATAGAAATAGGCATAGAAAGAGCAAAACATGTGGTAATAAGAGGAAGAAATTGCCAGAAAGAGAAAGAAGATGAAAGAGACACACAGAGACCACCTATCTGTCTCTACCATGAAATGACTCCTTTTGTATTCTTCTCAGGATACCTTTAATTTCCATGAGATGCAATCTAGTCCTTTGAATAATGTTGCCAAGGCTAGGTGACAGCAGAGTGAAGCTGAAGACAGGGACATTGGCATATTTATTGGTTCAAAATAGACTCCTTTGAGAGTCCATCAAAATAATTTTTTTTTCAAAATTCAATTTAATGCAAGTGCTCTCCAAATTAAATTCTTTTACTGCAGTTTAGCCCCTGAACAATTGCTACAATTTTGTGGTAAAGAGCCTTGGATTCCCAATTAGTAAATTAACAGCCAGGCAATCTAACTGAACTTGTTCCATTGATGGGGTAGGAGGGAGAAGAGATGAGAGGGAAGCTGGGCTCTCTCATTTGTTTCCTAGAGGAGCAGATGCCCAACTTACAGAGAAAAAAAAAGGTAATTTTGGAGGTGAAACTTTAAAAATAATCATTTGTTTTAAAAGGATACCTTGCCCTATCCCCAGATCCTCTTATTCTGGCTGACCTGGAAACATGTTGCAGACTTTTTTTCTTCTGAAGATCTTGCTATAGAACTTGACAACTCTTAGATACCAGATCATTATATTGGGATTTTTGACAATAATAATTTGACAGTATAATAAGAATTTTACGTGAAGCACCATGATGTGATGCATAGAGAATCAAAACCTAGAGTCACAGGACCTGGGTTCAGATTCAAGCTCAGTTAATTCCTACCTATGTCACCTTGAGCAAATCACTTCTCTGGGCCCAGTTTCCTCATCAGTAAAGCAAGGGAGACTGACTAGATGACTTCTCAAATCATTTCCAGCTCTAGATCTGTGATCTTATAACAAGGTACATTTCTATGTTAAACATCTTACATATCATGTATAGTAGAATTTTTATTGGACATCCAAAGGACCATGTTTGTTCTAGCTTCCCTTGAAGTAGGGTTTGGGGTGAGGAAGACATGCAAAAGACAGCAACTTTGTTTCACATGTGGACATTATATTAGGCCTCTTGGACTTATCTTCGTATTTCCTACTTCATAAAACATTAAAAATGGAAAGGACCTAAGAGATAATCTAGCTTACTTACCCCTCTCCCACCATTTTGAAAAATGAGGCCATTGAGACCCAAAGAAGTTAAGGTCATATGGTAAATTACAGGCAGGGTGAGGACCAGAATTCAGAATTCTGTCTTTCAAGAAGATAACAAAAGCCTTTGGTAAAATTATCAAATAAGCTAAGAACCTCATCAGGACCACCATCCTCTGAGCATCTTACCCCACTTCTGTCACCCAGCAAATTCGTGCTATGCAGGATTCCCATTGCCAGATTACAGCCAAGACTGACTATTACAAGCAAGACTTTATGCTCTGGATCTTTCCCTCTTTTACATCAAAACTCTTTTGTCTTGTTTCCCATTTTCCCCAGATAGCGTGTGTGTGTGTGTGTGTGTGTGTGTGTGTGTGTACTTTTCTGAAGCCAGTCTGATAAACTCCTTCACACCAAAGAATTCACAGTTAATAATGGCTGAACATGTTCTTTTCTTAGAGAATATTTGCATTTTAATTAGGCCATTCAATACCTTAGCTCGTAAGAGTGAAAAATGTACGCTTTTCTTCATATCAACCTGGCTTTCCAAGAATATTTATGCACTATCCCTGTTCATGCATTCAGTGGTCCAGCTAAGCCAGTCTTCTTAATGTCCATCGTACGTGACACTCCATTGTCCATCTCTTTGTCTCTCCCCCATTCCATAATGGAATCTCTCAGAATCCCTAGGTTCCTTCAAAGCTCAGTTCACATGCCCTTTGCTGCATGAAGGCTATTTCCTGTTTCCCCCAGGTGCAACTGTTTCCACTCCACCCAAATTACTTTGTATTAATTGTGTGTGTGTGTGTGTGTGTGTGTGTGTGTGTGTGTGTGTGTGTGTGTATGAGATGCTGGCCAAATCCTGCACTGATGGCTGGTATCAGGTCAAATGCCTCTGCTACTCAATTCCATTTGTTATCTCTCACTTCAAGGAAACCCACTGCCTCACTTTCCCTTCAGTGTGAAATTCCTCCTTGAAAACCAGAGAACTTCACAAATTAAACTCACAAGTACCTCCTATCAAAGAGAAGTATCCCAAGCAAGTAACAAAGAGTAGTAGAAGCAGAGAAACCCTTGCTTCGGAGCCTTCCTCATCATTCAGGTTTAAAGTCAAATGGAAAGATCATAGAATCACAGCCTCTTTTGAGAGGGAAAAAAAAGAACCTTAAAGATGACCTCCTCCAACCTCATACATGTTCCAGAGGAGCAAACCAAGAAGATGAAATGACTTACTCAGGGTCATACAGGAAGTATGGGAAAGTCAGGAAAGTGGGAAAGTCAGGAATAAAGCTCAGGTCTCCCGACTCCTAGTCTATTACTGCGCCTACATTATCGGTCCCTGGGTTTCTATACTGTTATAAGACCATGGTATGAGGCCTACACTGGCATGCTATGCCATGAAAACTAAATCCTGACAGCCTGTTTTTGTAAGTAGTAGCTAAGAATGGTCTTTAAATTTTTAAATATAATAAAAATGCCATTTCTTGGCTGTGGTCTACACGAAAACAGGTGAAAGGCTAGATTTGACCTGAGGGGCCATAATTTGTCTTCCCCTGTTATAAGGAAACAGTATTAGAGTAAAATCAGTTAGTCAGTCAGTCAAGCAAGTAACACTCATTCCAAATGTTTACTATGTGCCAGATATTGAGCCCAGCTTTGGGAATACAAAAATAATCCCAAAAACAACAACAACCACCACCTCCACCAAAAAACCCAACTCTACCTTCCTGCCTCCCACCTAGCCAAAAACACCAACTAGTACCCCCACACACACACACACACACAGAGTCCCTGCTCTCAAGGAGCATAAATTGTAATGAGTGAAATGCATAAATAACCAGTCCTTCCAGTATTTCCAGGAGCAAACTCCCTTGAAAGAGGACCAGAGAAGATCACTTCCCCATAATGCTCACACTCAAGGAGGATTTTAGCAAGGCATCAGGATACTAACAAGCCACTTGTGCTGCATAGCAATTGCCAACATCTTCCACAGCTATAACATGCTCATAAAAAGGGTCAAATCCAAGGAAAATAATATCTCAGTTTCTCATCAGAAATATATTGACTTCAGCCAGACTCTGCTGGAAGCTCAGTGCAGACAGTTTTACAGCAGTTTTTTTTTCTAGTTTGTGCCAAGTCAAGTCAACAAATATTAAAATCCTTGTCTTTGGCTGAGAGGCCAACCTCACCCTAATGTATTGTACTAAGGTTTGAGGGATAGACTGCCGTTTGCTCCAATTCTCCCTCCTATATGACTTAGTTTGCATGTTGTCTTCATGTTAGCATATAAGCCACATGAGGGAAAGGATTGTTTCTGCCTTTCTTTCAGCTCTTCCTACTGCATAGTAAGTGCTTAATAAATACATCTTGACTTGACTTGACTCATTGCCTGAATTCCATTATTGGGATTGTTCCTTGAGTTTTTTGAGCCTTCTTAAAAGGCCAAGATGTCTAAAAAGAACAGTAGTTAGACTTTTATCAGCTATTGATATCATGGAGTGAATGATGATAATTAAGAGCAGATTAAGACTGGGTCTGAGGAAGAGAGTAAGATGATTCTGGCTAACTCCAAAGAAGGAAGCATTATTGACAAGGAAGTAAAGGAGAAAAAGTCTAGACCCCAGACACAAACTCCTACTGTTCAATTTTGTCAAAGGTTAATCCTGCAAGAGGTGCCCAGAGCTTGGCTGAGTACCAAGGGGGATACAAAAGAAATGTTCATACCTTCAAGGGAATTAGATTCTATTTAGTGAGTCAAGGCTGCAATGAGAGAGACTATTACTATAGATAATAATAAGAGATAGTCAAACCTCTCATTGATTCTTCTATAAATCCTCTCTGGAGAAACTGGACAAAAGTGACAAGCAGGATGCACAGGTATGGAAATATAGTGATCCATGTTGGTAGAAGAAATTCCCATATCAACAACATCAAAGATTTGGCAAAGTCTAAAAACAACAACCACAACAAAAACCATACACCGCTCCAGGGTAGGCTGAATGGATTGTACGTGAAGTGCCCAGTTGGAAGTGTTCCCTCCTTCTCTCTCCCTCCCTAATTACATCATACTTCTCTCTGCTGGATGCCTTTTACACGTTTCATTGCAACTCCTATTATATAGTTATTTGTGCACATCTCCTATTAGACCATAAGGTCCATTGGGACAGGGACTCTATATTTTTTTTTTACTAGCATCTAGCACATAGCAGGTGGAGGGACTTCTCAAACTGAGAATTGCCCATACTGGTGAATCCTTCTATATGTGGTTCGAATGACAGACCTTTCCCTTTGTTGTTGGAATAAGTCATTAACTGATATCATTGCCTCTTCAAAGTCCATTGAATCTAGCAGTCTCCATAGTTCACTATGGCGGCAGGGGGAAGGGGAGACATTAGAAGCAGCAGTAACACAGTGATGGCATTACTACTAGGAGTTATCTGTCGTTCTCTTTGAAAGAGTCTCAGGTCCCCCAAACAGTATTGCAAACAGAGCAAAGCTGACTTATTCCGAAATCCAAAAGCCGGTGACTAGAACTTCTATCTTGGGGGCACAGGTTATGAAGAACCAAAGCCATCTGTGTTTTCACAGTTAATTAGTCAACAACACAAACAGGGCACAAAAGGTACCACCAATACCACCAACACCAAAGCATCTAGGATCCAATATAAATTCCTTTGGTATTTAAAGCCCTTCACAACCATGCCCTATCCTATCTTTCCTCCTTTATTGCACAGTACTCCTCTCCACTCTGACTCCTTTCATAATCCAGTCATATTGGCCTTCTTACTGTTCTTTACCCAAAACCCTCCATGTCTCCAAACCCCTATCTCTAGTTTCCATACCTTTGCCCTGGTTATCATCTCTGCCTAGTATGCAACTCCTGATCGCTTTAAGGCTCAACTCAAATGTCACCCTCTGCAGGAATCATCCCTGGTCTCCCTATTTACTGGTAAACTCCCCAGGTTACCATATTGCACATGCTTTGTACATGTTTTATACATGTCTATGTCTATGTGTGTATGTGTGTGTGTGTATGTGTAAAATCTACCCTTCTCCCCTTAAAATGTAAGCACCTTGAAGGCAGGGCCTATTTTCCTATTGTCTTTGTATTCCTGGAATAATTCCTGCACATATTTTATTAAGTATATAGTAGGTACTTAATAAATGCTTATGATTTATTACCACTACTATTCTTACTCTCACATCATTGTTCATGAAGCATCCTTTAAAAAGCAATTTAAACTTTTCAAAGCACTTTCAAAGCTTTTATAGAATATTAAAGTTTACAAAGTAATCCTGTAGGAAATGTCAAGTCATTGTTAGAAGGTTACATGAAGGATCTGTGACTTCATGAGAGCTCCTTCTGCCTACATAGAACAACAACCTGTCTATGACTTAGTAAAGACAGGTTAAATAACTTGTCCAAGGTTACATAGCTAGTAAGTATCAGAGGCAAGATCTGAATCTGGGTCTGCCTACCTTCAAGACAAGAAAATTCATTACCTTAGACCATGTACTCAGGCTTACATGCTGGAGCTGATTGGTCAGTCAGTCAATAAACATTTATTAAGCACCTACTATGTGCTAGGCATTATACTAAGTTCTGGGGATACAAAGAGAAAAAATAGTTCCTGGCCTCAAGGAATTAACAATCTGATGAAGGAGACAATAAGCAAACAAATACGTATAAACAATTTATGTATAGGATAACTAAGAAAAGGAAAGCACTACAATTAAGAGGGGTTGAGGAAGACTTTCTGTAGAAGATGGAATCTTAGCATCTGGGACTTAAAAGAAGCCAGTAGGCAGAAATGAGGAGAGAGATTATTCCAGCATGGGAAACAGCCAGAGAAAATGCCCAGAAATGAAAGATGGGATGTCTTGTTTATAAAACAGCGGGGAGGCCAGTGTAACTGGATGGAGGAGTACATGTAATGGAAGAAGGTATAAGAAGACTGAAAAGGTAGGAGGGGCTAGGTTATGAAAGGATTTGAAAGCCAAATGTTGTATTTTCTCTCAGAGGTAATAGGGAGCCACCAGAGTTTATTGAGTGTGTGTGTGTGTGTGTGTGTGTGTGGTGTGTGTGTGTGTGTGTGTGTGTAGGGAAGTGACAGGGTGGGAGCTAAGCTTTAGGAAAATCACTTTAATGGCTGAATGGAGAATGGTTTGGAGTGGGGAGGTGTGTTCACCATATCTATTCTAACCCATGCTCACCCTGCTTGTACCCCCACTACCTTCATGTTATATCCCTTCCTATCCTCTCCTCCCCAATACATATTTTCTACACCTCTGCATCTGGGAACAGTAGTCAAATCAACACTACCATATCTGGAAAGCACTTGTCAATCAATTATTCTGTGACTCCACTCACTATCTCCGTGACTTCCCTGATCAACACATACCTTCCTGGCCACCCCTTCACCATTAGAATTCAAGTTTCTTGAAGTAAGAAACTTTCTCCATTTGTGTATTTGTATCCTCAGTGCTTAGCACAATACCTGGCACGTAGTAAGCCTGGAGCATAAGTATTCCTTCCTCTCTCCCTTCCTCCCTACCTCCCTTACTTCCTCTCTCTCTCTCCCTTCTCCCTCCCTTCCACCAAACTGCTTCTAATGTAACAATTATTTTTTTATTAAAATTGTTTTGATATATTTTGCTTTTACATCTATCTCATTTCCAATATATCCCTTTCCTCCATAGGGAGCCATCCATTATAATAAAGAATAATAAAGAAAGGGAGGAAAAGCAGTCCATCAAAACCAACCAACACGCCAATGAACCTGTCAGTATATGCAATGTTGTATACCCCAAATCCCTAGGCTCTGCAAAGAGGGTCTCCTTTTTCTTCAGGGCCAACCTTTATCATTATAATTACAGTGCAATCATTATTGCCAATTTACAAATAAAGAAATTGAGACTCAGAGCAGCTCAGAAAGCTTCCTGTCATCAATAAGTAATAAATGACAAAGGCAGAATTTTATCCCAGGAATCTTGAACTCAATTCTAGTATTTTTCCAACTATTTTTCCTCACTTGATTCATGCTTACCCGCCACTATCCTTGTGCATTCCATAGGGAAAGGAATTATCATCCTTATTGTAGAGACAAAAAAAAAGCAACTGAGGCAAAGAATGGAGAGGTAGTATGATGTGCCTAAAGTAATGTGGTGAAAACTCTCATCTCCGACTTCCAGGTATGTGTACTTTGCATGAAAAATGGTAGGAAAAGAGTTGGGTTTGGAATTAGAGGATTTGGTTTTGAATTCTGCCTCTGCCACTCTACCTGTGTGATCCTGGTAAGTCACTTAGTTTCTTCAGGCTTCTTCTATAAAATGAGGGAATTGGACTAGAAGACCTTTCAACTTTAAATCTATAAACCTAGATTACCAAAACTTTATTATTTTGGACTTCAGAACATTTTTCTACCTTGTATTCTCTTACTAGCCCCTATTAACTCCTCAAGAAAAGGTACCATTAGACATAACTAGATAGAGTGACTTGAACAATGACTATAGACAGAAAGGAGCTATGGGATGTACATTTTCAATCCCTTATTCTATCTAGCAGCTATCTACTGAGCTATAGGTTTATGTACAGCTGTACATGTTTTTCATACAACTTTGTATTTAGCAGGAGAGAAAAATTAGCAAAATAATGAAGTATGGTTCTGTTTACTTCTATTATCAGACATTTTTTTAAAAAGTCTGAATAATAATCTTTATACCTTGATTACATGTGTTGATTGAGACTAGGTCTCTGTTGTGAAATGAAACATATCTGCAATTCAAACACATATTCATTAATTCATGGCCACTAATTGCTCTAATCAAGGTAGAACTTCCTACTTGAAACAAATAATCAGTCTTAATAACAGACATTTAAACAAAAGCACAGTTCATTGATTTGATTATTCTTCTTGCCTAGTGTAGTCATTCCCCAGTGTTCACTCCTTAACTGTGAAAAATGATACAGCAATAATGCTGCAAACTTTGTGTTGACCACCAGCAAATCAGCTAGAAATGCCTGTCACCCAGCACTTCAGCACATCTTCAGAATGATAACCTAGGAGTCATTAAGTGTGTAGGGAATCACCGAAGAAGAATTTTTGGAATGGTGTGAGAGGAAACGTCCATTCAAAGTTTTATTCTTATTATGGGATAAAAGCAAACCTAAGGGCTTAAATGTCACTTTAGCAATGCCCATCAATGAGAAATGGTGAACAAATTGTAGTATAAAAATGTAATGGAGTATTATTGTACTATAAGAAATGATGAGCAGGCAGATTTCAGAAAAACCTGGAAAGACTTACATGAACTGATGCTGAGTTAAGTGAGTAGAACTAGGAGGAAATTGTACACAGTAACAGCAACATTGTGCAATGATCAACTATGATAAATTAGCTCTTCTCCGCAATATACTGATCCAAGATGATTCCAAAAGACTCATGATGAAAAATGCTATCCACATCCAAAGAAAGAACTGATGGAGTCTGAATGCAGATGGAAGCATATTATTTTCACTTTCTTTGCTTTCTTATGTGTGTGGTTTTTTTTCTTTTTCTCTTGTTTCTTCTTTCATAACATGACTAATGTGGAAATATGTTCAACATGTTTGTGCATGTATAGCCTATATCAGATTGCTTGCTCTCCTGGGGATGGGGGAAAGGAGGGAGAAAAATTTCAAATTCAAAATCTTATAAAAAATGAATGTTGAAAACTGTCTTCACATGTAATTGGAAAAAATACTATTTACATAAAAATCAAATCAAATCAAGAAGAAACTTGAGGTCCAAAAAAGTTATTTGAGCAGAACTCCATCTCTGACGGGTTTTACCTGGAAGCTACAAAGGTGTCAAGTATAGACCGAGAGATAGATTGTATATTATTATCAGAAGACAAGCTAGATGACTTCAGAAAGACACATTACTAGAAGGCTGGCTACCAGATGATAAACTCTTTTAGCCACAAAGATTCACAAAAATGTCTACTAAAAAACAGGGACTATAATCTTCGTTGGTGAAAATAGTACTCCTACCTAGGAAAATCCTTGAAATATTGACATAAGTAGTTTATTGTCCAATGAGTCTTTGAAAATTGCTCCTCCATGTGTTATGTGCATTGGTAACTATCAACCAGTGTGGCTTGGTGGATAAAGAACTGGCCTGGAAGCCAGAAAGACCTGGCTTCAGGTCCTGCTGCTAAAACCTATTGACTATATGACCCCAGGCAAGTGGCTTAACTTCCCAGTACTCTATATAGCTCTCTAAATTGCAGAGAAGATGCTAATATTCACTGATAGAGTTTCCTAATCCAGAAGTTCCCTGTAGCAGTGAAATCACCAGATTAGGACTGGTCCTTATCTTAGCCTGATTAACTAGCCCTACTCTCTATTCTAGTCATATTAAACCACTTGTAATGTATATTTGCTGCCGTACTTCAGAGTCATATGACAATCTTTCAGGGATAACTATCGGAGATCTTTCAGGTATGACCAGGAAGATGAAAATAATATCAGGTATTCTCCCCACATCACTCTTACGTATGTGCATGAGGCTATGAGCTGCAGGTCAATGTTTGGGATTCATTCTCTTACATTCATGCGTAGGAAGACAAAGACCAAGACAAAGAAGAAGAAGAGGAAGAAGAAGAAGAAGAGGAAGAAGAAGAAGAAGAGGCAGAGGAAGAAGAAGAAGAAGAGGAAGAGGAAGAAGAAGAGGAAGAAGAGGAAGAGGAAGAAGAAGAAGAGGAAGAGGAAGAAGAAGAGGAAGAAGAAGAAGAAGAAGAAGAGGAAGAAGAAGAAGAAGAGGAAGAGGAAGAGGAAGAAGAAGAAGAAGAGGAAGAAGAAGAAGAGGAAGAGGAAGAGGAAGAAGAAGAAGAAGAAGAAGAAGAAGAAGAAGAGGAAGAAGAAGAAGAGGAAGAGGAAGAGGAAGGAGGAGAAGAGGAAGAAGAAGAAGAGGAAGAGGAAGAAGAAGAGGAAGAAGAAAGAAAGAAAGAAAGAAAGAAAGAAAGAAAGAAAGAAAGAAAGAGAAAGAAAGAAAGAAAGAAAGAAAGAAGAGGAGGAGGAGGAAGAAGAGGAGGAGGAGGAAGAAGAGGAGGAGGAGGAAGAAGAGGAAGAGAAGGAGAAGCAGGAGGAAGAGGAAGAGAAGGGGAAGAAAAAGAAGACTTTGTACTACTCAGATCTTGTTGATAACTCAAAAAAAATCTCACAGTGTAGACAACTACTCAGTTCATCTATGCCTAAGGCTGGCTGTATTAAAAGAAGCATGAGTGTTCCTGGTTCACTAGAAATCTGAATGAGGCTGTGAAAGTCACAATTAGGCTAAATCACAGCAGGGGAGCCAGCCCATATTGGAACAGGGTTTCTGGCTCTCCCTCCCCGGAGCCTAGTTAACTGAATAAATCCTTTAAAAAACTGCAAATCAGCATTTCATCATGAAAAGCATTTGGCTCTGACAGAACTCACAGAATTCTTCTGTCATGAACCACAAATTACAGCTGATTTTAAGGCAAAGAAAAGGAAACACTGCTTCACTTTGTTGTTGTTGTTGTTGTTGTTGCTGTTGTTGGGGTTTTTTTCCCAATAAGAGCTTCATGAGTTGCCATTTCTGGATCACCAGTTCCTCTCAAGGTCTTACTCTTATTGAACTTCTGAGAAGTCTAAAGGGAGCCAAAATCATGGTCTTTGAACCCCTGAAGGCTTATTATAACCAAGAATGTATTGAATTCATCTGACTAATCTCCCTCCTTCAAATATATATTTGACTGTTAAAATGGCCCTGAAAGAATCAAGGAAGATTATGCAACAATGACAGTGTGAATCCATTTAGTTATTTGAGCCAGCAACATTTTCCCCAAAACCAGTAGCTTCCTGGCTAATCAGAATTCTGAAAGGCATTGATAACTATTTCAATATAATAGGATTACACTTGATATTGCTGTGGGTAAGGTGTGAGAGATTTGGACCTCCTAAGCCAAAAGGCCAGGTAAATTGGAAATAGCTAAAATTTTTGGATTATATTCCTAGTGAAATGAGAAAATAAAATCCTTTCAGGTACAAGCAAAAGCACAAAGGACAGTATACCTATAATCTCATTTCAGTCTAGTTTTGGCAGCACACACACACACACACACACACACACCACTCATTGCCACGAATTCAAACTGTGCCAAAAAGTCAGTATGCAAAATGGTACCTCTCTGGGCCAAATGTTTTGTTAACACATTACCATTGTTTCTGAAAGCCTGTGAGATAGAGATCTAACTTTTTTTCTTCAGAAAATAGAACGCACAATAAATAACAACCCTTTAGATGATGCAAATGGGTAGTATTGGCAGAATTGGATCCACAAAGTGCTACAAATCATACCTTGAAATGATGCACCTACTTTGATGACCTCAACTGTTAGTCAATGTGGGGAGAGAAATTACAGAGAAAAAAAGAATCTTATATTTACTCTTCAATTTGTCAGGTCAGAGGGGGACAGAATACAAGATATCGGAGAAACTAACAGTAAAGAAGGTAGCAATTTTTTCTTCCACTCCCAAAAGCCAAAAAGGAAATGTGTTTAGGCCACTGCAGAAAACAGAGCTCATATATAAGGAAGAATTAAAGGTGATTGGCCATTGGAGAAGACTCTGATTGAGAATCGCTTTTGTTGTTGCTCCTCCTTTGTTTTTTGTTTTTTTTTTTGGCTAGACAATGGGGTTAAGTGACTTGCCCAAGGTCACACAGCTAGTAAGTGTTATGCATGTGTGGCCACATTTGAACTCAGGTCCTCCTGACTGTGCCACCTACCTGTTTCTGTTACTCCTTTGTTCTTTTTTTTTATTTTTTATTTTTTCAATTTTTATTTTATAATTTATTTTTATTTATCAACAATCACTTACATATGCTTTTGAGTTCAAAATTTTCCTTCCCCTTCCTCCCCACCACCCTCCCCAAGACGGCATACAATCTGATATAGGCTATACATTTACATTCCTATTAAACATATTTTCACATTAGTGAAGTTGTAAGTAAAAATTAAAACCAATAGGAGGAACCATCAGAAAGAGGAAACAAAATCAACAAAGAGAAAAAAAAACATAGTGATTCAACTTTCACAGTTATGATTACTATCTGTCTTTTTCTCCATCCTTTCCCCCCGTTTATGCTTTTCTTTCTCCTTTTCCCTCCTCACTAGTGTTTTGCTTTGACCACGCCTCCTTCAGTCTCTCCTCCCTTCTATTATCCCTTTCCCTTTTCTTCCCCTTTCCCTTACTGCTTCTTCCCTCCCTTCTATCCCCCCTCTTTTCTTCCCTTTTCCCTCCACTGCCCATAGGGCAAGTTAGATTTCTATACCTAACTGATTATGTTATTCCCTTCTTGAGCCAAATCTGATGAGAGTAAGGTTCAAACAATGCTCACCCCTCCCTTCTCTCTGCAATAGGATTTTCTGTCTTTTCCTGTAATGTAATTTACCCTTGTCTGCCTCCTCCTTTCTCAGTACATTTTCTAAGATCAGATAATCCACTTACTTGGATCCATTTAACCCACTTGATTAGATTTTTTTTATCATTACATCAAAGTCAACTAATATCCACCCCCTTTATGTATACTCCTTTAACATGGTGTAATAACAATACAGTTCTCAAGAGTTGCAAGTGTCTTCTCCCCTTGTAGGGATGTAAACAGTCCCCCTTATTAACAACATTTTGTATCTTTCTGTCCCATTTACCTTTTTATCTTTCTTGAATCTTGTACTTGAAGATCAAATTTTTTGTTGAGCTCTGGTCTTTTTATCAGGAAGTTTGGAAGTCCCCTATTTTGTGAATATCCATCTCCTCCCTTGAAAAATCATGCTCATTTTTGCAGGGTAGTTGATCCTTGGCTGCAATCCAAGCTCCTTTGCCTTATGGAATATCATGTTCCATGCCCTGGGTCTTTTAATGTAGAAGCTGCAAGGTCCTGTGTAATCCTGACTGTGGTTCCATGATATTTAAATTGTTTCTTTCTGGCTGCTTGCAGCACCTTCTCTTTCATCTGGTAATTTTGGAATTTTGCTATTATATTCCTTGGCATTGTCAATTTGGGATCTCTTTCAGGTGGTGAGCAGTGTATTCTTTCTATGGTTATTTTACCTTCTGGTTCTAGGACTTCCGGGCAGTTTTCCTTCATGATTTCCTGAAAGATACTGTCTAGGCTCTTTTTGCATCATGATTTTCAGGTAGTCCAATATTTTTAAATTGTCTCTCCTGATCGATTTTCCAGGTCAGTTGTTTTACCATGAGGTATTTTATTTTCATCTATTTTTTCATTTTTTGTTTCTGTTTGACTGATTCTTGCTCTCTCATAGAGTCATTAGTTTCCATTTGTCCAATTCTAGTTTTTAACAGATTGTTTTCTTCTGTTAGTTTTTGTACTTCCTTCTTCAATTGGCCAATTGTATTTTTAAGGGATTTGTTTTCTTCAGTGTACTTTTTTTCCAATTGGCCAATTGTATTTTTGAAGGACTCTTCTACCTCTCTCATTTGACTATTAAAATCCTTCTTGAGCTCTTCTAAGAAGGCTTTTTGGGCTTCAGACCAGTTCATATTCCCTTTTGTTGTTGCAGATGTGGGTTTGTTGACAATGTTGTCCTCTTCAGAATTTCTGTCTTGATCTTCACTCTTCTCATAATATGAATCTATGGTACTTTTCTTTTTACTCATGGTTTCTTTATTCCCTGGCCTTTAAAGAGATTGAGCTCTCCTGCTGGGGAACAGAGGGCACTGACCCAAGCTTCTTGTTTGGGAGCCTAGGTCTTGGTCACTGGCTTTGTGTGCTGGGGCCTCTTATGTTGGCAATTGGAGGCTGTAGGGTTTTGGCAGCTTACCTCATGTTGGGCTGGAATCAGCAAGGCTGGAACTTTCAGGCAATTCTAGGTTGCCTGCTTTTCCTTTCCTTTAGCTTTCTTCAGCTCCTTTTAGATGGTGCTGCAGGGTGTTTATCTGCCTGGGGCCCCTTGTGATGCTGCCTCCCTTGTTTCTGCTAATGCACTGGGAGATTCCTTTGTGGTAGAGTGCCGAGGCACCTGGTGGTTTTCTGAGCTGGTTTCCACGGTTCCCCCTGCCCTCACTGAGGCACTCAGAGGTCCAGGTGTTGGTGTTTGCCTGCTCTACCACCTGGGCTTCAGGATCTCTTCCTGGTGACAGTTGGAGGCTGTAGGGTTCTGACAGCTTACCTGGTGTTGGGTTGGAATCAGCAAGGCTGGGACTTTAGGAAGACTCTAGGTTGCTTTCTTCAGCTCCTTTCAGATGAATGCTGCAGGGTGCTTATCTGCCTGGGGCCCTTTGTAGTGCTGCTTCCCTTATCTTTGCTGAGGCACTGGGAGACCCATTTTGCTGGGCTGTTCCCCATCTTTCTTCTAGTTCAGCTGTTCCAGGGTTTTTTTTTTCTGGGGTGATATTTTCTGGGTTTTCAGAGTTTGATAGGGGAAGGTGAGAGTGACTACCTTTTTACTCCACCATCTTGACTTCCAGAAGCGGAAGTCTCCCTGTGGTCTTTTATTGTAGAAGCTGCAATGTCCTGTGTCTCCTCCTTTTTTCTTGAACAGGATCAGTGACATCAGGAGGGTGATGTTGGAACTTGCATGTGAATTAGATTTAAGTGAGGGAGGGCTGTGCAGTCATCAGCCTCACTCTCTGCTCTGGAGTCATCTGGGTCTAGTGGCAAGATATAGATCAAGACAGGCAATGGCCCAGGATGCAGTGGGACACCTTGGCCTTTCTAAGCTAAAGTCTTTCCCAGGACTCAGTTTGTCTGCGGCAACACCAGAATCAGTTTCTTAAGCAAGGGTGGATGGTTTTTTGTTTGCTTTTTGTTAGTTTAAACCAGGGATGGGAAACATGTGGCCTCCAGGCCACATATGGCCCTCTAGGTCCTCAAGTGCAGCCCTTTGACATTCATTCTGTGAAGTTTAGATTCAGTCAAAGAGCCATACATGTGGCCTCAAGGCCACATGTCCTCACGCCTAGTTTAAAAAAAAAGTTAAGGAGTTTGCCCAGCTCTAAAGCAAGTTTGCTTTGGGCAAGTCACTGAAATTTTATGTCTCAGTTTTCCTGGAAATAAAAAGGGCGGGGGGGAGGCACTGCTAAGTATTCAGAATTAAACTTGAAATTATTCTGTGAAGAGTTGTGGTGCAATTAAAAGAATCCAAGATCCCCTAAGTACTGCCTGTGTGACCTTGGGTGAGTCACTTATTTCTGTGTCTGTTTCCTCATCTGTAGAATGATAGGGCTGAGCTAGGTGGCACTTCTAGCTCTAAATCTATGTTCCTAAGCAAACGAGATGGTATCATCATGAATTTCTTTTGCATTTGGGTTCTTGGATTTTTATATCTGTCAAGTGAACAGAGAACAGTGTTCTCTTTACATCTTCTGTTAAAAATTTAATCGCTGTATTTATTCCCCTTTCCCTTGTTCTGTTATCTAGGGCTCCTCATTCACACACACACACACACACACACACACACACACACACACACACACACCACCTCATTGTTTCAAACTTGACCCTTTTTTTTTTTTGCAAAAAGCAGACTGTTTGGCACCACTGGCTTCTCACATCAGCCCAGTCCCCTGTAAGAAGTAACACTGCTTCCCAGCAGAGGTCTTAACAAGGTGAAGAACACAAAGCTGGCAATGAGCCTGGGCTGGGAACCAAGGCCAAGCCCAAGCCCCTGAGACATAGAGCCAGCAAGCACTTTAGTACTGCCCCTGCTTGAGTTTCACTGAACTCTGTTAAGGGCTGGCCAAGGTCACTTGGGTCCCTACCTGATACTCTGGGACAATCAATCAATGCACAAGGAGAATGCACCTATCTTAGGAAGACGTAACAAAGCTTTCAGGATACTTCTGGGCTGATTAGCAGAGCCTGGGAGAACTCATGACTTTGAAAGAGTCCTAGAATAAGTGTGTTGGTCAGATGGGAAAAAAAAAAACCTAGGTAGAGAGAGGATTTTTCTCCATCTTCTGAGAAAGCTTCTGTACCAATGACAAGGTAAAAAGGGTCCCTGAATGCTAGGTCTGGTGGCATCGAGTTTTGGGGTACATAAATATACTCTGAGTAGAAGACAGGTGGCACAGTGGATAGTGTGCCAGGCCTGAAGTCAGGAAGACATCTTCATGAGTTCAAATCTGGCCTCAGACACTTCCTAGATGTGTAACCCTAGGCAAGTTACTTAATCCTATTTGCCTCAGTTTCCTCATCTGTAAAATGAGCTGGAGAAGGAAATGGCAAACCATTCCAGTGTCTTTGCCAAGAAAACCCCAAATCGGGTCATGTAGAGTCAAACACAACTGAAATGATTGAATAAAAACAATAAGGAGATATGGCGGCTGGCAGAGGCAGTGCTGGCCTGAGACAGGATTGTGAAGTAGGCAAAAGCATTCTGCTATAGAGAGCTGGCGTGGCATATGGAGTAAGTGCTGGACTTGTAGCCAGGAGAAACTTGAGTTTGTATCCCCCTTCTGGGGATTATCAACTCTGTGACCACATGATAATCATTGTAATGCTTCTAGGCCTTGACTTACTTATCCATAAACTTGGAAAAATAGAATCTTTCTGACAAGAGTTGTTGTGAGGGCCAAATAAGATAACATGTATTATGAAGCGCTTTGCAGTGCATAAAGCATTATATGCATGTCAGCTATTATTATTTCAAGATACTTCCTGGTATGATAAGATGCCCCCCCAAGTCCTTCAGGTGTCCCCCTTCCTTAGACTTCCCAGAGATTCCTACTCTAGTCCCCTCTTCAGGTCTACCTCTCCATCAGAACCTCATCATAGAGCCCAAACTTATATTTCATCCCATGCTTTGGCACTGGTGAAGTATCTCTTTGGAACTGGACCTACAGTGAAGAGTTATACAGACCTGATTCCTGGCCCCAAGTAATTGATCTCCAGCCTGAGACAGATAACAGTGACCTCTCAAGGACCCAGGGGCAGCTAGGCAATGCATTGGATTAGAGAGCCAAGCCTGAAGTCAGGAAGAGTTCAAATCTGACCTCAGACACTTACTAGCTATGTGACCCTGATCAAGTCACTTAACCTTGTTTGCCTCAGTTTCTTCATCTGTAAAATGAGCTGGAGAAGGAAATGGCAAACCACTCCAGTATTTCTGCCAAGAATATCCCAAATGGAATCATAAAGACTTGGACATGACTGAAAAACGACTTAACAATGTAACAATCAAGGATTCAAGAAAACTGCGAACCCGTTTGAAACTGGGACATGAATGAAAACTTCAGCTCCTAACTCCAGATACCGTAACACCACTGAAATGATTGATAATGAGGTCAGAAGTCAATTTCAAATCCATCTGAATGCGTCCGGATTTGTGTTACACCCAGGGGACCGACCCATTGTAGCTTAGAGAATTACTTTACTCAGCCATAGATATTTTCCCTGAGAAGAATAAGGGTTTGGGGCTGAGGGATATTGAGCAGTCTAGAGAAACACTAATGTTCAGCCCCCAGCAGCTATATTATTGGAAAATGAAATAAATGGCATTTTTTGCACTGCAGCAGCAAAGCCAATATTGATTCTTAAGTGGAGAAGAAATGCAGTCCTCTATCAAAGGAGAATCTGTCTTCAAGAACAAGGTGGAGCAAAGAATGAACAAACTTTACTCCCTTCAAACTGCTATTCATCTTGTGAAGGGTTTTGGCTATATTTTTTTTAACTGAGAAAATCTATAGGCTCAAAACTTTTGGGCATTTTCTCAATAAGCTCAAAACTTTGGGCATTTTCTCAGTCAATCTCTTCCTCCAAACTTCCATAGATCCAAGCAGATTAAAATAAAACCTTCTGCACTTGATGCAAATTCAGGGCAAGTATTAGTTCTACACAGTAGAGAAAGCCCTGGCTTTGGAGTCAGAGAGCATGGGTTCAAATACTGCCTCTGGTACTTACTACTCATGAGAATTTGGGCAAGTTATTTATCCCCCTGGGGTTATAGTCTCCTTCCTCTGTAAATAAAGAGATTAGACTGGATGGTGTAGGAAAAATGATTTATCATACTGTTTGGAAAAATATTATGCTGTTTAAATCTAATCCTATGTGATCGAAGGTTATCTGTGCCCAGAATGTCATCTTCACCCCAGTAACTCAGAATGATGGATATGGCTAGAAGGTATTTTGGGTCCCCCCAGGTTCTGGATCCACCCAAAAGCATCCTTGTTTTGAAGTCTCCACACCCAGTATTTATTTTGGGTGTCCTCAAGCTTGTGTTTTGGGTTCCCTGGTGTTTGAGCTTCACCCAAAATTTATCGAATGTTTACATGATCATATCTATCTCAATCTACCTCACTTTCAAGTTGCCCTCTCAGCAAAATCACTGTGTAGGTGTGGTTCATGTGTGGGAAGCTAGCTCTCTTCTACCAATAGACCTAATAAATTTCTTTCTAAAACTATTTCAGATTTTTGGGGTTTGTTCTCATGAGCAACAATGGCTTTTGAGGTCCCTTCCAGAGCTAAGTGTATGATACTATGAACTTCTGAGGTCAAATTGCAGAGAAAAAAGAATGCAGACAGTGTAACTACACATGTGTAAAATTAGACTGGCATTGAGGTAGAACATCAGTAAGGCTGGGGGTGTGGGCAGGAAGAGGGACTGATACATAAAAAATAACCTCTAATAATAATGTTTATATAGAACTTTAAGATTGCAAATAACTGTAGATATATTATCTCATTTGGGCTTCACAACAACCATGTGAGGTAGATGCTGCTATTATTCCCATTCTATAAATAAGAAAACTGGGGCTGAGAATGAACAATTTGTTCAAGCTCACATAGCTAATGAGTACCTGGGCAAGAATTTGAACTCAGTCTTTCCTGGCTCCAAAATCAGTGCTCTATCCACTGTGCCACCTAATTTTCTATTTTATACACATACACGTATGTATCAATATGTATGCATATATATGTGTGTGTATACAAATACACACACACACATGTATATATGTATATGTACATATACATATATACATATATGTGTGTGTATACAAATACACACACACATGTATATATGTATATGTACATATACATGTATCAATATGTATGCATATATATGTGTGTGTATGCAAATACACACACATGTATATATGTATATGTACATATACATATATACATATATGTGTGTGTATACAAATACACACACATGTATATATGTATATGTACATATACATATATACATACATACATATATTATACATACATACATACATACATACATACATACATACATACATACATACATACATACATGCATGCATGCATGCATACTTCAGGAAGGGATTTCCTGGTGCAACTAACCACCCCATTCACCAACTCTCTGGATCTTAAACAAATAACGAATGAGATGTTATGATTGACTGAATACCACTGAAGAGACGATTCTCAAGGGATAGGGAGAGAGGTAGTGGTATTTAATGGGAACATGTGTCACCTCTGTAGCCATAGTCTGTTCAGTAGCAGGGCACTGTCAATCAAATTATTTTCACTACTTGCCATGAACCTCACCTAACATTGGGGATTTCTGGGGGACAACCATTAAGCTTTTAGTGTCAGAGAGCTGGTTTCTTCTCTCCCTTTATTTCTATCCCTTTGAATTCAATTCATCAAGTCTATATGAAGTCCCTACTATGTATCAAGCATTGTGCTAGTATCTAGGAATACAAAATTAAATAGTCTCTACCCTCAAAGAAAGGGGCAGCTAGGTGGTGTAGTGGAGAGTGTGCAGGCCCTGGAGTCAAGGTTGCACTGTGGATAGAACACTGGGCTTGAAATGAGGAAGACTGCTCTTCATGAGTTCAAATCTGACCTCAGACATTTACTAGCTGTATGAGCCTGTTTGCCTTAGTTCTTCATCTGTAAAATGGGCTGGAGAAGGAAATGGCAAACCACTCTAATATCTTCGCCAAAAAAAAAAAAAAACAACCCAAAGGGGGTCACAAAGTTGGAGAATTGAAATAACTCAACAAAAATCCTCAAAAAGTATATAATCTGATGGAAGAGAAAACAGATACATAGATAAATCAATACAATCCATCTACCTAGATTGATAGATGCATAGCTATCTATAAATGCAGATATAATATAAAGTAATTGGTGAGGAGGTGGAACTGAAGGAATTAAGAAAGGCCTCAATTGGAGTTAAACTGAATGACTAGATACAATAGACACTGAAGCTAGAGCAATTGCAGTGACATGGTCTAAACTATACTTCAGAAAGTCAATTTAGAAGTATGTAGAGTAATGGACTGGAGAAGAGAGAGGGTAGTTTCAAGGAGACATTTAGGCTATTGTAATAGCTAAGGCAATGGGTGATAAAAGTCTTAATGGGGGCAGGGTTGGTAAGTGGAAAGAAGACAGATATCAGTGATGATGGGGAGGTAGGATGGACCAGATTTGGCCGATGACTAGTTATGGGCAGGTCACAGAATGAGGGACAAGGAAGAGTCAGGGATGACTCCCAGGCCATAAACCTGAGTGGCAAGAAGAATGGAAGTGCCTTCAACGGAAATGGGGATACCACTCTTCATGTGTGCTATCGGTCATCTAGTTAATCTAGGGGTTTTGTGTATCGTTATGCAATCAAAGTCTTGGCTGGGCCCGAATTCTGCTTGAGAAGCTCGACTTTATTACATCACTGTGTGGTTCACTAATTCATTTCTAACTCAAGGCCATTTCATAGAAAACCTTAATTAGAATATTAGAAATGAGTAAAATGAATAAAATCCATGTACCCAAAGGGGACATGGTCCTATCCTGACTGATTTTGCTCAGATCAGGCATCCATATCTCCAGGGTGGACAGGCCAAAACCCAAAAGCTTAGCAAGGCGTCCACTCACACCAAAAACCTGGCAGTGGTTCAGTGTCCAGGTTGTTGATAGAGTAAAGTAACTCAGATGGCTTCTGTCATTCTCTCCTAAGGTACCGCAAGGTCTGAAGGCAGACTCCATCTGGTGTTGAGATCTGGTCCAGGTAGCATCTCTGTTTTTTGATTCTCCAGGTTATTTCAAGTGCTCTACTTGAGTTTACCCTTTTCTCACCAGCAAGTTTTTGCTTATATGTGTGTATATTGAGAGAAGGGAACAGGAAGAGGTAGATTTGCTTTTATTTCTTTATTTATTCATTTATTTTTGAGTGGGAGAATGGGAATACGCCTACACAGAATGAGCGTCATGGATCTCACCTTACCTGAATGATGAGGAAGAGAAATAACAATGATGATGATGATAGCTAACATTTATATAGCACTTTATAGTTTGAAAAGATAGAGAAACAGAAACAGAGAGAGAAACAGAGAGACAGAGACAGAGGGAGATAGAGAGAGGTAGAGAGACAGAAACAAAGACAAAGAGAGAGAAACAGAGACAGAGACCAAGAGAGAGAAGAAGAGACAGAAACAAGAGGCAGAGACATAGAGAGATCACCTAATTTGAGGAACATACGAACCTCATCTTTCAGGTTCAAGTGGGGAAGGGGAACATTAATAAGCCCCTTTATTTCAGATAATTCGAAGGTAATGAGACATCATTCAATAAGTATGATAAAGCAAAGGATAGTGGACCAGGCAAGCTTTTAACATAAGCAACTTCAGAGAAATCCCTTATCCCTTCTGGGCCTCAGTTCTTTCCCAGAAAAATGGGGTTAATGGTATCTGCATTCTATGCTACTTACATAACTTGGGGAGTTATGCAGCCTAAATGGTCTAACTGTGAAGAAAAGTAAAGATTCTAGACAAATGCAAAGAACTATTATTTTTAGACACTATATATAGAGAGAGCAGAAATAAATGATTAATTCATCCTGGAAACCAAAACATAGACATTATCATAGCATAAATATTAATTCTACAAGATCACCCACTGCTCACCTGAAGAAAATGCCTGAGCCAATGTAAGCAAAGCCATCAAAGAGGTAAAAACAAAGAAAAAGGGTAAAAGAAGGTAAGGGGCAATAGGTGACATAGTGGGTAGAATGCTGGGCCTGGAGTTGGGATGACTCACCTTCTTGAGGTCAAATCCCAGCTTCAGACACTTACTAGCTGTGTGACTGTGGGTGAGTCATTTAGCTCTGTTTGCCTCAGTTTCCTCATCTGTAAAATGAGCTGGAGAAGGGAATGGCAAACCACTCCAGTATTTTTGCCAAGAAGACCCCAAATGGGGTCATGAAGAGTTGGAGATGACTGAAAAACGAGTGAGTGAAGGAGAAGCCAAGAGAACTGGGGAGATTTTTTTCTTAAAAAGTCATGCCCCTGTATCCAACCACTTTGCACCACCCCTCATTCCCACCCTAAATGTCTGATTCTGTTGACAGTAGCCTGGTGCCTCACCTTGTCCTCTGCATTCCAGCACCCACAGCTGGGTTTTCTTTACACAATTTAACTTACCTACAGCCTGAGGGAATTTCTGGTTACAGACTACATTACAGTGAAAGAATATCATCAGCACAGGTTCATGATGTTTGATCAGCTTAGCAGAGACCCATAGACACTCAATCACCAGCCCATTAAGGAAGTTAATGGTTCAGGTTTACACACACCCAGCAGGACATAGCCTGTCCTCTAATCCTTGAGATATGTCTGGTCTTGTGATAAAAGTCATAATTATAGGGTGATAGGAGTTAGTGCTGAAAGGTGCCTTAGAGAACAAACAATCATTTAAGTGCCTTCTATGTGAAAGACAATGTGGTGTAATAGTTAGAGAGCAGACCTCAAAGACTTGGGTTCTAATCCCACCTCTGACATCCTGGCTGTGGGACCCTGGATAAGTCACTTGACCTCTTGGGGCATTTTACTGTTGTTTAGTTGTTCATTTGTGTCCAATTCTTCATGACCCCATAGACCATAATACACCAATACTATCCATGGGATTTTCTTGGCAAAGATACTGAAGTCATTTGCCATTTCCTTCTCAGGCTTCACACAGCTAGTAAGTGTATGAGGCAGGATTTGAACTCAGGTCTTCCTGACTCCAGGTCCAGTGCTCTATCCACTGAGCCACCTAGCTACCCTCTTTGTGCTCTTGTTGCTCAGTCATTTCAGTCACGTTCAATTCTTTGTGATGTCATTCAGGACTTTCTTTGAAAGCTACTGGAGTCATTTGCCATTTTCACTGAGCTACCTCACTGCTTTCCTGGTGCTCTAGGCAACTTTAATTCTTAAAGATGGTCATCAAGGGGTTTCAAGAGGTTGGCAGGAATATTCCAGGTGTGGGATATAGCCTATGCAAAAGCAAAAGGTGGGAAATGGAAGTGGAAATTATCGATAATGAACAATTGAGGATCTAGGTCTTGGAAGATAGCCAACTTTTATATAATGCATGAAAGTTTGCAAAATCCTTACTATACAGTATAATATTGGATCCTCATAATAATCCTGTGAGGTTAATACCATGAGTATTGTTATTCATATTTTGCATATAAGCAAACTGAGGTTCAGAGTGGTTAAGTGATTTTCCCATGAGCAAATGTCTAGACTGAGGTTCATCAAATCATCAGATCATAAATCAAAAGTAATTGAAAGCCAGGTTTCCCCTGAATCCAAGTTCTTTATCCTTTCCTCTATGGCAACTATTATTTTGCAGAATTTTAGGCAGAAAAGTTTCCAGACATTCAAATGATAAGGCTATCATTTCCTGTAAACACGAGGGGAAAGTGCTTTGTATCTCAAGCTTCTTCCAGCCCGACTGCCTTGTTGGACAGATGAAGAAACTGAGTCCCAAAAAAGTGACATGATTTGACTAAAGTCATACAGTTAAAGTCATACAGAGATCACGCTGACATATTCATGGACTTAAAAGTGTCATGCTCTGTTGTAAAGAGAGCTGTAATTTCATTGTGAGAGCTTGCTCAGCATGTGGAAAGAACACCAGATCATTTATTTATTTAGAAGTAAAAGAGACCTCAGAGGCCAGCTAAATCCAGTGGTGTGCTAGAGGTAGCTTCTTCCTCTGGTGACAGCAGATTGTTAAATTTTCAGCGTGAGTATTTATACCTTGGAAATCCACAAAACATAAATCTGAACTAGAATTAGAATCAGGCATCCAGGCTTCTCATTCAATCAAGCCTCATTGCTCATTTTTAAATCTAGCCTCCTTGTTGTTCCTTGAACAAGACACTCTGTTTTCTGACTCTTGGCATTTTCACTGGCTTAAGTGACTTTAAGTGATTCATGAAGATTAGTCTTCCTGACTCCAAGCCCAGCACCCTATTTGTGCCACCTAACTGCCCTGGCAGGGTTCAAATTCTATTTTGTTACTTTAAACTGGTCAAGACAGGCAAATTCAGCCTCCTATTTGGGCCTTTCTTTTCCCATCTGTAATTTGAGAATGCTTGACTAAAATAAATCTCTAAGGTCAATTCCAGCTCTAAAGTCTATGATCCTAAGACAAGTCAGAAAGAATAGGACAGATATTAGAGAGCTAGCCTCAGCGTCATGAAGACTTGAGTTTAAGTCCTGTCTCTGATATATACTTACTGTGTCACTCTGGGCCAGTCATTTAACCTCTTAGTCCTCAGGCAATTTTCTGAAACCATAAATTGCAGAGTAAGCGTCACTCTGCATTGGTAGAGAAATAGTCTCACTGGGAACTACCTATACCAATGGAATCACAGGTACAGTACCTTTCCCCACCCTTAACCCTCCCAAATATATCAATATCAATATCTAACCATATTATATATCTATCTATAGCTGTGTCTACGTATATATCTATATGTGTATATGTATATGTATATGTATATGTATATGTATATGTATATGTATATGTATATGTATATGTATATGTATATGTATATGTATATGTATATGTATATGTATATGTATATGTATATGTATATGTATATGTATATGTATATGTATATGTATACGTGTTGTGTATGTATGTGTATATATACTTACCCAAGGACAATAGGACTCTGTCTCCCCTTTTATAAAATGATGGAGGACATGATGATTTCAGAGATCCCTTCCATTTCTAAAACTAATTCTGACATTTATTTTCCATAGCACACTCATCCTCCCAAGCCCCTCACAATGGAAGATGGAGCCCTTCACAGTGACAGGCTCAGAGTCAGTGAAGAGGAGGTGTTGGGTGGTGTTTCATTCTGTCAGCTTCTCTTCTCTAAAGGGCAACATTGTCACTCACAGTTTATCTCACTGTGAACTTTCCTTAATGGTTCAGTTGGATTCAGGCTCAGATTAATCATAGTGGGTAACAGGCAGCCCAATAAACTCATCACTAATTAATTGGCAATGTCACAAGACACCAGATTCTCTGGTACAGAAAGTCTGGTTCTAAATTGGCTTTGCTTCTTTTCTGTACCGTAACATTGCATTTGCTATTTTCTTGGTATGGATGTCATGGTTAATGATGCAGCTTAATATCCATGAAGAGGAAGAACAATTATGAGAGTCAATAGATGAATAATATTTGTTTTCTATTCTCAAACCAAAGGTTCTCTTTAAGTTGAAAATTTTGTCTTGATTACAGACATCATGAAAATGTGTTTACATTTTTAAAATGTGTTTTCATTTCACACACAACAAGGTCTGCAGGTACAGTAGTTAGCATCTCATTGGGATGGGGGAGAGGGAGGATGTGTCAACCATAATTCAAAGGTGAGAAGAACTTTGATATCGCACTAAGACACATTCATGGATTTAAAAGTGTCGTGCTCTGTTATAAAGAGAACTGTAATTTCATTGTGAGAGCATGTTCAGCATGTGGAAAGAACACCAGATCATTTATTTATTTAGAAGTAGAAGAGACCTCAGAGGTCTGCTAATCCAGTGGTGTGCTAGAGGTAGCTCCTTCCTTTGGTGACAGCAGATTGTTAAATTTTCAGTATGAGTATTTATACCCTGGAAATCCACAAGATATAATCAATGCTTGACATATTGTTTTGTGGATTATCTAGACTGAAGGAAGTGATAGAGAAAATGTTAATAATGAAGATTAATCTTAAGTGTCATTCATACACTTTTTTTTCTGGAGAGCCAGTTACTAAACATTTACCAGCCCACTCCCCTCATTTACAGATGAGGAACTGAGGCCCAGAGATATTAGCAATTGGTCTAAGGTTGCAGAGGGAGTAAGTAGCTGAGCCCAGATTTAAACTTACATCCTTTGACTCCAACTGTAGTGCTTTTTATATTGTATAGAATCTGTATTGAATTTGAAATCAGAAAACCTATTCTGAAGTCCCAGTACTATCACTTACAACCTGTGTGACTATAAACAAGTAACCTCTCTGAATTTCAGTTTCTTTATCTGTGAACTGAGGATAACCATGCTTGTACCACCTACCTCATAGAGTTATGTGGGGAATTAAATGAAATATAATTGAGTCCTGATTAGTGTGAATAATGAATCCCCTGAGGTAGTCCATTGTATTCAAATTCACACTATTTGCAGTTAAAATGATGTAAAATGTAATAATTGGTTTCAGTCCAATGGAAATATGGAATGAGAATTCAAATAATTGGGCTACTTCCAGGGATTCATAATTCACACTAATTGGGACCTACCTAATATGAAAGTGCTTTGTCACTTTAAAACATTGTATAAATACAAGCTATTGTTATTAGCATTCTGTTTAAGTCCCCTTGTGGTGTGGAGGTTATCCTGGGCTCTCTAAGACTAGGAGAGCAGGTCACAGTGTCCTGAAGATCCCACCAGAATGGACAAGCTTAGAATATGAGCTGAGACATAGATTACATGGATATCCCAGGATCAGCCTACCTAAGTTTGGGAACATCCAGCAGGTCACGAAAATCATCTACAAAGTATAAAGGAATTGTCAGCTGCAATGGCAAAGGCAGTTGCCATTAATGAAATCATGGATCCTTGAGGCATTGAAGTATTAGTATAATGGTCATTTCCCTGAACTTGACATCTCCATCTATGCAATGAAGTTAATTATTTCTTTTTTTTGGGAGCCCTGGGATTTGGGAAACTCCCTCCAACAATGTAGACTTGCAACTCATCTGCTCCTTACCTATACTATAGCCTCACGCGAATCAGGATATTTTAGCACCTATTATATCCAAGGCACTATGTTAAATGCTATGGATACAAAGACAAAATAATAATAATAATAATAATAATAATAATAATAATAATAATAATAATAATAATAATAATAATAATAATGTCCCTGTCCTGGAGGAGTTTGCATTCTATTTGGTTAAATTAACCATTGGAGGAAGAAGATAAATGTAGAATTTACTTGAGCAGAATCCTAGTGGCTATAACTGGGATTTTTAAAGTTATTATAGGTTGATTTACAAAATATAATCTTATTTAGTTAAGGCTCAGGAGGCTTATAAGACTCTCACTGTCATCTGGAAGGCTGCAATGAGGCAGACTGAACTAGGTGGGAAAAAGGCAAAACTAAATATCCCAAAAGGGCAGCTAGGTGGCTCAATGGATAGGACATTGGGCCCGGAGTCAGGAAGACATCTTCCTGAGTTCAAATCAGGCCTCAGATGCTTATTAGCTGTGAGACCTTGGGCAAGTCACTTAATCCTGTTTGCCTCAGTTTTCCCATCTATAAAATGGCCTGGAGAAGGAACTAACAAACCACTCCAGTATCTTTGTCAAGAAAACCCCAAATGGGGCCACAAAGACTGAAAATAATCAAAAGCCAAAAATTATCTCATTGAGTGATGAGAGCTGAGTGACATTGATTAGGCAAAGGCTTCCTAGAGGAGATGGGCTTTGATTTTGGTTCCGAAGGAAGAAAAGTAACTGGTTTGGTGGAGAAGCTTGAGGATTCTTGTTCCAGGTGGGAGTCTCAGCTTCTACAAGTAGCCTTTCCCAATTCCACTTAATGCTAGTGCCTTCCCTCTATGCATTTTCTCCAATTTACCTTATACATTATGTTTGTACAGAATAGTTTGCCCATTGTCTTCTCCATTAGATGATGAGTGCTTTGAGAGCAAGGACTCTTTTTTGCCTTTCTTTGTAGCCCCAGCACTTAGCATAGCACCTGGCACATAGCAGGTGCTTAAAGAAAATGTGTTGCTGGCTGATAAATGGGAGTGAGTCAGTCATGTGCAAAGTTCTACAAACACATGTAATTGGGTGGAACTGAGAGTTCATGCAGAGAATAGCATAAAAGAAGGATGAGAAGGTAAGTGGGCACATGCTAGAGGAGGGCCATGTGCAAAGGAAATCAGATTTGACATTGAATAGCATAAAAAAAGGATGAGAAGGTAAAGTGAGCACATGCTAGAGGAGGGCCATGTGCAAAGGAAATCAGATTTGACATCGTAGTATTTCCCCACTGCATCAAACAGCTTCTGGCACATATTGGCTAGGTGACACTGGACAATTTACTTAACCTTTCAGTATTCTAGGCAATTAAGACTATAAGTTACAGAGAAGGGACAGATCTCAATGAGTAGAGGTAGTTTCTGTATTCAGCAGTTCTCTGTATCAATGAATTACAAATCCAGTTCCTCTCCCTGTTTTCATCAAACAAGTATTGTCTCAATTCAAGGTTGGTTCATTCTTCAAGTCTGCCTAGGTATTCCATAGTAATCTTGAAAAAGTTTTCTGTTTGGCTAAAGGAATTAAATTAATATATATTGAATTCCTATTGTGGGAGCTCCAACAGGATCTCATAGGCCAGGTCTTCCTTATTCCAGATCCATCGCCCCCATTTATTGGTTGTTGTTTGTCCTTCATTCTCAAAGAGGACCAATGACGTCAGTGGGGTGATGTCTTGACTTGCAAGTGAATTGGATTGAAGTGGGGCAGAGCTGTACAAAGTCATCAGCCTCACTCTCTTCTCCAGAGTCATTGGAGAGCAGTGCCAAGACAGGTCAAGATGACTGGGAATGGCCCTGGCTGCAGATCTATTGGTACCAATAATATGACAACATCTTAAAGTTTGTTTGAGTTTTCTGGATGAAACATATGTCACTTTGCCTCCTAGAATTCTTCCTTCAAAGCACAATTCAAGTCTTTCCTGGTCCTACAAGTTGTAAGTGATCTCCCCCTCTAAAATCACTTTGTATAATTTTTGATATATTTGGTATTTACTTACTTGTGTACACGTTGAACCTTTCAGTGGGATGCAATTTCTTTGAGGGCAGGGACAGTTTCATTTTTATATTTGTATTCTTGGCCCCTCCCTAGATACCTTGCATATTGTTGTTGTTTTAGTTGGGAAGGGAAGGAACTAGCCTTGTTATTTCATTGATTTAAAGAACACCTCTTAAGGAAACTATCTCTACTAAGGCAGATTGGCACCTGCTTTGCAACATAGAGAGGTGCCCAGTGGCCCTATGAGGTTAAATAACATGTCCACAGTCACTCAGCTAGTATCTCAGAAGTGAGACTTGAACCAAGTCTTTCTGACTCCAAGGCCAAGTTTCTAACCATCACACCATACCTCCTCACTGCCTTGTACATAGTTGGTGCTTAATAAATATAGCTAGATTTGTAAGTGTCTTTCCAGTCCCCACATAACATGACTCCTTTAATTTTTCAAGCATTCTGAAAATCACAATAGCAAACATTTACATAGTGCTTTAAACTTATAAACTACTTTATTTATGTTATTTCATTTGATCTTCACCACAAGCCAGTGGAGCAGTTACTATTATTATCCCCATTTTACAAATGAGGAAACTGAAGGTGAAAGAAGTTAAGTGACTTGCCTAGGGCCACACAACTACGAAGTATCTGAAGTAAGATTTGTACTCAAGTCTTCCTAATTCCAAGTCCAGCACTCTATCTACTAGGATGCTTAGCTGTTTCATCAGAATGAACAGATGCTTAAGATGTCACTGGAACTTGGGTATTTAACTAGGTTGGTAGATTTCTCCAGATGGCATAGTTACTGCTAACCATCAGCCAGAGGTAATTAGCCTGGATGGCTCCCTTCCCCTTGTCCAGGTCCACATTCTATCTTTTCCTTCCATGTCCACTTAATACAGACTTTACAAAAAAAAAAAAAACTTCTTCAGACCAGACTAATTAATTGGGATATAAAAGGAAACAATTTAAAAGTCTTTGTGTTTGGATCTATTGGGGTGTTTGACCTCTTGAAGTTATCTCAGCTGATTAACTGTCAAGAGGAAGAAGCTTGTCATCCGAATACATTGGCAGCAAAAAAGGAAGTTTCTCAAGCAAAAGCACCTATTTTTGACATAATAAAACACACCAATAACACTGTCTCCTCCCTGAAGCAGGACAGATAAACGCTCTATTTACAATCAATGTGAATTTGAAACAATCATCAGAGTGGAATTTTTCAGTGGGCTCAGGGCCCAAACTGAAGACAGAAGAAATAAAAGGGGACAGTTGAGGCAAAATCCCACTTAACTGGAACCTGAACTACTCATAAATTTAGTGGATTTTCGAGGAGCATATTTTATATACTAATTTTTCGAGACTATGAATGAAATATAAATAAGCTGCTCTCTAAGATGAAAGAATAATAAAATTGTGAGAAATCTCTTCTACTCTTATGCTCACTTTAGAGATGGGGAAACTGAGGCCAGGAAGGGACAAAAGATAAACTCAAAGCTATATAGCTTGCTTGAAGCAGAACTGAATCTCTAACTTTTTTCATTATACCATATATTCAGGACCATTGAATTTGATTTTATTATGTATTGAATTTGGTTCTTAAAATCACTAATTTGTTGTTTTAGTTGGGAAGGGAAGGAACTAGCCTTGTTATTTCATTGATTTAAAGAACACCTCTTAAGGAAACTATCTCTACTAAGGCAGATTGGCACCTGCTTTGCAACATAGAGAGGTGCCCAGTGGCACTATGAGGTTAAATAACGCGTCCACAGTCACTCAGCTAGTATCTCAGAAGTTGGGATTTTATCATAGAGCTAGAGCTGAAAAGGACTGGAATGTACTAGAGCTTCAAGTCAATGAATCCAACCCTTCATTTAATAGATAACGAAACTTGGTTCCAGAGATTAAATAATTTACCCAGGGTCACACAGTTAGTGGGATTCTAACTCAGGTCTCTTGGACTCCAAATCCGGCATCCTACCTACTATGCCACACTGTCTCTTGGTGTTTAATATATTTTATTCTCTTCTAATAGTTTAAATGCAGTAATCTGATTAAGTAATCCATATTTTCTGGACCTGTAATATGGAACTCCTAGTGATAAACTTTCCTTTACTGAAGCAAATTTATAATTGTTCTACAGCTTAAAATATTGGAGAGGCTGAGACACTGAGCCTTCAAGTGACTTGCTCAGAGTCAGAGTTAGCATGTGTCAAAGGCAGGATTTTAACCCAGGACTTCCTGCCTCTAAGGCTATCTCTTTATCCGATATACCACATCATTCTCCACCATATTTGTTCAATATAGGCCATACCCTCTCCACCAAATCTGGCTCATACAAAAATGGGGCATAGACTATAAAGTATTTTTTCTTTTGAATGAATAATGCAACATCTTATATTTGGGTCCAAAAAATTGACTGTACAAATACATAATAAAGAAGGCATACCTAGATAGTAGTCCATGTAAATAAGACCTGAAGAATTCAGTTGACTAGATTCTCAATATTGGCCAAGAGGATGACATTGTAACCAAAAAGGTTAATGCAATTTTAGAATGAATTATGAGAGACATGTAATACATGTCCTCTGCTTTGAATAGATCATAATTGCATTTAGGTTTAGATATCACATTTCAAGAAGAGCATTGGTTTGATGGAATATGTTCAGAAGACAGTGACCAGAATAGTGAGAGTTGAAAACTATTCCATATGAGATCAGCTGAAGAAACTGGAAAAGCTTAGCCTCCAGAAGAGACAATTTAGAGGGCATAGAATAACTATCTTTAAATACGTAGAGGGCTGCTGGGTGGAATAGTACTTAGGCTTGGTCTCCTTGAACTCAGGAAAAGGAATTAAGAGCAATGAGTAGCAGTTATAGGGAGGCAAATGTTGGCTTGTTATAAGGAGGTACAGCCTAATGGTTAGTGATATCCAAATATAGAATGGCCTGCTTTGGAAGGTAGTGGGTTATTCCTCACTGGAGGGTCTTCAAGTATAGACTAGGTGACCACTTGTCAGAATGTTATAAAGGAAATTCAGGAGCAATAGGGCTAAATGAACTTTGAGGGTCCTTCTAACTCTGAGATCCAGAGATTCTGTCATGTAGTGACTGGTATAAAAGTTGCCCATTGTGAAAAGATCAGGAAGAAGAGAATAATCAGGAAAGTGATAAAGACAAGGATTATGATAATAATACAAAATGAATAAAATGTCTTTATTTGGATGGAAATTTTGTTTTTAAAAAAAACCTTTCATGCTAAATATATATTTTTAGATCTCAATTTTGTGTAATTATTTTTCAGTGTATAGCTACACAATTTTTCCTTTCAAAGAGCTTTCATTTTAGGGGTTCAGACTCTATCCAACTCAGTAAAGTCCCCTTTATTCAGTATAATTGGAGACTAATGTTCTGGCAAATTTAATAATTTGGTCAATAAAATGTATTCCATATACCTCAGAATGAGCTGTGTTACAAATGATAGCTCATATTTCTATAGCATGAGTGAATGAATGAATATCATTAAACATTTGCCATGTGTCCAGCACTGTGCTGAGCCCTGGAGATACAAGTACAAATGTGATATAGTCCTTGTCCTCAAAGAGCTTACATTCTAAAAGGTAAAACAACACATACGGGGAAGTGTTGGTCAGAGAAGGGATTAGAGATTGCAAAGCACTTTCTTGTAAAAGTAAGTAGTATAAATATTATTATCCTAATTTATGGATGAAGAAAGGGAGGCTGCAAGCAGTAAAGTGACTTGCCCATCTTTAGCTTGAGTAAAGGAAGATACATAACTAGGAAGCACCACGGGTGGGAGTTCAACCACAGGTCTTGGGTTGAAGTCCAGAACTCCTTCATATACACTATATTAGATCTTTTGCTTAGACCACAGAGATTGGTGGATTGTTGTAATTAGGGTGGACATTATTATGCCTGGATAATTCAGGAGACCAAATCACTACTGAAATCAAAAGAAGGATGGAGTTGTGATGGATTGAATGGTCCAAACCAGGAGACAGTATTATAAAATATAACAAAGGACTGAAATGTATGAAAAACTTTGCAAACATTTCCAGAGTGCTTCATCCACAAACATCACCCTTTGACATGGGTACTAGCAGGTTTACAGTCTCAAGCAGACCACCTTGTCAGGTGCCCATATGCCAGGCAGCCACATATTGAATATATTAGTTATTTATTATATCACATGCTTGTTAGCATGGATGTACAGGGTCTTTAGGGATTGTAGGAAAAGAAAAAAGAATTGGAGAAAATGAGTAAATGTTATAAATTCTGGGGGGAAGGTGGGGTGAATAGTAGCTCGTATTTATATAGTATTTTAAGGTTTACAAAAGCCTTCTCTCACAACAATCCTGTCCCCAGCAATAGTAAACAAATGTTTGATGAACTAAGTTGTGTTGAATTGCAAAGTCTTATGACTGGGTTCAAGAAACTAATGTCACAAGAACAAAATGGACAAGGCAAAGTTAGGCAACTGTTTATCCAAAAACTATCCAGTGATTTTTGGAAACTGTTGGCTCGATATGAGTAAACGAAGTGACATCCCAGTGAAGAAGCTTAAGGTATCATGGCCTTTATTGAGAGACTTAGTATCCAGGAATATGAAGATTAGAGTCTCACTGAACTCCACCCTGGTCAGCTTATATCTAGAGTCTTCAGGTCATGTCTAGGCACTTTGTTTTCGAAGGTTATTGATAAACTGGAGGACATCTGGATGAAGACAACCAAGATGATATAGCTTGGAGAAGACCTAGGTTGAGATCATACTCAAGTATTTGAGGGACTGTCACATGAAAGATAGTTTCATTTAGCTCTGTTTGGCAACAAAGAACAATGGGTTGAAGTCATAAAGAGGCACATTTAGGCTTTCTGTCAATCAATCAATTAACATCTATTAACTTCGGAAGGACCAGGCATATCAGTTGCATCAACTGATGTATTTTTAAAAAGAATTTTACTATAACTTACCATAGTTTCTCCTACCTGTGCAAATACATTTTAAATATAGATAATTATGAGCAGATATTATAATTATTATATTTACAATACCATTTTCATCCTACTATCTATTTGTGTGTGTGTGTGTGTTTTTATGGATAAGAAAATTTATCATATCAATGGATGCAGGTTGATTCTTTGAAGTCCATTTAAATTCCCTACTACGTGCTAGATACTGCACTAAGTGCTAGCATACGGAGAAAGATCAAGGAAAGACTTCCTAATAATTAGAGCTACCTAAAACTGAAATGAGTTGCTTTGGGTAGTGGGAAGTTTCCTTTCTTTAGAGATCTTCAAGCAAAGAGTAGAGAGACCACTTGTTGGGTAGATTGGAGAAGTTCTTTCCAAGGTACAGATTGTACTGGACGGCCAAAAAGAACAATTTCATCTCTATGATTTTATAGTACAAATACTACTATTTCCATTTTACAGATGAGAAAAATCAAGATCAGAGAGGTTCAATGACTTACCATAGTTATGCAGCTAGTAAGTATGTGGGAGCAAAGTGACAGTGGTCTGGTAAGATTGAAAGAAAGTGGATTGACACAGGAAAGTCATTACATTGTTCCAATGTAAAGCATTATATAACATTTTCCTCAGATATAATTTAAGTAGAAATATGTTCTAATAATTAATAGAAGGACCTTTCATAGTAGCAGAGTCATACATTTAGAGCTAGAAAGGACTTAGAAGGCTGCCTAGTTCAACCCCTTCGTTTTATAGATAAGGAAACAGAAGACCAGGGAAGTGAAGGGATTTGGCCCAGGTCATACATGTGGTAAGTGGTAGAACTGGAGTCTGACTCTAGGTCTGCTGACCCCAAGTCCAGCCTTCTTTCCATTGTGCTATGCTGTGTCTCCTTCTTTGGAGTCAGGAAGACCTTGACTTGGGAGTTAGTTAAGTCCCGACTCTTACATGCAGTAATTGCATAACCCTGGGAAAGTCTCCAAACCCCAGTAAAATCTCTAGATATGTAATTTTATAAATACTGACCTGCACAATGAAGGGAGTTTCCATGACTGATGAATTCACAGAACCTCCAAACATACATACATAATGCATACTGTCAAGTCCTGAAATAAATAGAGCCATGAGTTGAGGAATAAAGCACCTTTAATTAAAATAACAGGAAAGCAGACCTGCCACCCTGGGGGATGTCCCATGAGTGCAGAACACAATGGATTTCCCAACTCAAAGAGCCATGCAAAAGCTTCTTATACCTTTAGGAGGAGATGAAGGGGGAGGAAGAATGAGGTAGCAAGGCCTGGTCATGAGATCCCAGTGGCCCTTGGCAACCCCAGCAAGGAAAACCACTTCATTCTGGCTATTTTGCCCTTTGTGCCATGAATACCAATGGAAGGGGACAAGGACATTAGAAATTGAGATTCAGCTTAAGCTATGTAACTTTACAAGCTGAAGTCTCAGGAGTGGAGGTGGGGAGGGGAGGAGACTTAAGATGTGGTTCAATTCAACCTGATCAAGAGTAAATATCTTAAAAGTATATAAGGACATGACTGAAATACTGACATTACTAGGATCATTAAGGAAGTGATAAGTAACAGTGGTATTAACAATTTTCTATTGTTATATTAACAATCATCTGTCACTACATATGTACATACATACATTCAAAGTCTTATACACTTATCTCAACGCATATTATGTAGGTTTATATGCACATGTCTATAGTATACACACATTTACATAAGTATACACACATCCATATGTGTGTATGCATGTATACCAATGAGAAGCAGTCTGGCATTAAAGATAAAGAAAGAGTTAGCCTCATGGTCTAGAAGACCTGAGTTTAGTTGCTCACTCTGAGGGACACTGTTTATGTGACCCTTGTGCAAGTCGCTTAACCTCTCAATGTCCTTAGCAATTTTAAGACTGTGTTGTAGAGTACGTACCAATCTGCATTGAGAGGAGTACCTCCTTTACAGCTCTCCACATTATCACAGGCTTAATTTTAAAATGTATATTTATTTAACCATATATATATAATATGTATAATATAAATAATATAGCATTTATTGTATATTATATGTCTAAGTGTATATATATATATATATATATATATATATATAAAAGCACATATGAGATAATTATTGTTGAGTCATTTTCAGTCATTTCCAACTCTCCATGACCCCAGTAGGCATTTTCTTGGTGAAGATACTGAAGTGATTTGCCATTTCCTTCTCCAGCTCATTTTACAGATGAGGAAACTGAGGCAAACAGGGTTGAGTGACTTGCCCAGGGTCACACAGCTAGTGTCTGAGGCACACAAACACACACACACACACACACACACCACACACACACACATATAATAGCTAGCAGCTTTAAGGATTACAAAACTTTTGCAAAGTCTAACAAATATTATTTAATTTTATTCTCACAACAACCCTGGGAGGTAGGTGTTATTATTATCATCCCCATTTTACAGATGAAGAAACTGAGGGAGAGAGTGGTTAATTGACTTGCCTAGAGTCAGACAACTAATAAGTATCTGAAACAGGATTTGCACTCAGGTCTATTCTGACCCCTACTCTAGCCCTCTATCTGCTCTATCTTCTAGGCCTGTCTTCTCTCTCTCTCTCTCCCTCTTCTTCTCTTTCTCCTCTTCCTTCTTTTTTTTCCTTTCTTCCTCCTCCTCTTCCTTCTCTCCTTCTTTTCTTCTTCTTCTTTTCTCTCTCTCTCTCTCTCTCTCTCTCTCTCTCTCTCTCTCTCTCTCTCTCTCTCTTCCCCCCCATCTCTCTTTATCTCTCCCCTGTCTTCTCTTCTCCAAGCTATTCATCCTCAGTACCCTTGAATGGCATAAATTTGAAGACAGGAATTGTTCAGCTTTTGTATTTGTATTTCTCGTGCCAAGCACATCATTTGGCACTAGTAAGCACTAAATAAATGCTTTTCATCCATATAGAATGATCCTGACTAGAATTGTGTATGCAACTGTCTTATTCCATGTGTATATATAGATAGATATAGACATGTAATTCTAGTACATATGCACATAATTTAGAATTTATATTCTAAAAGGGGGAACAACAGAGAGAGAATGATTTTAACTTAAATTATACATATGTGCAATTTTCCCCTTCTCCTTCCCTTCTCTCTTATTTTATCCTACCCAACTCACTTGCTTAATGATCTACTGTTAGAAAGAGATTTTCTTCCTCTAGGACTGGGTTACCTCTCAAAAATGTCAAGTTCGGAGTCCTAGGCAATTAGGGTTGCTTTCTAATACCATCTCCATTAAGCCAATAGGCATGATCATAGTGGGATCTTAAAAAAAAAAAAAAGAGAGAGAGAGAGAGTAGAAACCTAAGGCTGTGAAATCTTTGCCTCTGGACAGGATGATTTACATTTGGAAAATTCTACAACATTGTAGCTGTTGGGTAGAATGAAAATTAGATGCACTGTGTATTTCCAAAAAGTTTTATTTTGGACACAGGGGATCAGAACAGGGCACTGCTCAGCTTGAGCCCTTATCAAAACTCAGCAAACATTTGCTCCCAATGTGGTTGACTTTCAAGTTTCTGTAGCAGAATGCATGACCATAAATGTGCTGGCTTCTGAAGGTCTCTTTCCAATGCCCTTGCATCCAGCTACAGCTGTCTTTACTTGATTGTGAGAGTCTTTACATGAGAATGAAGGAGATTTTCTTAACCGTGTTCAAAGTCAACTTAGCTAGTTTTTTTTTTGAAGATTGTTTATAAACAAGATCCTTGAGGGTAGATACTCTATCTTACTCATCGTTGACACCTCTCAGTACCAAGCATAGATCATTTCATGTGCTAAACCCTTTTTTAAAAAAACTCACCTTTTATTTTTTTTTAATTTACAAAAATTCTTTCTCTCCCTCCTGCCACTTCCCTCTGCCACATTAAAACAAAAGACAAACAAAACCCTCATAACAAATATGCATAGATAATCAAAACAAATCCCCACATTGGTCATATGCAAAAAACTTGTCTCATTCTTCACCGTGAGTCTATCACCTCTCTCTCGAAAGGTAAGTAGCATGCTTTATTTTAAGTCCTCTGGAATCATGTGCGGTCACTACGTTGATCAGAACAAATCATCATTTTCCAAAGTGATTTGTCTTTCTAATATGGTTATTGCACAAATAGCTCTCTCATTTCTGCTCACTTCATTTGTATCTGTTCATATCATTCTGCCAAAATTTCTCCGGGTGTCCCTTTCATCATTTCTTACAGCACAATAATATTCCATTATAATCATGTATCACATTTTAAATGCTTATTAAATACTCGCTGAAATGAAATGAATTTCAAATGTGAATTAACACATTTGTTTCTTTTGTAGTTCATTATGTTGTTGTTTTTCAGTCATGTCCAACTCTTTGTGACTCCATTTGGGGTTTTCTTGGCAAATATACTAGAGTAGTTTACCGTTTCCTTCTCCAACTCATTTTACAGATGAGGACACTGAAGCAAATAGGGTTAAATGACTTGCCTAGGCTCATACAGCTAGTAAGTGTCTGAGGCCTGATTTGAACTCAGGAAGATAAATCTTCCTGACTCCAGGCCTGGCACTCCATCCACTGTACCACCTAGCTGCCCACACAGTTAATTATAGGGCATGGAAAATTTGCTTATGCTGTTGCTCTTATCAAGAATCTCCTTCTCACCTCTACCTTTATAAATTCTTCCCATCTATCAAGGCTCAGCAAGAGCACCTACCTCTTCCATGAAGCCCTCCTTGACTAATTCATCCCACTTCAATTCAAACTGTAAGCAGACAGTTCTCACCCTGGAAGTTCTCTGTATCCCTGTGGTCTTCTCGCCCTGAAATATCCTTCTTCCATTGGTAAGCTCCTCTCAGAATCTCAGAATCTCAGAATCAGGTCAGCCATCTTTTATTCCTCTGTCAGCTGTAATTCTGGACTCCATAGACATTGCCACCCCCACCACCCCCCTCCACCTCGCAGTGTGAGAATCCTCCATCCCAACATTTACCTCTCTTTTATGTTTTGTCTTCCTTGAGAGCAGGGACTGTCTATTTTTTTTGCTTTTTTTTCTTAGTTCCAGTTCTTAGCATAGTGCCCATTACACAGTAAATACCTAATAAATATTTGCCAACTTGAATAGTCAATGATTAAGCACCTATTGTGTGCAATACACCAGGGACATGCTCAAACACTCCAATGAATTTGTTCTCTTACTGCTTCGGATGCTACCAAAACCCATCCATGCCAGCCAGGAAAGTGCTAGTAAATGTTTAACAACTGGCATTGTTATATGTTGCACCACATGCTTCTCTGCTGCCCTTGGTGTGCAATTCATTTCAGTTATTCAGAGCCTACAACAATGAAAGAATATTGGCATTTAAATCATGAGTTTTTGTTTTTGAGGGGAATGGGGAAGCTACATGCTACAGGAGATCGGGTATTGGTCCTAAAGTGAGAAAGACCTGAATTCAAATCCAGCCTCAGACACTTACCTGGGCAAGTCACTTTAACTCTCTTTGCCTTGGTTTCTTTGATATGGAGATAATAGCACCTTTCTCCCAGAATTGTTGTGAGGATCAAATGAGATAATAATTGCAAAGTGCTTGGCACAGTGCCTGGCACACAGTAAGCACTATATAAATGTTAACTATAATGATGATGAGAATATTACAGTTTGTAATTTCGTGATACAAATATCCTGACACTAGGGATATACAAAGACAGGGATAAAAGATGAAAAGGATACACTCTGCTTGTTGCCTTAAAGGGGCTCACATTCTTTCTTTAAGATTTTTTTTTTTTGGCTAGGCAACAGGGATAAGTGACTTGCCCAAGGTCACACAGCAAGTACATGTCAAACGTCTGAGGTTAGATTTGAACTCAGGTCCTCGACTCCAGGGCCAGTGCTCTGTCCACTGCACCAGCTAGCTGCCCCACAAATTCTTTCATTGTACCTGTGTTGATCCCTGCTGTCTTTGAGTTCTTCTGGTTTTGGAAGACTGTACCACACAATATAGCAAACGACCATGTAATGTCATATCATAAGGCTCACTGAAAAAACAAAAAGAAACATATGAATTTGCAAACAGTCTGCACCACAAGGTCCCCTAAGAAAGAATTCTATCTCAACTTTCTTTGTGATCTGCACAGAGAGAGCCACCCCAGGGGGCCAGGTGCTCAGTTCCTCCGGAATGATGGGTCAGTGAAACATCCCTTTGGCTGCACTGCTCAGTCCTGGCTCCAACACCCTGATGTGAGAGTCCATGAAGCTTAAAGCTAAAAGCAGAAGCCGATGGTCTTTTCCTAAACCCTCCCCTCATTCTAAACCAGCCCTGAAATGGAATTGCTAACTCTTCCTATTCCTTCTGATTGCCTGCCTGAGCCTGGCGCATCTACAGTTAGACACATTTTGTCATAAACCAAATAACAGATGCTACTTTATCTACATGCAGTAGTTCATTGAAGAACATTTCCCCCCTTTTCATGTGGAGCATTAATTAACTCTTTCTTCCGTCAGTTCATTAATGCAAATTAATAGAAATGCCATGACCTAGGGGCAATTCTGCATTGTTCTGCTTTTAAAATTCCTCTGATACTTATTGAAGGTTTTGTGATCAGACATAATCAGGCCATGGATTTTCTGGGCCAAGAAAGAAAGAAACAATTTGGTTAAGTTAGATTGGCTGCTTCAAATGGGACTTTTTGCTGTTACCATACCCAGAGGACAAAGCAAACCCAGCATCATGGGACCTTGTTATTCAAATTTGCCTGAGTATAGTGGGCAAGGGTTTCCTCTCTTGTGGAATCAACAGACAATGTTTCCAGGGAGCTAAGATGATTAATGATGGATTTCTTTTGCCCAGACCTGAAAATTATGGTTTAAGCCAGCTTTATTTTGGTTTTTCTTCAAAATTAAACAATCTTCAACTTGTTATATACTGCAGAAAAGTTGTAATTCATTAGAAGAAGAGGGGATAAAATCATAAGATAATCTGTACTGCAGATAGAAAACTTACTGTTTTAGGAAAGAAGGTCCTTCAACCAACAAATATTTAGTGAGCTCCTACTGTGTGCATGATTCAGGAATATGATTCCCCAAAGAATGATCCATTAATTTTCTGTGGTAAATGAAACAGTCTTGTCTGTTGCCAATGGTCCTGAACAGTGTGTGTTCCAGAGAGAGAGAATTTTTCATTGAGCCTAATTAATGTTTCAATGTGACCTTGAAAAATGGCCTTTGGGTTTCATATTTAGAAAATAAAAAACACCAACACAGCAGTGATATTGTTCTTTTTTCCTTACTTTTTTTGTTTATTTTTTTTGTCCTTTTTCCACCACCAATCATTCTTCAGAAGAATTCATCACTCAGGAATGCTACATGACATCTGCTCTGGTATCAAGGCCTAAAAACCTGGAAGGATGACTGCTTGGACCCTGGAGCTGTTTTTATCTGGACAGGATAGGGCTATGGGCATCATGGCACTAAGGTGATGCCAGCAGCTCATGTGGGCACACTCTGTATCCCCCCGGAGGAAACTGAGGATGATTGAATGGTGGCTCTGGAACGGGCTCAGTGGCTTATCATCCTCAATTCTTCACGTCCCCTATTTTTTCATCTGACACTTTCCCACACCAAAAGGCATGGCTGATTAATCAAAAGTAAAATATTAACATTAATAATAACAATTTTCTCCTTTGAAAAGCTGAATTTGAAAAAGAGAAAACATTTTCCTGATACCTAGGCTCCATTTAAAGTAAGAAGAGTAAACAGTGGCTAAGTAGCAGAGCTGGGAACAGGGAAATGAATACACTTTTCCAGTTATTTGGGCTCCCACTTAATATGGCTGTGTGTGATTGGCCTGAGGGGATGATTGAGTTCAGTACTGAGGAAAAAGAGAAGTCAGAAAGTCATAATGGTAAATGCACTGGGCCCGAGGGCTATATTCCACTTTGCCACTGAATTCCCTGGTGACACCTCACATTTCTAGGTCATAAGTTTCTTTATCTCTAAAATGAAGGGCTTGGATTTTAGGGGCTCTTAACCTGAGTTCTGTGAACATATGTAGATATATCTATATAGATATATAAATATATAGATTCACACACAAACACACACATATATACACACATATACATGTATATGTATGTATATGTAATTGTATTCCAATAGAGTTTCCTATGTAATCCTATGTATTTAATAATAACAATCCTAATAATAATACTCTTATGTATGATTCGAAAAGAGAGAAGGGATGCATAGGCTTCCCTAGATTCTGCCAAAGAACTCCATGGCACACATGGATTAGATAATTTTTTAGTTCCCTTTCAGCTAGAATTTTGAGAGCCTGGAATTCATTGTAACATATCCTGATTGAGTAGCAAGCTTTTCATCACTGTAAATGAATGAATGAATGAATATTTTTATGCATTTGCTGTATTCCTTGCCCACTAAGCATTGAGGGTACAAAGAGAAATGCGAGGCCATTTACATTGTATATAACTTGTGCATATATAGCTATTACAGGTTGTCTTTTCCATTAGGACATGAACTACTTGAGGGCAAGAGACCATATTTTTGCTTTTCTTTGTATTCCTTTGTATTAGCACAGTGTCTGACATATAATAAGAGTTTAATAACTGTTTGTTCACTGTGACAATCCTTGTTCTCATGGAGTTTATATTCTAAATAGGGAAGACAGCAAATACCTGAGAGCTCAGTTATAAAGTAGATGGGAAGGCCCAGTGGACCTTAGATGGCACCAGCATGTCATACACAATATATAAGGTTCTAGAGAATACAAGTGACAAATAAATAGTCAAGTTCTGGTGATCTTTAGGCCTTAGTTGCAGGGCTAATAGGCTCTGTGGTCCTTCATCTTACCTGAAAGATTATTGTTAGTGACTCTTTGCTCATCTAATTTGTGTGAGCAACCATGTCTGCTCCCTATGGTAAGAAGTAGTGTGTGTGTGTGTGTGTGTGTGTGTGTGTGTGTGTGTGTGTGTGTGTATGCATGCATGTGTGTTTGCTTGTGTGTTGGGGGGGGGGCTATGAGCAGGTTGATCCAGTTCATGTCTATCCTTAAGTGAAGAATGGGCATGAAGGTTGGAACAAAGTAGAGGCTCTCGATTCCCTCCCATAAAAGTAGGAATGAGGAGCGGTGCAGTCATCATTCAGTCAAGAGGGGTCATTGACAGGAAGGCTGGGGGGAGGGTTCCCTATATCATGTGCTCCACTGGGTCTTCCTATTTTCAATGGAATCTGGACATCAGGCAGGTTGGGCAACCTAGTTACACAGGGCTTACTAATTAGCTGGCTTCTTCTGGGCTCTCCAGGGTTCTACTGTCTAAGGACATGCTCATTTGTTAACTAAAAGCAAAAGATTTCTCATCTTGGTTGCCATGTTCCTCTAAATCTTGTCTCCTCTAGGCTGAAAGATGCAATTATTTCTACTTTTCTTGATATGGCATGGTCTGGAGAGCTCCATCCTGGTCAGCTTCCTCTGAAAATGCTCCAATGTCTTTCCTTAAATGTGACTCCAGAACTGAGCAGAAGACTCGTGGGATGACTACACTAAAGAATGTAGTCTAGAGAGACCTGATAGATATCTTTAAGATGAACTAAGGATTCCTTGACAACCCCAAATTGAAATCCCTCTGTCTTTTTCCTTGCCTTAGGTTGCTTCCTGGCTTCATCTGAAGTTGTACTAACTTCAAGGATTCACTAAACTCCAATAATCCCAAACATGGCAGAATTACTATAGTCATCTAAATTGTCCATGTCCAATGAGCGAGATACATTTGTCAGCTAAATTGTTGTCCTAAGTATTTGAGATTTAAAAGGAGGGAAATGTTGACCACATCTAAGATATTACATAAATGGCTTCCTCCTCAAAGAATTAGCATTTCAGCAGTGTTGATACTTCCTATCCAAGTCACTCAACATCTGCCTTTCTCTGAAAACAATCACTAGGGCTTTGTTGATCTCAGCTCACTTATCAACAACTGTCATCTTCTTCCCTAGCCTGCCTTTTCCTTCATCCCACTATAAAAAGTTCTATGAAGATAGAACAATCCCCATTTGAAAAATTGGAGAAATGGAGGCACAAAAAGATTTTTACTCCAGATAACCTAAAGAATCTATGATGTAGCTAAGAAAACAGGAATCAGAGTCCATAAGAATGTCAGATCTTCTCCGATGAGAACGTTTTCTCTTAAGTTCTCTCTCCAGAACTTCTGATGAATGAAAATTAAAAATAACTCATTTTATGTATCATTTTAAAGTTACAAAGTATTTTATTTAAAATAAATCTGTGAGTAGGTAGGCAGTGCAAATATTGCTACCTCCATTTTGTATGTGAAGGAAATAAGACTGAGAAAAGCTAAGTAATTATCATTGTCACAAATAGAAATGATAGGACTTGAAACCAGGTCTTTGGTCTTCAAATTTAGTGCTCTTTCAACTATACCACATACCATATTTTACTATATTCCTTTCAAGGAACTTTCACATGCATTGTCTCATTTGATGCTCATACTATCTCAAGGAGCTAGAGAGGGAAAGCATTATTATCCTCCAGGTTTTACAGAAAATATGTTTTGACCCAGAGATGGGCAGCATCTTACCCAAGGTCCCACATCTAGCAAGTAGCTGAGTGGGTGCTAGAACTAGTTCTGCTCATTTAGAGTCTAGGGCATATTTCACTCACACCAAACCACCTCTTTAGGTGTCATTTGGAGTTCCCATTTGGGACTTGGTAAAGGGTTCTCATTGCTACAAAGTATTAGGAATTCTTTCTCTTCAATATGGCAGAGCTGAATCAGGTAATCACTGAATGGGCATTGCCTCAGTCAGGTCGAGACCTGCTAAAGGCCTTAGCTTGAAAAGGCCAAGGTCTTCCACCACACCTGGGGCCATCTCTAGTCATCCTGATGTGTATCTTGCCACTGGACTCAGATGGCTGCGGAGGAGAAACTGAGGCTGGTGACTTTGCACAACTCTCCCTCATTTAAATTCAATTCACTTGCATGTCATGGCATCATTTCCATGATGTCATGGTCCTCTTCAAGAAAGAAGGACAAACAACAAGAATAACAACAACAACAAGCTGGATCAGGTTCAACTCTCACAACAAGGCAATAAGGAAACGCCTCTAGCCAACAAGGGGTGGTAGAGCAAGAAGCTAGTAGAGCAAATACCAAAACACACATTTATTTGCTGCAGTTCTTTGGAACCACACAACACCAGGTGGGCCATTCACTGTAGGCACAGCCATGAGAGGCAGTGCAGTGAAGCTGTTTCCTGGTGACCATGCCAGGGAAATAAGCCTGACATTTATCAACCTGCCAGTTAAGGGTATTCAACCAAACGAAGGATGTGAATTCCAATAGGTCCCCAAAGATAACAAAACTGATTTCCTTTCCTTTCCCCCTTCTTTGTTCTGAAGTTTCCACCCCCTTCCTCCTTCTTATCACTCTCCACTTTCTGCTGTGTAACACCCAGCAGCGGCCATATGCTTAATCTGTGGTCCCCTTTCACCTTCCACTTTCTGATCAGAGATCTTATTAACTCAAGAGTATGTGGATTTTGCAGAAGGTTTGAAACTAGGTATAAATTGGGCTCCTAAGAAGTTGCAACAGGAAAATGTGATGTGTTGTGTTAATATATTTGGAAAGTTCATAGGCTCATAGAAGAGCCACCAATGCCTCATTGTGGCATGGAGATGAGCTTAGGATGGCTAAGTCTAGGTTAACAAGAATAGTTTCAAGTACAGGTCCAGTGATATGTATGTCATGGTATGAACAGCCCAAGTTTGGAGAGGCTGATCAGCATGTTGGCCACTGGATGATGAAGTTTTTGTCCATAGAAATTCAGATTCAAAGAACCTCAGGGCTGGAAAGGATGTCAATGGTGATCTATTCTGGCCTGTATCTGAAGCAGCATCTCCACTATAATACAACTGACAAATAGTCATCTGGCTTTTGTTTGAAGATCCACAGTGAAAGCATATCCAATGACTTCCCAAGATTGAAGTCCCCATTTCACCTTTGGAGAGTTCTAGTTGCTGGGGAGTTTTTTGTTCCCCTCCCCCCATCAGCAAACATACATTTGTCTTTTTGCATCTTCCAGCTCTTTTTTCCTGATTCTGCTTCCTGGGCCTAAATAGAACAAATTTAACTCCTCTTCCATGTAGCAATACTTGAAATTGTTGTTCAGTCATGTCTAACTTTTCATGGGCCCATGGATCATACTGTCCATGGGATTTTCCTGGCAAAGATATTGGAGCAATTTGCCATTTCCTTCTTCAGTGGATTAAGGCAAACAGAGGTTAAGTGACTTGCCCAGGGTCACACAAGCTAGTAAGTATCTGAGGTTGAATTTGAACTCAGGTCTTCCTGAGTCTAGGCCCAGCACTCTACCTACTGAGCCATCTACCTGCCCCAGCATTTGAAATACGTGAAGACAACGTTATGTCTTCCCACAACCTTATCTTCTGCAAGTTAAATACCTCCAGTTACTTCTGCTGATCTTCTCATGGCGTAAGACTCAAAGACTTTCATCATTCTCATTGTTCACCTCAGGTTGCTCTCCAGTTTATCAGTGCCCAATGGTGTTCTGGAGCTGGCTTATATCACCTCATGGGAAGTTATCGTTAAATTTTCAATGTAAACATTTATACCTTGGAATTGACATTACAAATCATGTCTTAATTTATAACTTTGTTGATTGTATAGACTTAAGAAAGTTATAAAGAAAATGTTAATAATGAAAATTAAACTTTAAAATATATCATGTGTACATTTTTTTCCAGAGAGCTGGTTGTTAAACATTTACCAGCACACTTCTGTCAGTGTTCTTTCTAAAGTGTGACACCCAGAACTGAACACAGTATTCTCAATGCGGCCTGACCATGGCAGAGTACAGCGGGACTAACAGTGCCTCTCAATGTTGCCCAAGATTGCACTGGTTTTTTGGGTAATCATAGCATGCTCTAAAATGTTATCTAGCCAAATCCCCTATCTTGCATTTTGGAAGTCAGTTTCTTGAACTGAAAAGTAAGATTTCATACTTATCCCTATTAAATTTCATCTTATCAGATGCATCCCAGTGTTCTAACTTGTCAAGGTCTTTTTGGCTATCCCCAGTCATTCATTTGGTTAGTTCTCCCTCCTGGCCTTCTGCCATTTTTATTAACAAATTTCATACACACACACACACACACACACACACACACACACACACACACATATGTGTGTGTGTATATATATATATATATATATATATATATATGTATTTATCTACACACACACACAGACACCCATATATACATATGATTATTTTTGTTTGTTTAATTCATTCATTCACTTGTTTGTTCATCTGTTTTTGAGGCCTCTCTATGTTGCCCAGGTTGCAGAAGCAGCAGCCATTTATAGACCCAATACCACTGCTAATTGACAGGAAGCTTTGTCCTATTTCATTTCCAACCCAGACCAGTTCGCCCCTCCTTAGGCAGCCTATTGGCTCCCTAACCTCTCGGGGGCTCAGCCAGATTTAACGCAGACACCCAACCAGCTTTAGCCCTATTGAGGCTCAGAACTCCTTTGCTCAAGTGTTCCACTAGCCTCAACCTCCCTAGTGGGAGGGATTATAGGCACAAACCATCACATCCAAATTTTCTGCCATTTTCAGACTCCAAAAAATCACTAAAAATCTACACTGATAAAATCTCATATTCTTGAGATATTTAACTAAAGTAAGTGAAGAAGGAAAATCTAGAATCTGTTGAAAGCCAAATGATCTTTCCTTGATTGACAAGCTAGTAAAATCCCTTGACCCCCCCTAGAGACCTTATTTCTGTGCCTAAATAAATATGAATCTGTACTGAACAGTGGCTGCTAATCCTTTGCACAAAATATTGCTTTTTCTACTTCTCAGACTACTTGGAATCCAACAGAGGATTCCAGGAATTTAAAATACATATCAAAGGTGGTACTCACGTCTCTCACTTAACTCCTACCTCTGACAGCGATCCCTCTTTTATCATTATTGTGAAAAGGTTGACACAACTTCAGTTCATTTAAAAGCTTGTCACAAAACAGGTGTAAGATGCCATCCTAAAGGTCATTTGGCATTCAACAGTACCTAGATAAGACCCGTGTGATTCTTTGTCTATTGCTGCATCATTGGACAGTTTGAACCACTTAGTCTTTTGTTGTTTAATCATTTCATTCATGTCTGAGACTTTGTGACCCCATTTGGTTTTTTTTTCTTTGGCGAAGATACTGGAGTGATTTATCATTTCTTTCTCTAGCTTATTTTATAGAGGAACTGAGGCAAATAGGCTAAGTGGACTGCCCAGGGTCATACAGCTAGTAAGTGTATGAAGCTAGATTTGAACTCATGAAGATGAGTCTGCCTGATTCCAAGACCAATGCTCTAACCACTGTGCCATCCAGCTGCTCCAACTTGGTCTTACCTGAACACTGAATTTAGAGTCAAAAGACCTGGGTTTGAATCCTAGCTCTGCCACATGCTTTCTGTGTGACCTTGGGAAAGTCAATAAACTTCTCTTGATCTCAGTTTTTCATCTACAAAATGAGGAGGGTTATACCCAATAACCTCCAGGACTACTGTACTAAATCCATGATCCTATGATTTTGCATTTTCTTGCCTTTCTCTTTTCTTTCTACTTTTCTCTGAAACAGTTGGTGGTGGGAAAAGAAGGTAATCAACTAAGACAACATCTGTTAATGAATAACTCCAACATAAGTAATTACTTGTCTTCTGGGCAGTTGCTGCTAATGACCTCCAAAATGCTGACATATCAATGGTGATGCCCTCAAGAGATATTTGGTCATGAAAGAATTTTCTAACAACAGGAAAATGAGGAAGAATGTTGTATTTGAGATTTATGGTCTCGTTTAAAATTTCCTACCATGTCCAAGTCATTTGATTTTTCTGTCTCATGGTGTCTATACATGTAAAATAAAACAGTTGGACAAAATCACTTTCAAAGTTTATAATTCTATGATCTTCCTCCAACCCATTAGCTGTCTCCTTGTCTATTTTCTAAAATGAATAGATATGAGAGAGAGAGAGAGAGAGAGAGAGAGAGAGAGAGAGAGAGAGAGAGAGAGAGAAAAGAGAAGAGAGAGAAGAGAGAGAGGGGGAAGAGGGAGAGAGGGGGAGAGAGAGAGGAAGGAAAAAGGAAGGAAGAAATGAAGGTAGGAAGGAAGGAAAGAAAGAAAAAAGGAGAAAGAGATAGAGATAAAAAGAATTTCCCCTAATATAGAAAAGTACTTATGGTATGGGTGCAACTCACTAACAGCTTGTCCCCCCGGGACACTCCTCTTTTGGGCTGAGGGGTCTTTTGTATGAACTGAAACAAATCTTTTCCCTCACATTCCTGGAATGTGTAGTTTAGCAGCTGCAGAGATTTCTCTAAAAGCTCTAGTGGTTTTTCGAGAGGTGGAACACAGGGCACTATATTTGTATTCTTCAATGTTCTGATCATGCTGATGCTCTTTGGAAGCCTAGTTAGCAGCAGTCTCTCTGTGATCTATTTATGCATGTTGCTACTATAGGATCCCTGAGATCAAAGCAGTTGTGTCTTCCATTTGTCTCAACTCTACTTGGGGGGCTGGGGCCCAACAAAGCATTGATTTCAAACAACTCCTCATCCCTCTTCAATTCATCCTCCCCTATCTTTATCACTGGGCCTTGAAATAGAAAAGTCCAAAGCCAAGTCCATCACATATGCTCTGAAGCTCCTCTGAACCTGAGACCCATGGTGGGAAGAAGAGGGAATTAGCTCTCCTACTTCATTTGTAAGGGCTCATTTCTAGGGCAGCATTTTAACTTTCTCTGTGAGAGGAGAGATTTTAAGAGTACCAGGGTGATGGGTAATATTAAAATTAGAGATGCACGCCATTTTCCTTCCAATTCCCAGACACCTTCACTGACCCTGAAGTTCGAAAAATGTAAATTGAGGACAAATAACAGAGTACATTTTAAACTTATACAATTCATTACCCTGAGAAGTAAGCAATCAGAAAATGGCTTCAAAAAATTTTAGTGAAGTTTATGGATGTGTCAACCGGACCAAACCAGCTTCTAAACTGTGGATGACTGGAGTCGAACAGAGCAGGGTAGAGATGGGAGAGTCAGGAATAAAATAGGAGTTTAATTTCAAAGTAAGAGAAAGGTTTTACCAGAAAGGAGGCTACTTAGACACATGTGCCCCTGCAAGCGAGGAGACTGGAGGCAGTGGGGGCAGATCGTAAGACTTACACTAATGGCCCTGACAATGAGGGGTGACAGCAACAATGTGACAAGTTTGATTCATAGCAGGACTTCATGACCAGAATGGATACAGCAGGTGCTTGTCTGATCTCAGAGAACACCTGGTGCTAATCAAAGCAACAATAATTCTATGACTTTGCCAGAGGGTGAGATCATCCAGAGGGTGAGCACAAAGGATTGTTGTTATGCCAAGCTCAAAGGTATCTTAGAAGTCATCCAGTTCACAGGTTTATTACTGGGTTCCACAGACCCCTAAGTGGGCCATGTATAAATTTCAGGGGGTCTCGGAACTTGGATGAAAAAAAAATTAAATCCTATGCTTCGCTAACTAAATTTTAGTTAGTGAAACTAATTAAATTTTAGCATTTTCTTCATTTATTTAAAAGCATTATTAAGCAAAGAGGTCTGTGGGCTTCACTAGGCTGCCAGAGCAGTCTATGACACAAAAGTTAAAAAGCATGAGGTGTAGTCTAACTCCCTCTTTCTGCAAATGAAGAAATTGATCTTGTTTAGAAAGGTCAAAAAAACAAACAAAAAAAAAAGGAGGGCAGCGAGGTGGTGCAGTGGATAGAGCACCAGCCCTGAAGTCAGGACTACCTGAATTCAAATCCAGCCTCAGACCAAACACTTGACACTTACTAGGGGTGTGACTCTGGGCAAGTCACTTAACCCCAATTGCCTAAAAAAAAAAAAGGTCAAGTGATTTGCTTGTGGTTATACAGGCAGTAAGTGTCAGAGTTAGCATCTGAATCCAGGTCTTCTTGACTCTAAATTCATAGTTCTTTCTACTATACTGTACTGGCAATCTGAAAATGAACCTTTGTTGTTTATTTAATTGTTTTCAGTCATTTCTGACTCTTCACGACCCCATTTGAAGTTTCTTGGCAAAGATACTGGAGTAGTTTGCCATTTCCTTCTCCAGCTCATTTTACAGATGAGGAAACTGAGGCAGACAGGGTGAAGTGGCCAGGGTTACACAGTCAGTAAGCATCTGAAGCTAGATTTGAACTCAGGTCTTCTTGACTCCAAATTCATGGTTCTTTCTACCATACCATGTTGGCAATCTGAAAATGAGCCTTTGTTGTTATTTAATTGTTTTCAGTCATTTCTGACTCTTTGCGACCCCATTTGAGGTTTTCTTGGCAAAGATACTGAAGTGCTTTGCCATTTCCTTCTCCAGCTCATTTTACAGATGAGGAAACTGAGGCAGACAGGGTTAAGTGGCCAGGATCACACAGTTAATAAGTATCTGAGGCTGATTTGAACTCATATCTGCCCAACTTCAGACTCCACACTCTATCCACTGTGCCACCTGGCTGTCCTAGAATGAACTTTACCTTTCCATAACTAGCTCCTTAGGGCTACTGTTAGGGAGCCCAGAGTGGGCTGGAGAAACTATGGGTGTGACTATGTAAGCTGGTAAATCTTAGCTACCTTTCTTTTGGTTAGTCAGATGTTACTGCTCTAAAAAGGATCATTCTCAAGGAATTCTCTAGCTGTCTCCTGTCTTTTTCAGAAACTGCAATAATAGTCATCAAACAGACACCTTGGTACTATCTTGACAAGGAAGAACTTTGGTGAAATGGGTCCGTCAGAGTCAGTATCCAGGAGGTCATTAACAGCTGCTTCCCAGAAGACAGGTAATTGCCTGTGTCAGGGTTATTCATCACCAGATGGTGCCATTTTTCTTGAACTCTAAATATATTTTCTCTAGTGAGTCAGAAAGTGAAGCTGGTCCTCTTTCTAAGCACAGACTGCTAGGACAAACACTCTCCCACTATGCCCAGGCCTTCTGGGAGGAATGGAGCTCAATCAAATTTCAAAGTAAGGTAAAATCCGGGAGAAACTATTGCCTCCCCCCAATCTATTGGCTTTTCATGGTTTCTTGTTGTTCAGTCATTTTTCAATCTTGTTTGACTCTTTGTGATCCAATTTAGGGTTTTCTTGGCAAAGATACTGGAGTGGTTTGCCATTTCCTTCTCCAGCTCATTTTACAGATGAGGAAATTGAGGCAAACAGAATTAAGTGACTTGCCCAAGATCACACAGCTAGTAAGTATCTTCCTGACTCCAGGCCTGGCACTCTATTCACCATGCCTTTGGGAATACACTGGCACACAGCTAAAATAGCCAATATAGCAATGCCCTGGCCAGCATAGTTTTGTAATACCATCTTGAATAAATTGTGACCAACCCTCAATGAAAAATTATGAAACCTTGTTCAATAATTATCAATTTTGTAGTACATGTAGCATTGTCTTTATAGATAAACAATGGATTTAGAGTCAAAAGATCTGGCTTCCAGTTCCAGTTCTGTTATCTACTAACTGTGATCTTAGTCAATCCACTCTCTGCACTTCAGCTTTCTCACCTGTACAATGGAAAGATTAGGTTACATAATGATTAAGGTTTCCTCCAGATTTATATTCTATGATCACAGTGCTTTTATGTGGCTGCAAAAACTAATTATGTAAGCAGCATTTTTGTGAAAATAAAGAATTGGAAATAAAGTAGGTGCCCATTGATTTGGAAATGGCTACACAAATCATGGTACATGAATGTAATAGAATATTACTGTGCTACAAGAAACAATAATATAATGAATACAGAAAAACAACAACATGGAAATACCCACATGATCTGATGCCAAGTGAGGTAAGCAGAGCCAAGAAAAGAATATACAAGACTAGAACAATGTAAATGGAAAGAAGAGCTACAAAACAACCAAATGTTGCAAAATTACAAAAAAAAAAAAAGTGACACCAAGAAAAGAAATTAGAAGACGCTCTAACTCGCTTCTCTGCAGGGGAAGGAGGTCCATGATCGTGATATATTACATATATTTTGGTACTTTTTCAACGTATTGATCAATTTTGCTGATTTTTTTCTCCCTTTTCATTTTTTGCATTATTTGTTAGATGGTATATGGCTCACTGGGAAGTGGAAGGGTATTGGGAAAATTTTGGTGATGTAAAAACAAAATATATAAATAAAATTTTATTTTAAAAAATTAACAATCCACTATAATATTGTCCCACATAAATTTGTGTTTTCTGAGATGCATTTAGTGATTTGAGAGGTACAGGCTGATTCATATATACTAAACCTACCAATTTCCCTTACAAATGAACAAGCACTTTAACTAAACTATAGAGGATGCTACCTCTTTACTCAATACATCCCATTAGTTCCCTATGATATCTAAGATTAAATAGAAAGCACTCCAGCAGATGTTCAGATAATTGAAGTCCCCCATAACTTTAATATCATGCCTCCATGTCAGCTTTGTGAATTGCTTCCCCAACAACTCATTTATTTCCTCCTGTATAGGTAGTGCAGGGCTTCTTAAACTGTTTCCACTCCTGACCTCTTTTCACCCTTAAGTTTATTGGCATTGCGTGGCCTAAGGGCCCACACAGTGCAAAGTGCGTATGTTTGGTGTTCAGAACCAAGGCTGCAGTGAAGTTTCAAGATGCAACACAGGCAAGCACTGCCAGAAACACCTCAGATTCATTATGCATTTGACTTTTAATTAATTTTCGGTTGTTGCACATTCAGAAATCTTTTACTGTTGCCAAATTTTTCACAACCCCATATGGGGGTCAAGACCCACAGTTTAAGAAACATTGGTCTATAGTATACACCATGACATTATTGCTTCTATTTCTGATCTGTATCCAAATGCTTCACCAAATGTTTTTTTCCTCTAGTTCTTGGCTTTCATTGCATTGGTATATCTTCATAACATGCAAAGGTAATCTATTTCTGTTGTAGCTCTTCTGTTGCTTTTGAACAATATAGCATCTTCCAAGGCCATATTTCAACCACAAGTCATTTTCCACCATGTCCTTGACATGCCTATGAGGTCAAATGTGCCTCTATGTGTCAGGGTCTCTAGAGTTTGATGCTTCTTATCCATAGTTTGTTCTTTTGAATATAGATGTGTGGCATTACGTATTTTTATTTCTTTATCTTTTCTTGAGTTTTATCTTATGAATCACTGGGCATCTTTACTACTATTCACATTTTTTCTTATTGTAACTTCTTCTCTCTGGGGTATATATAATTTAGTAGATGTGTATGTGGCCAGTTTATTTCCTCCTCGTCTTTTTTCAGTTTAAGGCCCCCTTGAACAGATTTACAAGTTCCAGGCAAATATATTTTTACCAGCCCTCATTGGTCAGGGAGTACTTTATTTCTGACCAAGAGACCATAATTGCTATACTTTAAGCTATCATCCAGAAACTCATGTCCTCTTCTCAGATACCATTCATCTTCCCAAACCATCACTTCCTAAATGTGTCTTTCCCTTTTCCCTTCCTTGAATCAATGCTGATTATGAAATAGTGCCTATGTCAACAAGGTCTTCAGTTTCTTGGCAGGACTTCATAAGCCCTGATAATGTGTTCTAGGCCCTTTCTGACAATATCATTCATGACCACATGGATCACCAGAGGGAAGTACAGCTTATTATGTTCAACAAGTATTAAGAGGTTCTCTTTCTCTCATGACCAAGATACATATCCCAGAGAGATAGAAGACCTATTGTTTTTTAAGAGTATTTTATTTTTTTCCCAATTACATCTCAAGACAATTTTTAGCATTCATTTTTACATGAATTTGAGTTCCAAGTTTTTCTCCGTCCCTCCGCTCCCCTCTTCCTAAAATGGTAGGCAATTTGGTACAGGTTATACATGTGCAATCACGTAAAACACATTTCCATATCAGTCACAGTTTTGAAAGAAGAAACAGATCAGAAGGAAAAAAAACATGAAAAGGAATAAAATAAGTGAAAAAAGTATGCTTCGATCTGCATCCAGAGTCCATCAGTTCTTTATCTGGATGTGGACAGCATTTTCCTTCATGAGTCCTTTGTACTTGTCTTGGATCACTGTGTTGCTGAGAAGAGCTGAGTCATTCATAATTGATCATTACACAATGTTGCTGATACTCTGTGCAATGTTTTCCTGGTTCTGCCCATTTCACTTTGCATCAGTTTGTACAAGTAGTTTTGATGATTACTGCTTTATAGTAGGATATCTGGTATTGCTAGACCATCTTCTTTTGTATTTTTTTTCATTGATTCCCTTGATATCCTTGATCTTTTCTTTCAGATGAATTTTATTGTTATTTTTTCCTAGCTCTATAACATTTTTTGATAGTTTGATTGGTATGGCACTGAATAAGTAAATCCTTTCTATTCTTAACGACAAGTTAACCAATACAGGCCTTGGTAACCCACAGCAAGGAGTCACCAACCATTACTATTCCACTAGGTGGTACAGTGGATAGAGCAAAGAATACCTGAGTTCAGATTTGACTTCATACACTTACTAGCTGTGTAACATTGGGCAAGTCACTTAACCTGTTGGTTTCCTCATCTATAAAACAGGAATAATAATAGTACCTATCTCCCATGGTTGAGGGTAAAATGAGATATTTGAAAAGCACTTTGCAAACAATATAAATGCTAGGTATGATTATTAATCTCTTCTTTCTGGAATCCCTCTGGATGATCCCTTTCTTAGTGATACCTGATTGTCCACATCATCATTCCTTAGAGCACAAACAGCTGATTCAACCACAGAGTTTCCTGAGACTTTGGCTCAATAGTGCCTCTCTAACCCTTCCACTTCAGTGTCCCATTCTGCTCCCCTCCAAACTTCTAACACATGCCAAGGCTCTCTTCTACCTCTTCAGATCTTTTTTTTTTCTATTTTTTTTTACATTCTTCCACTTTTAAAAGAACGTTTCATTCTCACTGAAAACCTGGAGAGTAGAGAGGGTATTATCTAGCACAATTGCCTTTTCTTTTAGGAGGGGGACCAACCTTCACTTTGAACTTAGATAAGTTACTTGGATATGGAAGAAAGACAAATATTTGCACTCCATGCAGGTCACTGAAAAAAAAAATTGTCCCTTGCCTTCCACAGTTCCTGGAACAGAGATTTTTCAGTCCTTTTTATCTTTTTGGTAGTTGTGCAGCTAATTGCTCTATCAAGTAGTCTATGGACCATACCTATTTGTGCCCCTGGGTGTTCCAAAATAGGATTGATTTATTTATATCCATTTTTATGGTTTTTTCCCCCAGAAGAGAGGAGCTTCCTCAATTGGCTTTGATTGGCAACTAGAAGCTTCCTGCCAAGAACTCAATGCAAACAACACTTGATCACCTGACTCCTGAGAGTGATAAATGAAAAGGGACTTAAAGGGACAGTGTTCCTTACCAGTGCAGCAAGCAATCTGTGATGGTTTAATTGGAAAAGAGGCAGGAAGTGATCGAGATAGGGCCAAAACCTATTCGCCATGTTATACACTGGAATATCATCTATACCAAACATCCCAGGTTGCCTTTTCCTTCCTTGTTCCCAAAACTGGGGCAATCAGCTCCACTGTGCTTGATCAACCCTGATTAATTCCAACCCCATTCATTCACCATTTCATGAGTTAATATAGTTGGTCCTCTAGTTGGTTTACGTCACCATTGGTCTCTTTCTCCTAAAAGTAGAATATAAATGAAATTCTAGTTAATCAATTTCCCCCATGTAAATGTAGGAAATTGTTGCTTATAGGTAATTTGCCCTAACCAATCCTGGTTAGGATCATGGATTTAGAGGTGGAAAGGACCTTAGAGGCCATCAGTCCTCTAACCCCTACTTTTTACAGGCGAAAAAACTGAGGCATTAGGTAGGTTCTGGTGACTGAAAGCTTTCATGTTCTCATTACCTGTTATTGCATGTTTGTCTCTTAGCAGAAGGCTGGAGCCTTCATATTCCTTTTCCATGAAATAGAACACTTAGACCCAGAGGATATAGAGTCAAACCTTAGCTTTAGAGCCAGAGGGTCTGAGTCCAAATTCTGACTCCACCACTTCCCACCTATGACTTTGGACAAGTCACTAAAACTTTTGGGGCCTCGGTTTCCTCATCTGTAAAATAAAGGCCTAGATAGATAGATAATCTATGCTTCCATGAAAAGCATTAAAATGGAGAAGAGATTCCTCATGCACCTGCTCTCTTGCCGGAGGCACTCTGACTGTTAACTGTGTTCAGTCCAATGTAGAGCAGCCCTTGGAAGAAACTGCAATGACTTCACAGCTAGTAACTAGCCTGCACTTTCTCTGCCAGCTGGGTGGAGTGGGCACCCGCCAGAGGGAAGAGCAAGAAGCACCTGCAGTTATCTGTGCCAAGACTAATGAGGATTCTGGCTCCAGCCCATCTCAACTTAGAAACTGCACTCTTGATTTTATTTGTTATTTTTAATGGTGATCTTCACTGTATATCATTACTAATCAGCTTACTATACAGTAACTTTGCCTTTAAGCAATCTTTCCCTATATTTGCATGGGGAAAAGAGTGAAAATCAATTGCTGAAGCCAAGAAATTGGGAAATGGCTGCATTGCATCTCTCTTTGTTTTGGAGTTGGTAGAAAATATACAGAAAATCAATGTGCCTAGAAGTCTCACCGGTTCTTTGATGGTCAACCATCTCTAAATCAGCCATTCACAATGGTAATAGGCAACTAGGCCCCACTGGAACCTTGTCACTGCCATCTATGTCAGAGGTCAAGCAAGTTTATTGCATAGTAGAAAAATATGCTAGCTGATACTTTTTATAGTGATTTAAATCTTGTAAAGCATCCTACATAACATGGCATTGAACCTTCATAACAGCAATGTAATGGGTCCTACAGGTATTCTTGTCCCTATTTTACAGGTGAGGAAACTGAGGTTCAGAGGAGCTAAGAGAATTTACTGCCATCACACAGCTGGTGTCAGAGGCAATATTCGAACCTATGTCTCACCTAATTCTAAATCCAGCATCCCACCCACACTCTAGATTTGAAGTGAGAATACTTGGTTTTGAATCCCAGTTGTGCTACTTTACTGTGATATTTGGAAAGTCTTCACTTCAGTGGACCTCAGCCTTCTTTATCTGTAAAATGGGGATGATAATAGCCATGCTACTTACTTCAGAGGGTTGCTGTAAAAATCAAATGAGATAATAGATGCAAAGAAGGTTGTAAAGCACTATATGTATCCAATGATGGGCTGGCCAAGAGGAGCTCAGTCCTTAGATTATGTGCAATATTATCTGTCTGGTTTCAATCCAACCCAAGTGACTTTAGGGAGCCTTCTTCTAGCCATGAGTAACTGAGAGGTGTGTGGTAATGAGTTGTTTGGCTGGCTTCTGAGCCAGAAGGGCTGACGACAGAGCTGAAATGAAGTGCTTATGCTAAAAGAGTGGTAGCCTCCATCAGCTCCTTTTTGTACTTCTCATTTTGCATCTTCTCTGGAAGTTTTTGTAGTAAGAGAGAACTGCTGAGAGCCTCCTAGTGGGTGGGAGAGGCAGTAGCTTCATCTGCCTTATCTTTCCACCCAGCCACCCACGTGCCCTTGAGTGCATAATGTCTATTTTCATTATATTTACTCTTTCCCTGATCTCAGGAGCATCCAGAGGCAGAATGGTCTGGCATATGACATTGTGAATTTTGAGAGATCAGAAGAGATGTCAGAGATCCCTCAGATAATCAGGTCAGTAGCAGAGATTCCTGTAGCTGGTAGCAGCAATAGCTAAGACTGGTGAGTAACCACCTCTGAGAAGTGACCTACTTGACCAAACTCAGCAGTAGACTAACCCGCTGTCAAGACGTTGTGCCCTTCAAGAAGCTAGCCCACATGAACTAGAAAGTGACTCATTCACTGCTAGACCATCCCTCAAAATGAACTTGGTGAGGACTCCTGGAAGGAAAAAAAAAGACTGTAGGGACCAAGAGGTACTCCTCAGTCACATGAATTCACTACATGGATGCCTCACTATCTATGTGCTTTAAGCTGAATCCCAGCCTCCCTAGGGGATGAGTACATGCAAAAGGGAAGCTCCACTTCCAGTTTTGGGGAAGAAATTATAACACCTGTCTTTGTTATAGCTTCTCAGTAAATACCTTTTTGTAAAAGCTATTTGATATCAACTGGTTAATTGATATTGGGGTAGGGAAGGAACAATACCATATGGGGACTCTTGAGTAATAAAATTAAAAGCATAACCCATCAGGGTTTCCTCTGGGACACTAAGGAAAACAGTAGTCAGCTGCCCACTGGGGCCCCAACCTGCTAACTTGAGTGGCTACTGGGGAAGGAGCCAAAGGGGGTGATGCATGTATCATCTATTATCAATCAATAATAATAAACCCCTGACTTTTTCCTCCAGTAAAAGTGAAACTCAATTGAAAGCAAGGCTTATTGCAACCTTGGCATGGTTTCTGCTAATCTAGGTCCAGGGTTTCAACTGTTAAAACATACCCCATATTTCCCTCTCATTACTAAAATTAACAACAACAATAATAATAATAACAATAATAATAGCAATAATAGTAATAATAATGCTATTTTGTAATTTGCATATTTTTTGTTTACTTTTTGTTTTTGTATCCCCAGGTACTAGCATAGTGCTTGTCACCTAGTAGGTGTTTAATAATGAATAACTGAAAAATATTTTTTAAGTATTTACTATATGACAAGCACTATGCTAAGTGCTAGGGACATAAATATGGGCAATCAAAATAGTCCCTGCCCTCAGGGAGATCATAGTCTAATAGAACACATATAGAGGAGCTAGAGTTGGGAATGGGTGGTAGGAGCAGTCCTGGGTCTTGTGGGCTGCAGCCCAAATTCCATTAGGAGGAAGAGAAAGAGGGCCAGACTGAAAGTGGTATGATGAGAGCTAGGAATAAAACCTCCTTGAGTTAATTTGAGAAGAGGAGAAAATCCATGCCCAAGTCCTCTCTACACACCTGATTAATGTATGTCTTGCCCACACTTTATAATAATCTTATTAATAATGTTCCTATTAATTTCCTTATGATTATCTATGTACCCATGACACTAAGCAGACTTCCTATCTCCTATCACTCCTCTTGACTTCTCAGAATATACCATTTCCTTGATCTTATTGGTGTAGTGAGTCTCTGTGATGTCTGTAGATTGAATTTTACAGGCACAGTATCCTTGGGCATGAATGTAAACCTCAACAAGCCATTTCTCCTGATTCCAGATAGGCCTATTCCTAAAATATAAATTTCAGATTATGGCCATCGTGGTCTCCCAGAATCTGATCATCATTCTGCCAGAAAGGAACTCGAAAGATCACTTTATATTGACTGTAGAGAAGGCAACCCATCCTCACTACTTTGCAGAGGGGAGAAAGACATACATGTTTGGTACTTTCCATATATTTTTAGACTTTTTTAATATATTGATCAGTTTTGCTAATTCTCTTCTTTTTCTTTAAAAATATTTGTTTTGAAGGAGAGCCAAGATGGTGGAGGAAAAGCAGCAACTCACCTGAGCTTCCCTCAAGCTCTCCTCAAAACCCCTCTGAATACCTTTAAATAATGTCATAAAGCAATTTCTGGAGTGGCAGAACCCACAAAATTACAGGGTAATATCCTTTTCCAGTCAAAGACAACTTAGAAGGTCAGCAGGAAAGGATTGTCACACTGAAGTGAGAATGGAGCATAGTCCAATGCAGGCTGTACCAGCACAGACAGGACCCAGCAAACCAGGAGCAGGCCTTGGAAACCACTGAATGCACAGTGGCAGCAGCTGCTTCCAGAGCTCTCAGCCCAGAGACTATAATGAGGTTGAACAACTGATCAGAAGGAGATTACAGGTGTCACTTTGCAGGTGCTGAGGGCAGGACTCTGTTGCTTTGCCCATACTCAAATCTGGGTCACAGTCCTGGGTAGTAGTCCCAGAACAAGGGGGAGCACCAACACACCAGAGCTTGTGGACCACAGTAGAGCAGGGGACCTTTATCACAGTTCCAGGGCAGAAAAGAGTGCTTATGATCACTCACAGATAAGAGCCCAGGCTAGGAAAATAGTAAATACCTCTCTGTAAATAATACTTTCTTGAAAGAACTGAAAACTTACAGGTCCCTAGAAGTAGCCCTTGAAAACACCTGCACAAAAACCCTGAAGCTTGGGACACCCTCCACCCTGGAAGCAGAGCTCCACTTTAACAAAGAGTTGAAAGTCAAGAAATAGACTGGAAAAACTAGCAAACAAGAGGGAAAAAAAATCTGACCATAGAAAGTTACTATGGTTATAAGATCAAGATACTCAGAAGAAAACAAAATCAAAGCACCTACATCCAAAGCCTCCAAGAAAAATATTAATTGTTCTCAGGCCATAGAAGGGCTCAAAAAGGATTTTGAAAATCAAGTAAGAGAGGTAGAGAAAAAATCGGGAAGAGAAACAAGTGATGGAAGAAAATCATGAGAAAACAGTCAACAACTTGGTAAAGGAGACACAAAAAATGCTGAAGAAAATAACACCTTAAAAACAGAATAGGCCAAATGGTAAAATATGTACAAAAAAAAAACAGTGAGGAGAAGAATGCATTGAAAAGCAGAATTGGCCAAACAGATAAGAGCACAAAGTTTCACTAAAGGAAAAAAACCTCCTTAAAAAGAAAAATTGGCTAAATGGAAAAGGAAGTACAAAGGCTCACTGAAGAAATTCTGTAAAAATTAGAGCAAATGGAAGTTTAATAACTTTGTGAGAAAACAACAAAATAAAACTAAAAGAATCAAAAAATAAGAGGCAATGTGGAATATCTCATTGGAAAAATAACTGACCTGGAAAATACATCCAGGAAAGATCCTTTAAAAATTATAAATTGGGGGGAAGCTAAGTGGTGCAGTGGATAGAACACTGACCTGGATTCAGGAGGACCTGAGTTCAAATCCAGCCCCAGACACATAACACTTACTAGCCATGTGACCCTGGCCAAGTCACTTAATCCCATTGCCTAGCTCAAAAAAAAATTATAAATTGGACTACACATGATACTCACTAGCTGTGTGACCCTGGCCAAGTCACTTAACCCCAATTGCCTTGCCAAAAAAATTATTGGACTACCTGAAAGCCATGATCAAAAAAAGGGCCTAGACATCATCTTTCAAGAAACTATCAAGAAAAGCTGTCCTAATATTCTAGAACCATAGGGTAAAATAGAAATTGAAAGAATCTACCAATTACTTCCTAAAAGAGATCCCAAAATGAAAATTCCCAGGTATATTACAGCCAAATTCCAGAGTTCCCAAGTTAAGGAGAAAATATTGCAAGCAGCCGGAAAGAAACAATTCAAGTATCATGGAGCCACAATCAGGATAATGCAAGATTTAGCAGCCTCTACATTAAAGGATTAGAGGGCTTGGAATATGATATTCTGGAGGGCAAAGGAGCTAGGATTGTAACCAAGAATCACCTACTCAACAAAACTGAGTATAAGCCTTCAAAGGAAAAAATGGCCATGGAATAGAGGACTTTCAAACATTCTTGATGAAAAGACCAGAGCTGAATAGAAAATTTGACTTACAAATCCGAGACTCAAGAGAAGCATAAAAAGGTAAATAGGAAAGAGAAATCATAAGGGACTTTATAAGGTTAAACTGTTTACATTCCTACTTGGGAAGATGATACTAGTAGCTCATAAGAACTTTCTCATTATTAGGGCAGTTAGAAGGAATATAGATAGACAGAGGGCACAGGTATGAGTTGAATATGAAGGCATGGTATCTAAAAAATAAATTAAGGGGTGAGAGAGGAATGCAGTAGGAGAAAGGAAACAGTATAATGGGGCAAATTATCTCACATAAGAGGCAGGAAAAAGCTTTTATAGTGGAGGGGAAGATGGGGGAGGTGAGAGGAAGTGAATGAACCTTACTCTCATCTAAATTGGCTCAAAGAGGGAATAACATACATACTCAATTGGAAATAGAAATCTATCTTATCCTATAGGAAAGTAGATGGGGAAGGCAATCATAGAAAGGGGGTGATAAAAGGGAGGGCAGATTGTGGGAGGCAGTAGTAAGAAGCAAAACACTTTTGAGGTGGGACAGGATGAAAGGAGAAAGAGAATAGAATAAACAGAGGGGAAAATAGGATGGAAGGGAAAACAGCTGACAATTGTAACTGTGAAAAAATCTTGAAGCAAGTTTCTCTGATAAAGCCCTCATTTCTCAAACATATTGAGAACTGAGTCAAATTTATAAAAACAAGGGCCATTCTTCAACTGATAAATGATCAAAAGATATGAACAGTTTTCAGATGAAGTAATCAAAGCTATCTATAGCCATATGAAAAAGGCTCTAACTAACTATTGATTGAAATGCAAATTAAAACAATTGTGAGGCACCAGCTCATACCTATTAGGTTGGCTGATAGGATAGAAAAGGAAAAACGACAAATGTTGGAGGGGATGTGGGAAAAATGAGACATTAATGCACTGTTGGTATTGTGAACTAATTCAACCATTCTGTAGAGCAATTTGGAACCATGCCCACAGGGCTATAAAACCATACCATTTGACCTCATTTGATCTCACTAGGTCTGTATCCAAAAAAGATAAAAAATTAAAAGGAAAAGGACCCATACATGTAAAAATATTTACAGCAGCTGTTTTCTGGTCACAAAGAATTAGAAATTGAAGGGATGCCCATCAATTGGGTAATAGCTGAAGAAATTGTGGTATGTGATTGTGATGGAATATTATTGTGCTATAAGAAATGATGAGAAGGATGCTCTCAGAAAAATATGGAAAGACTTACAGAAGCTGATGCAAAGTGACATGCAGTGTGTACAAAGCAACAGCAATACTGTAAGATGATCAACTGTGAATGACTTAGCTATTCTCAGAAATGCAATGATCCAGGACAATTCTGAAGGACTTATGATGAAAAATGCTATCCATGCCCAGAGAAAGAACTGATGATGCCTGAATACAGATTGAAGCATACTTTTTAAACTTTATTTTTCTTGGGTTTTTTGTCTGTTTCCTTTCACAGCATGACTAATATGGAAATATATTTTGCACGACCACACATGTATAACCTATATCAAATTTCTTGCCTTCTTGAGAAGGAGGAAGGAATTTGCAACTCCAAGTTTTAAAAATGAACGTTAAAATTTGTTTTTACATGTAATGGAGGAAAATAAAATACAGAACACAAAATTAAAAATAAACGTATTTGTTTTATGGGATGACTCTCCAGGAGGAAGGAAGAGAGGGATACTGGGAGAACTTGTAGTGATGTAAAAAATCAAAAATCTCAACAAAAATTTATTTTTAAAAAAATGTAGCCTGTGAGGGCTGAATAAGACCTCAGAGACTTATTTATTTCTCGCAGACTCATAGGCTATTAGAGCTGCACAGAAGAAAAGACAACATCATGTCTTTTGAGTTTCATAGACAATTGGAACTCAAATATGCCTTTAGATCTAATCCAATCATTCTTAAATCTGGAGATTCTCAAGATGCTTTCAGGGGATCCTTGCAGTCAAAACTATTTTCTTAATAATAAGGCATTTTAACTTCTAATATGGTAGGGGTCAATCGATATAATCCACGTGTTTTAAAAAAATCGCTTAGGAAAGGGGTCCTCAATAATTTTTAAGGTTGTGAAGGGTTTTGAGATCAAAAAGCTTAAGAATTGTTTATCAATTAGTCTCTTATCAATTCATATACTGCTAAAGCAAGGAGGGTCTCTAAGACCAAGATGTACAGTCCTTTCACTTTATTGAAGATAGCTAAATGTCACAGTGGATAGAGTGCTGGGCCTGGAGTCAGGAAGATCTGAGTTCAAATCTGTACTCAGACACTTACCAGATGGGTAAACTTGGGCAAGTTACATAAACTTTTCTTTGACTCAGTTTCCTCAACTAAAAAGTGAGAATAATAATAGTGCCTACCCTCCCAAGTTTGTTATGAGCACCAAACGGGATAAGATTTGTAAAGTTCTTGGCACATTGCCTGGCACATGGTAGATGTTTGATAGATTTTTGCTTCTTGCCTGCCTTGCTAACAGAAAAGAAAAATTAAGTGATAGGCTTTCCCCTAAATGCTACAAAATGCTAGACCCAGGGCACTGACAAAATTTTTAACATCAAGTGTTTTGCTTTGTTCTGCTACACCAATGCTACCCTCAATGTTCTCACTTTACAGATGAGGAAACTGAGACTTGGAGAGGGTTGGGATCCAAGGTCACACAACTAGCTAATAACAGTACAGAGTTCTCCTTTCTCTTTGAGGTATGTTCTAGGTCAATGAGTAATATGGAAATAGCATGGAAATAAAAAAGACACAAACTCTCAGCCCAAGATAGTTCATGTTTCTACAGGAAATATTATTTGAGGAATTTTGGAACGTGGCTGGACCCCAAACTGATATTTGTGATTGGTGGATGAAACAACATGCCAACCTTTACCAGCCAGGTGTCCCTCATGCCTCACCTAAATACTCTAGCATGTCAAGAACCCATTTGTCTTGCTTTCTACTGAGTCATTTTTACCTCCTCCTTTTTGGCAGTCTCAGGTGTCTTGCGCCAATTCCTTAATGACACACCCTTAGTTTCCTCAAGGTTCCTCTATTGCACCAATCCACTTGAGAAACCCTTCTCCAGACCTTTCCTGAAACCTCACCTCATCAAAATTCTTATTCTAGTATGTACCCCCTTTCTCTACCACCCATCTGGGTGCCTGAAGCTAATCTGATAAAGAAGTTAGTGCTTTATGAGTTATAATACTATAATGTCTTATCTATCCTGAGCATCACAATTGCATTTTAATAGAGACTTTCAATTCTTTAACCCACAGTAATGACTCTTGAGGGGAATTTCAGGTTCTATAAAAAGCCAGTGGGTGGTGGGGGTGGGAGTGAAGAACTGATCTACTATGATTAGTACTAGTACAATACTACTACTACTACTACTACTACTACTACTACTACTACACTACTACTACTACTACTACTACTACTTTAATACTAGTATAAATAATAATATGATGGTGATATAATAATAATAATAATAATAAAGCATTAGCTATTCACATTTGCATAGTATTTTAAGCATATACCATTGGCATTTAAATAGTATTTTAGGATTTGTGAAATGCTTTATAAATATTACATCATTTATCCTCATAATGACCTGGAAGGTATTGTTATCCTTATTTTTAAATATGAGGAAACTGGGACTTCTGCTTCCGGGAGCCAAGATGGAGGAGTAAAAAGGCAGTCACTCTCACTCTCCCCTATCAACCTCTGAAAACCCAGAAAATATCACCCCAGAAAAAAACCCTGGAACAAGCTGAACTAGAAAAAGACAGGGAGCAGCAGTGCAGCAGCCCACAAATGGGTCTCCCAGTGCCTCAGCAAAAATAAGGGAAGCAGCACTACAAGGGCCCCAGGCGATAAGTACCCTGCAGCATTCATCTGAAAGGAGGTGAAGAAAACAACCAGGCTTCCTAAAGCCAGCCTTGCTGATTCCAACCCAACACCAGGTGAGCTGTCAGACCCTCAGCCTCCAATTGTAAAGAAATCCTGAAGCCCAGGTGGTAGAGCAGGCAAACACCAACACCTGGACCTCCTAGTGCCTCAGTGAGGGCAGGAGGAACCGTGGAAACCAGCTCAGAAAACCACCAGGTGCCTCGGCACTCTACCTCAAAGGAATCTCCCAGTGCATTAGCAGAAACAAGGGAGCAGCACTGCAGGGGCCCCAGGCAGATAAACACCCTGCAGCACCTATCTAAAAGGAGCTGAAGAAAGCTAAAGGAAAGGAAAAGCAGGCAACCTAGAATTGCCTGAAAGTTCCAGCCTTGCTGATTCCAGCCCAACAGAGGTAAGCTGCCAGAAACCTACAGCCTCCAATTGCCAACATAAGAGGCCCCAGCACACAAAGCCAGTGACCAAGACCTAGGCTCCCAACACAAGAAGCTTGGGTCAGTGCCCTCTGTTCCCCAGCAGGAGAGCTCAATCTCTTTAAAGGCCAGGGAAAAAAGAAACACCATGAGTAAAAAGAAACGTACCATAGATTCATATTATGAGAAGAGTGAAGATCAAGACAGAAATTCTGAAGAGGACAACATTGTCAACAAACCCACATCTGCAACAACAAAAGGGAATATGAACTGGTCTGAAGCCCAAAAAGCCTTCTTAGAAGAGCTCAAGAAGGATTTTAATAGTCAAATGAGAGAGGTAGAAGAGTCCTTCAAAAATACAATTGGCCAATTGGAAAAAAAATACACTGAAGAAAACAAGTCCCTAAAAAGCACAATTGGCCAATTGAAGAAGAAGGAAAAAACTAACAGAAGAAAACAATCTGTTAAAAACTAGAATTGGACAAATGGAAACTAATGTCTCTATGAGAGAGCAAGAATCAAACAAAAAAAAAAAAAAAAAAAAATAGATGAAAAATGTAAAATACCTCATCAGTAAAACAACGACCTGGAAAATCGATTCAGGAGAGACAATTTAAAAATTATTGGACTACCTGAAAATCATGATGAAAAAAAGAGCCTGGACAGTATCTTTCAGGAAATCATAAAGGAAAACTGCCCTGAAGTCCTAGAACCAGAAGGAAAATAACCATAGAAAGAATCACCATCACCACCTGAAAGAGATCCCAAATTGACAATGCCAAGGAATATAATAGCAAAATTCCAAAATTACCAGATGAAAGAGAAGGTGCTGCAAGCAGCCAGAAAGAAACAATTTAAATATCATGGAACCACAGTCAGGATTACACAGGACCTTGCAGCTTCTACATTAAAAGACCAGGGTGGAACATGATATTCCATAAGGCAAAGGAGCTTGGAATGCAGCCAAGGATCAATTACCCAGCAAAAATGAGCATTTTTTCAAGGGAGGATGGATATTCAATGAAATAGGAGACTTCCAAACTTTCCTGAAAAGACCAGAGCTCAACAAAAAATTTGATCTTCAAGTACAGGACTCAAGAAGGACTTAAAAAGGTAAATGGGACAGAAAGATACAATATGTTGTTAATAAGGGGGGCTGTTTAACCCCTACAAGGGAATATGACACTTGCAACCTTGAGAACTGTATTGTTATTACACCATGTTAAAGGAGTACACATAAAGAGGATGAATATTAGTTGACTTTGATGTAATGATAAAAAAAAATCTAATCAAGTGGGTTAAATGGATCCAAATAAGTGGATCAATCTGATCTTAGAAAATGTACTGAGAAAGGAGGAGGCAGACAAGGGTAAATTACATTACAGGAAAAGACACAAAATCCTATTACAGCAGAGGGAAAGAAGGGAGGGGGAGCATTGTTTGAACCTTACTCTCATCAGATTTGGCTCAAGAAGGGCATAACATAATCAGTTAGGTATAGAAATCTAACTTGCCCTATAGGCAGTAGGAGGGAAAAGGGGAAAGAAAAGGGAGGGGGGAAGAAGGGAGGGAAGAAGCAGTAAGTAAAGGGGAAGAAAAGGGAAAGGGATAAAAAGGGGGGGAAGGACTGAAGGAGGCAGTGGTCAAAAGCAAAACACTAGTGAAGGGGGGAAAGGAAAAAGGAGAAAGAAAAGCATAAATGGGGGAAAAAAGGATGGAGAAAAAGACACAGATAGTAATCATAACTGTGAATGTGAATGGGATGAACTCTCCCATAAAAAGAAAGGATTGCAGAATGGATTAAAAACCACAATCCTACAATATGTTGCTTACAGGAAACACATTTGAAAAAGAGTGACACATACAGGGTAAAGGTAAAAGGCTGAAACTGAATATATTATGCTTCAGCTGAAGTAAAAAAAGCAGGGGTAGCAATCCTGATCTCAGAGAAAGCAAAAGCAAAAAATAGATGCAATCAAAAGAGATAAGGAAGGAAACTATATCCTGCTAAAAGGCACTATGGAAAATGAAATAATATCATTACTAAACAGATATGCACCGAATGGTATAGCATCCAAATTCTTCCAGGAGAAGTTCAGGGAATTACAGGAAAAAATAGACAGCACAACTATACTAATGGGGGACCTCAACCTCCACCTCTCTGCACTAGATAAATCTAACCAAAAAATAAACAAGAAAGAAGTTAAGGAAGTGAATAGAACATTAGAAAAGTTAGGTATGATAGATCTCTGGAGAAAACTGAACGGAGATAGAAAGGAATGTACTTTTTTTCTTAGCAGTACATGGAACACACACACAAACTGACCTTGTACTAGGGCATAAAAACCTCACAATCCAATGCAGAATGGCAGAAATATTAAATGCATTCTTTTCAGATCATGATGCAATTAAAAACTATACATAATAAATGTATATGGAAAGATTGACTAAAAATAATTGGAAACTAAATAATCTAATCCTAAAAAATGATTGGGTCAAACAACAAAAATCATGAAACAATCAATAATTTCATTCAAGAGAATGACAATAATGAGACAAATACCAAAATTATGGGATGCAGCAAAAGCAGTTCTAGGGGGAAGTTTTATATCTCTAAATGCTTATATAAATAGAAAAAAAGGAGATCAGTGAATTGGACATACAACTAAAAAAAACTAGGAAAAGAACAAATTAAAAATCCTCAACTAAACAATAATTAGAAATATTGAAAACCAAAGGAAACAATAATAAAAATTGAAATTAAGAAAACTATTGAACTAATAAATAAAACTAAGAGCTGGTTTTATGAATAAAACAATAAAATCAATAAACCTTTGGTTAATTTAATTAAAAAAAAGAAAGAAGAAAACAAATTGCTAGTATGAAGAATGAAAAGTGTCAAGCTACCACCAAGGAAGAGAAAATTAAAGCAATAATTAGGAATTATTTTGCCCAACTGTATGCCAACAAATTTGAAATCTTAGTGAAATGGATACATATTTACAAAATATATATCCAAAAAAAAAAAAAATATAAAATTGCCCAGATTAAAGAAGAGGAAGTAAAATACTTAAATAACCCCATCTCAGAAAAAGAAATTGAACAAGCCATTGATGAACTCCCTAGGAAAAAATCTCCAGGGCCAGATGGATTTACATGAAATTCTATCAAACATTTAAAGAACAATTAATTCCAATACTATATAGACTATTTAAAAATAGGTGAAGAAGGAGTCTTACCAAATTCTTTTTATGATACAAATATGGTGCTGATACCTAAAATAGGAAGAGTCAAAATAGAGAAAGAAAATTATAGACCAATTTCTCTAATGAATATAGATGCAAAAATTTTAAACAAAATACTAGCAAATAGATTGCAGCAACTTATCACAAGAATAATACACTATGACCAGGTAGGATTTATACCAGGAATGCAGGGTTGGTTCAATATTAGGAAAACTATCAGCATCATTGAGCATATCAACACAAAACCAACAGAAACCACATGATCATCTCAATAGATGGCTTTTGATAAAATACAACACCCATTCCTATTAAAAACACTAGAAAGCATAGGTATAAATGGAGTCTTCCTTAAAATAATAAATAGCATCTAAAACCTTCAGCAAGCATTATATGTAATGGGGACAGGCTAGAAGCATTTCCAATAAGATCAGGGGTGAAACAAGGATGTCCATTATCACCACTGTTATTCAATATTGTACTGGAAACCTTAGCTTTAGCAATAAGAGAAGAAAAAGAAATTGAAGGCATTAGAATAGACAAAGAAGAAACAAAGCTATCACTCTTTGCAGATGACATGATGATATACTTAGAGAATCCTAGAGAA